>NC_090265.1:656531913-656854413 GCF_040414725.1 Anabrus simplex
CAATACCACAAAAATAATTACACGGGTTGCTAGTAGGTGTAAACTTAGGTAGTTGGATGAATGCCAGGATATTCAATATCCGAAAATGTGATCTCGTAAAGTTCACATTAATTCGAAGTTACAATACAGATAAGTTAATTAAATTTGCTAAGGAATATGGTAAGAGCTTTACATTAAACTAAATGACCTTGGTTTATTTAATAAAACAGCTGCTTCAATTGAATTTGTGCGTAAGCTCGTTAACCCTCGGCATGTTCACAGGTTTGAGTTGATGAGCAAATTGGCTCTAAAGCTATTTCACCATCTTCCTTTTATTGCCCGCCTCTTATTAGAGAGGGAATCTAGATATGGTAGCAGCGGGGGTACTTTGATGACTTTCCAGAGGGTTGTATCCTGTGATAACACCTCGAGTCACGTTGCATGTGGGATACAAGCAAACAGCACCCGATAGGTAGCAACCGACCTGTCTGAGAGATAATTGGAAAAGACTCGCTGTAACGTGAACCGAAAATATTTCAGCTTTTTCTCTTCTAGTATAGATTTGATGATTATTCCTCACTACTACGAAGTTATTCTTCGTTGTAGGTTACTAAGAACATATTATATATAAATTGTTGTTAGCAATCTGCTGTGTGATTATCATCTTACGGAAGTTTGTCAGCAAATGTCAATGTGTACTGTATATAGGAGAGTGTATTGAAAAGTGAAAACCCACAGTCTGTTTTAAGTCATTCGCCCGGGTCAGAAATGAATGAATGAATGAAGAATGAAGCCCCCATTTAATGGCGAGTATAGGAATTGTGCCGGCTGCTGAAGCCTGTCGCACTTCTCTAGGGCAGTGATTAATGGTTGACAGATAAAATTAAATGAAATGTCCGACTTACTGGTTAAATGGTCAATGTTGAGACCTTCGGTTCAGAGGGTTACGGGTTCGATGCCCAGCCAGGTTGGGGATTTTAATCGCCTCTGATTAATTCTTCCGGCCCGGGGACTGAGTGTTTGTGTTTGTCCCAACATTTTCCTCTTCATATTCAGGCACCACACTACAATATCAACCACCACAGAAACACGCAATAGTGATTATATCCCTCCATATAGGGTTGGCGTCAGGAAGGGCATCCGGCCGTAAAAAGGGCCATATCCACATGTGTGACACATCTCGCACCCGCGACCCCATAGGTGTGGGAAAAGCGGTAGAAAAAGGAGAAAAAGAAGAAATAAAATGACGTTGGAGAGCGTTGCTGGAATGAAAGATAACGGGGAAAACCGGAGTACCCAGGGAAAAATCTGAACCGACATCGCTTTGTCCAGCACAAATCTTACATGGAGTGACCGGGATTTGAACGACGGAACCAAGCGGTGAGAGGGCGGAGCGCTGCCGTCTGAGCCACGGAGGCTCTGTATTGAAGAGAGTGTACATAATTGTTTCTACGAAATATTTAATGAGTAGGAAATACATAAAAATTATGCATAGAAATCTACAGATTTGTTCTATTATTGAACATAAGAACGAGATCTCTACAGAAATTTCTGCTATCGTGACACCAATTTTAACATACTTCGTTCACAAACCTTGGCTCCCTACGAGTATACCAGTACGTACATGACCAAATTCCGGCTACTTGGACGAAGATTTAACGTACTGGTATTCGGTTTAGGGCGCTCCGAATTCGATTCCAGGCCGATTCGGGGATTTTAGTCTTAAATGGTTAATTTCTTTCGGTTGTGGATTGGATGTTCGTACTGTTCCCAACATCACCACACACAACAGCACCATCCACTACAATAACGTCCAGTTTTCTATACATGGCAGGGGCCGCCCACCCTCGTCGGAGGATCTGCCTTACAAGGGCTGCGTCAGGCTAGCAATAGCCACACGAAATTTGTCATCCTCCCTGGAATTTGTTCAGGTAGAACTGTTGGGCATCTAAAATGCCCTTAGACTGACAACTAAAAATTATTACCTATCAACTTGTTGGGATTTAAACATGCGATCTCCAGCGACTGGAGAACGTCTAGCCAACTGTCTTCTCCACCTACCTCGCCTTGTATCAGTTTCAAGTATTAGAATATCACTCAGTAGGTGCGAACATAAAGGCATGATTAGACAGCCTTCTAACATCACAACGTGATAGCCGATCGACATTGTAGTGACTTCACACAAATACAGCCGCGGTTCATAGCCCGGTCAGTGCATGTCGAAGTTTTGAAATAATGTGCCACGACTCAGAAGATTGGATACCAGGAACAACAGGAGGTTTCGTAGCTAAGTTAACTAGCAAGCTGAGTTGCTTCCATGCGTCCTAACATACACGTATTAAGTAGACTTCATTACTAACCACGTTCCCCTTTCAGCCGATCATTTGAAAGAGTGTAGGCCTCCGGATCCCAAGATAGCGGGTTCAAACCCGGCAGAAAGTCGGATTTTTGAAGGGCGAAAGAAAGTCCATTCGACACTCCATGTCGTACGATGTCGGCATGTAAAAGATCTCTGGTGACACATTTGGTGTTTACCCGACAAAATTCATTAAATCTTAGCCATAGACGCCCAAGAGAGTTTCGGTTTACTCGGTCTGCCATCTAGTGGGGGCCTAAAGTAAAACGGAACGTCGAAATTGACGAGCAGACAGCCAGATGGCGTCAAATTGAAATGTCTGCACACGGTAGCTGAGGTCATACGATTATTATTATTATTATTATTATTATTATTATTATTATTATTATTATTTATTTATTTATTTTAACGCACTATTTTATTCACGAAGAAATGAAGCACGAGCGGTGAATCGGAATGAGAATTAATTCCACGAAACAGAGGTTGAAGTCCAAAATCGGACTTTAGATAGATAGGACTGTTCTCAGAAATCAACTGCTAGATGAGGATAATTCGCTGAATCTCTCCCTCGTAATAATAATAATAATAATAATAATAATAATAATAATAATAATAATAATAATAATAATTGTACCGGAGGTACATACGCCCCAGGCATTTAAAACGAGAGCCTTGGAGAATGCCATCTGAAATACACTGACTGACAGAGCAAATGCAACACTAAGGAGGAGTGGTTCGAAAGGGATGAAAGTTGGGGAAAAAACAGATTCGGCACGGAAGAATAAATGATGTTTATTTCAAACCGATATGCAGGTTACACAATGCGCACGGCATCGACTCAGTAGGATGTAGGACCACCGCGAGCGGCGATGCACGCAGAAACACGTCGAGGTACAGAGTCAATAAGAGTGCGGATGGTGTCCTGAGGGATGGTTCTCCATTCTCTGTCAACCATTTGCCACAGTTGGTCTTCCGTACGAGGCTGGGGCAGAGTTTGCAAACGGCGTCCAATGAGATCCCACACGTGTTCGATTGGTGAGAGATCCGGAGAGTACGCTGGCCACGGAAGCATCTGTACACCTCGTAGAGCCTGTTGGGAGATGCGAGCAGTGTGTGGGCGGGCATTATCCTGCTGAAACAGAGCATTGGGCAGCCCCTGAAGGTACGGGAGTGCCACCGGCCGCAGCACATGCTGCACGTAGCGGTGGGCATTTAACGTGCCTTGAATACGCACTAGAGGTGACGTGGAATCATACGCAATAGCGCCCCAAACCATGATGCCGCGTTGTCTAGCGGTAGGGCACTCCACAGTTACTGCCGGATTTTACCCTTCTCCACGCCGACGCCACACTCGTCTGCGGTGACTATCACTGACAGAACAGAAGCGTGACTCATCGGAGAACACGACGTTCCGCCATTCCCTCATCCAAGTCGCTCTAGCCCGGCACCATGCCAGGCGTGCACGTCTATGCTGTGGAGTCAAGGGTAGTCTTCTGAGCGGACGCCGGGAGTGCAGGCCTCCTTCAACCAATCGACGGGAAATTGTTCTGGTCGATATTGGAACAGCCAGGGTGTCTTGCACATGCTGAAGAATGGCGGTTGACGTGGCGTGCGGGGCTGCCACCGCTTGGCGGCGGATGCCCGATCCTCGCGTGCTGACGTCACTCGGGCTGCGCCTGGACCCCTCGCACGTGCCACATGTCCCTGCGCCAACCATCTTCGCCACAGGCGCTGCACCGTGGACACATCCCTATGGGTATCGACTGCGATTTGACGAAGCGACCAACCTGCCCTTCTCAGCCCTATCACCATACCCCTCGTAAAGTCGTCTGTCTGCTGGAAATGCCTCCGTTGACGGCGGCCTGGCATTCTTAGCTATACACGTGTCCTGTGGCACACGACAACACGTTCTACAATGACTGTCGGCTGAGAAATCACGGTACGAAGTGGGCCATTCGCCAACGCCGTGTCCCATTTATCGTTCGCTACGTGCGCAGCACAGCGGTGCATTTCAAATCATGAGCATACCTCAGTGACGTCAGTCTACCCTGCAATTGGCATAAAGTTCTGACCACTCCTTCTTGGTGTTGCATTTGCTCTGTCAGTCAGTGTATAAACCTTGCAACAACTAGTACAAGAAGTTTCAATATTTATCAACAGATGTCACTACTATAAACTTATGTTGTGCCCTCCGGTGTAAAGATGAAGTATTAAAATTCCAGACAAATTTTGTTTGTAAATGTTTTCTAAACTGGAATGTTTAGTCTTTGTTTTTGATGTTCCGAAGTTTTCAACACTTCTGTCTCTTCCCGCCAACTTAAGACGTCGGCAAATCAGAAAACTTGTACATTCATTTATTCACCAATGACAAAATTGTCATTTTTATTTGATTATCCAATGAGAATTGGGGGTGTGTCGGGTCCTTGGCCCAGAGTTTTATGGAACCTTTCCCTCTGCTTGTCTTTGTGATCGCTCCAGTCTAGAATATGTTCGTAACGGAGACGGCGGCTGCCTCATCCACCTTCGGTGGCTCCACCAGCTCAAGGTAATGGCAGAACCATTTTAGAATCTGATACTCTTTCAAAGCTAGCTCAAGGGGAAAGATTCAGATCTTTAGTAAGGTAACTTTATTTCGTAAAATATAAATTTCAAGCTGTAAATGTAAATTTCAAACTAGTCGAAAGATCTTAATCGAAATCAGGGAATAGAGAGTGAGGGACCCTCTCAACTTGACTTTGAGGTGATTATGATTTTGTAACCTTTTCTATCTTGTAATTTCTGTACCTTAAATTTTTTCATCTAATCACGTCCGTAGTATAGGCTTAGCCTCTGTAAGGTCGAGCCATAAGCCCAAATAGGGTTTTATGCATTTATAAATATTAAGGAGCGCAAGTGTTCGCCGGCTCTCCAGTTTGGTTTTTGGGCCAGTAAATTTAACCTTTTGTTTTTACCAAAGGCCTGTAAAATGGGTACTTGTTACCGCTGTTAAACTCTATTCCATTCTTTTCATGCTGAAGATATCAGACTGTTGAGCAGTTAAGACAGTGAATACTGTTTAATTTTGTTCAATGTAGGTTGTGCCTTTGATAGGCCTGGGAAGTGTGAACTTTCAGATATAGATTCCTAAGTGTAAATTTGTAGAGCAAAGATACTCTTCCTAGTGGTGTAAAAACAATGAGAGATCCTTCTCCTTGACTATTGATTGAAAGGAGCAGTAGTGCTTAAGAAATGTAATGTACTTGGGAGCTTCAAGCTCAGCCTGTAAAATTTTTCTTACGAGGTAACTTTTGTAACTAATTGTTAATTACTTGGCTAAGTATTAAGATTTGAAGAAAAAGAGGAAAGGTTAGGAAATAAAACTGCATATTTTAAAGTTTTAATTCAATCTTCCGATTTTCGTATATCCACCCATTCATGCCCGCACCTTCTTTCACCCCCTGCGGGTGGGGGACGCACATGTAGAATACACTCGCGGTATCCCCTGCCTGTCGTAAGAGGCAACCAACAGGGGCCCAAAGGGGTTCTCAACTTGGGAGTGTGGATTGGCGACCACGGGGCCCTTAGCTGAGTCTTGGCATTGCTTCCAGTTACTTGTGCCAGGCTCCTCACTTTCTTCTATCCTGTCCGACCTCCCTTGGTCAACTCCTGTTCTTTTCCGACCCCGACGGTATTAGAGCATTCGAGGCCTTGGGAGTCTTTCATTTTCACGCCCTTCATGGCCCTTGCCTTTTGGATCCCTTCTTTCTTATTTTTCTATCTATTTACCCCCTGTGGGTGAGGGACGCAGACGAATAATGCACCCACGGTATCCCCTGCCTGTCGTGAGAGGCGACTAAAAGGGACGACCAAGGGACGATTGAATTAGAACCATGAAACTACTTTTGATTCGTACCATCACGCGGGGAACACCATGGGTTGCCTGAACTTGCGACTAGTACCACCATATTAAGTACGAAATAGGTTTGTGATTAGTAGCAGCAGAGAGTGGTTCTCCTGTGGTTTTCCAGTACCCGTACGTCGTACCCATGTGATCAACACCGCGGGTCTGGGCGTTGCCTGTGAGTTGTACTACTATATGAGCGACACCGTGGGTCTGCGTTGCCTGTGATTAGTATCCACTATGTGAGGAACACCACGGGGCCCGTGGGACCGGCACCCGTGACTAGTACACCTCGGTGAGGAAACTCATCGGTTTGCGTTGGCTATGAGTGGCGCCATTGTGTGAGAAACACCATAGGTCTGCGTTACCTGTACGAAGTTCAATACTTGTGAGTAGTACCATCTTGCGCGGAACACCGTGAGTCTTCACTACTTTTGATTAGTACCCCAACATGACAAATACCATGGTTCTACTTTACTATCGGTAAGTACCATTTTGAGGGGCCTTAGACCTGGATTCTGAACCCCTCTAGACATCACAAGCATACTCGATTCAAGATTGCGCTTTATAAGTAGTCCCTTGGTCAGTAATACTGCTATATATGATTTTTTTTTGCGTTGGATCCACTGGTTTTTGTTTTCTTGGTTTTTTTGGTTTCATGTTCATCCATTCATTCTTCATGACATTTTTCTTATTTTGGTCAGTGGATGATTTTAAACCTTTTGTTGAAATTTTATTTCGTACCATTAGGGGCCGTTGACCTCGATGTTAGGCCCCTTTAAACAACAAGCATCATTATCATCATCATCATCAGCACCTTACTTCACCTCTCTGCTTCACAAAAACACGGTGATGATGATAATAATAATAATAATAATAATAATAATAATAATAATCAAAACAGGAACCACTTTCGACAATTAGTTTCAGACTTCAGAGTATTCCGAGAAGCAGGAGAAAAAGTCTTCAAAAGTGTTTTTTTCAGAAGAAAGAAGGAAACAGATAAGCCAACGAATGAAGAAAATTTGGCAGAAGATCAAAGCCAGGGGAGGGAAAACATGATTCAGGATACCGCAGTTGTTACTCCGTGGTGCATAGTGGACAAAATCGAACAGGATAATAATGAAGTCCCCATTTAACAACGAGTATTGTAATTGTGCCGGCTGCCGAAGTCTGTCGCACTGCTCTGGGACAGTAGTTAATGGTTGAGAAATGAAAGGAAATGAAATGACATTGGAGAGCGTTGCTGGAATGGAAGATGACGGGGAAACCCGGAGTACCCGGAGAAAAATCTGTCCGTCACCGCTCTGTCCAGCACAAATCTTACATGGGATTATAGATATTATTATTATTATTATTATTATTATTATTATTATTATTATTATTATTATTATTATTATTATTATTATTATTATTATTATTATTATTATTATTATTTGCAAATCAACCCTTATACTGGATGTCCACAATTAAAGTTACGGCACTCAGCGTGGTACAGCACGGGCTGTAATGACCGTAGGAGTCTGAAATTTCATAGATATGTTAAGAAAGGAATGGGCTCGCGAATTATGCCACAAAAGTTATTAGTTCAAGTTTCTCCACCAGGCCAAAATATGACGCTGTACGCAATGGTGGGGGTCACAGAAAAAAAGCATGAATGATCGAACGCATGATAAGGGTGGTTCTGGGAGGTTTATTAGCATTTATGGTTACAAACACGTTCAATATGGCCTCCGAACTCAGCAACATGCATCCGTAACATGGCAAGGTCGACAGTTGAAATGAGAGCGACATGTCGTCGCATGCTGGCCTTTAGATCAGGCAGAGACCGGACATGCCCCTGATAGACACGATATTTTAAATATCCCCACAACCAGAAGTCGCATGAATTTAGGTCGGGAGACCTCGAAGGCCACGCATCTGGAAAGTGCCTAGAGATAGTGTGGTTGTTACTGAAGGTTTCTCGAACCAATTCTTTCACCTGGCGAGCGATAAGTGGTGTTGCCTCTTCTTGCATGAAAATAACGGACTGGTCACAGTTGCGTTCCTGCAAAGCTGGAATTACACGTTGTACAAGGAGGTCCCTATAACGTGCAGATGTCACACCACACAGGCCCACGACGGGTTATCTTCTCAAAGAATAACGGACCGAGAAAGGAGGAGCTTGTAAAACCACACCAGTCACGTAAGCTGAATGCAATGGTTGTTCCTGCACAACGTTTGGAGTAGTCGAACCCCATATGCGACAGTTCTGTGCATTCACTGCACCCTCCAGATTAAAATGCGCCTCGCTAGTCCACAGAATATTCCCCGGATACAAGTTATCCACTTCCACGCGCGCCAGAAACCGAAGGGCAAATTCATGGCGTTTTGTAACATCCTGGGGTTTCGATTTGTGACCAATATGAAGTTTGTAGGTATGCCAGTGTAAAATGGGCCGTAAACTCTTGTGAACTGTTGACCTGGGTAGCGACAATTCGCGTGATGAAGCTCGAGCACAGGTTGCAGAATTGGAAGAATGTGCTGCACGGTCTGCTACAGCTAAAGCAACTTCATCAACAGCATCCATGGGGATGGGCCGCCGACCTCCTCCTGGTGCGACACCTAATTCACCTATTTCCTCGAATTACTTAATCATTTTCTCCAGCCCATTAATTGTCATGGGACCTCTGCTCTGCTGTTTCTGTCGGAGATATTCCCGCAATGCATGGCTGCCATTCTGATAAAACAACGTCACTAGTAGTGCATGATCTCGCTGACCAATAGGCATTACGTTTCACACGGAAAAGTTCAACTTTCCCACGTTACAACGAAGATCCACTTCACAAAAGGAAACAACATGCGTCACCAAGCAACAACCAAGGAACTGACACAAGGCAATTCTACCGGAAGAACATTTTGACGTCAACATTGCTTTTCTGACCTCTTACAGCGCCATAATTTTCCTTGTGGCAGAACTTGGAAGTAATAGTTTTGTGGCGTAATTCGGGAGCACACCGAAATTTCGTAGTTATGCTAACTAAGCAGACTCCTACGATCATTACAGCCCGTGATGTACCGCGCTGAATACTGTAATTGTGGACATCCGTTATTGTTTGCCTTTCTATGTGCCCCCCCCATATTTCCTTTATTCTTTTGCCGTTGGCTTCTGTTCTCTTCTTGGTCCAAGTTGTTCCGGTCGTTCTCTTGGAGTTTTCCAATTGGTTAGCTGCGAATTATGAATTTTGTACTGAACATCTCCATCCATTGTACATCTGCTTGTGTGACTGGTAAATGGCTAGAGATAATGCGGTCGTTACTGAAGGTTTCTTTGAGGTCATTTTCTGATATCACCAAACAGTTTCATAGTATCTCCTAATTTACTCTTCTTTTAATAGAAACAGGCTATTTCTTGTGCGAGTTTGACTGTAGTAATTCGTTTGATGTATCAGCAAAATTGCCACCGTGAATGTCCGTGTACAGCACTGGTTGCTTTCCAGTTTATTTCCATGTCTGTATTTTTTTATTTAAGAGTTTGGGGCCCAGAATTTTGCGTATGATTCAGCATTCCTTTCTTGTCAATGTTTTCAATGTTTGTTTTCCTGTTAAAAATAGCGTTTCCGGAACATAGAGACATTCTCACTTAACTGAAAAATGTTAGTGCCTTAATTCTGTGTATCTGGAAGTGTAAACGTTCGTGCAGTGGTATGCTATTTTTACTGAATGGATGCCAACATCTCAAGAACGTAGAATTCAAAGAATTGGACTAGATGAACCAGGTTAAGATGGGGGTACCGCAAGGCAGTATACAGGGTGAACCGAAATTCGCGCACTCGGGCGTTGCAGCGCGACTCCTTACATACCAGCAATAAAAAAATGTATCTCACAAAACTTCGGCCTGCGAGTATATCCGGCAGAAAAAGGACGGTGAAAAGTGGCAATCTGGCAACACTGTAACCACATGTAGGGTAACTATCTCTGTCAGTACATATTAGTCGTGCTGTACGGTTGGTGCATTGGATATAGTTTTGGGTTAGCATGCAGGAGGTCGACGGTTCGATCCTGGGTTGAGGCGTATGTTTTTTATTTCGTAAATGTAGTCCAGGTGGTATGGTATTCGGCATATTAATCGTCAACAGAGATTAAATTCACGCCCACGACATGGAAAGGGCGTTTTACAAAGCTGGCCAATGAAAACGATTGTTCGTCTATTTCTAGGATCGTAGTATGTAAGTGCAAATGGTTTCTAGAGGACCCGCTGCAATCGCTGTAGACTATTAAGATGCCAGATACCATACCACCTGGACTACATTTACGAAATAAAAAGCATACGCCCCAACCCAGGATCGAACCGTCGACCTCCTGCATGCTAACCCAAAACTCTATCGACTGCACCAACTGTACAGCACGACTAATAAGTGTTGACAGAGGTAGTTACGCTACATGTGGTTACAGTGTTGCCAGATTGCCACTCTTAACGTCCTTTATCTGCCGGATACACTCACAGGACGAATTTTTGTGAGAGACGTTTTTATTGCTGGCATGTGAGGAGTCGCGCTGCGACGCCCGAGTGCGCGAATTTCGCTTCACCCTGTATACAGTGAGTTTCTCTCATCGGTTGGCCGGCAGGTGCGCCAAGCCTCTCTGCCTCCCGTTGGCTCATCACATAGCGTTACACAGCGCAGCGACAGCCCGTACTTCGCAGTTCAGGTCCGTGCTTAGAACATGTATTAATTGTTGATCTGTCGCCCCAACTGTTCTCGAAATGTGAAGTGTTACTTCAGAATTTAATTCTCACAATGCCTCCACATGTGTAGACGGCAGCAGGAAAGGTATTTATGTACTATAATTATGTGAAAACAGAGTCTTGCAGGGAAGTCGTTAGGCGAATTGTAGCTCATTTTCCAGGTGTACGTCCTCCACACAAAGAGACCGTGTGGAAATTCGTACACACATTGAGAGGAACTGGTTCTGTACTCGATAAGAAGCGAAATGTTAAAGAAACGTGTACTTAACGAGAAAAAGTAAATGAAATCGCTGAAATATTAGGACACATGTCTACAAAATCCCTATGATGACTTGGATAGGAGGCCAGGATTTCGAAGAGCTCAGCATGGCGGACTACGCAAATGTTATATTTGAAACCATACAAAGTAACAGTAGTACTCGGACTGCATCCACGTGATCATGATAAGCGGGTTTTTGTAGTTGGATGTTGAGAAACGTTCATGGTGAAATAATTGAACCACGCTTACTATTTTTCTCTGACGAAGCATGGTTCCATTTACATTGGTATGTTTCGACGCAGAATAACAGATACTGGAGTACAGAAAACCCCCATCGCATATATGAAATTCCTCTACATGACGAAGGGATCGGAGTCTGGTGCGCAGTGAATGGATAAAGAATTATAGGGCCTATCTTTTTCCAGGACACAATTAGTGCATGAAGATATATGGATAATATACTCAAACCACTGTTTGATAAACTGACGGATACTGACTGTCGAAATGGATATTTTCTGCAAGGCTCTACCACCGCGCATACAGTTAATGACACATTTAACTTAATTGAGTAAATATTTGAAGACCGTGTTATTTGTAGGGATTTACGGCCGTCCCGATCCCCAGAGTTAACTGTTTGTGACTTCTACTTATGGGAGAGCTTAAAGAATGAAGTGTATGCAAGAAACCCTCACACGTTTGACGAACTGAAAGAATATATCCGAAGAGAAACAGCCTTAATTACGGAAGACGAACTTATGCGTGTGAATCGGAGTTTCTTAATACAATGCCAGAAACGTATGGATGCAGGAGGAGAACATTTCCAACATCTCCTGTCATAAGGTACGAGCTTATTTTCTTAATTCTTAATTACTAATTTTCTTAATTCGTATTATTTTAATTTTAATTGTTATCTCATGTCATGCACGGATAAAGTGAGCGAAGTGTTGACCTTGTTGCTATGCCGCGGAGTGGGGAGTGATGAGTCAACTGGAGGCAGATAAGCAGAGCGCGTCTGCCGGCCAACAGGTGAGAGAAACGCAGTGTATATAAATTACATTAATTAAGAGCTGGAATCAGAGTTAAGGGTTTCTGCGATTGATGTTATATTTACTCCTCCTTCTACCACTTTTCCCATTTATGTAGGGTTGCGGGTGCGAACTGTGTTGCACAAGTGGATTTGGTCCTGTTTTGTAGCCAGTTGCCCTCCCTGAACGCTACCTTATATGGAGGGACGTAATCACTATTGCGTATTTCTGTAGTGGTAATATAGATTATTGTCTGAATATGAAGAGGAGAATATTGGAGCGAACACTCAGTCCCCGTCCCAGAAAAATTAACCAGACGTGGTTAAAATCCCCTACCCAGCCAGAAATCGAACCCTAGATCCTCTGAACAGAAGGCGTCAATGCTGTTCCTTCATCCAAGGAATCGGATTGATGTTATAATGTATGGATAAATAAGTTCCAGGATTTTGAGAGCCTGCAAACAGACATTGACAAAAATGTGAGATGGATGATGTGAAAAGTTAGGTTGTAAGTTATACCAAGCTTACATAAGCTTGAGTAGAGATTTCAAAAGTAGGAAATATCAAAATATGAAGATAAGGTTGGAGTTCAGAGTTAAAGAGGACAAATTAAGTAAAATATTCGTTTATAAGAATAGGAACTGGATAGTGGAATATTTTACCATGAGAGAAGTATGATAAAATTCCGACTATTTCTCCCAGTTTTAAGTATTGTGTTGTTGGGGTGAGAGTCTTTCAAGGGGATGAACGTAATTACCTAGGAAAGATCTTCATTAGGGTAATAACATAAACGGAATTATAAATAACGTTTACAAAACTCTTCATGTGGTTATGAGAGTATTTAGTGTTTGTAGTAAGGATGTAAAGGAGGGGGCATATAAGATACCGGTACGACGTTAGAGTATGGAATCCTCACCAGCAGTATTTGGTTCTAGAGTTGGAAAATATCCAAAGGAAAGCAACACAATTTGTTGTGGGTGATTTCCGACAAACGAGTAGTGGTACGGAAATGTTACACACTTTGGGAGTAAGGAGACGAGACAGCATGCAATCACATTAGTAAACGAATAAGGTTGAGTGGTGTTTTTGAATTAGAAGCGATCATATGAAGATAAAGTTGCAGTTCAAGAGGATAAATTGAAGAAACTACTCCTTATAGGAATTTGGAATAATTTACCAAAGAAATGCTTGACAATTTTACAACTTATTTGATATAAGTTAAGAAAAGGGCTACGTAAACAAACGATAGGTAACCCTCCACGTGAATGACAGCTCACTGAATGATTTGTTGATTGGTTGGCATGTAATTTCGTTGACTTTTATTTCAATTCCGTTTCCGTGATATTGTCCACCGAGCTATTTGAATTAGGGCATTAGTTTGACTTTTGCCTATTTTTTTCCACATGTTTGGGGGTCATATCTTTTGTTTATTCTAATAAAATCTTGAAAACTAATTTTAACCTGCTTCTGGATTTCTGTTTATTTTTGATGTGCTTTGGATACCATGAATTTTTTTACAAGTTGCTTTACGTCGCACCGACACAGATAGGTCTTATGGCGACGATGGGGCAGGAAAAGGCTATGAGTGGGTAGGAAGCGGCCGTGGCAGGTGCAGCTTCAGCATTTGCCTGGTGAAATGAAATGAAATGAAATGAAATGAAATGAAATGAAATGAAATGAAATGAAATGAAATGAAATGAAATGTCGTATGGCTTTTAGTGCCGGGATATCCCAGGACGGGTTTGGCTTGCCAGGTGCAGGTCTTTCTATTTGACTCCCGTAGGCGACCTGCGCGTCGTGATGAGGATGAAATGATAATGAAGACAACACATAAACCCAGCCCCCGTGCCATTGGAATTAACCAATTAAGGTTAAAATCCCCGACAAGGCCGGGAACCGAACCCGAGACCCTCTGAACCGAAGGCCAGTACGCTGACCGTTCAGCCAACGAGTCGGACATTTGCCTGGTGTGGAAATGGGAAACCACGGAATACCTTCTTCAAGGTTGCCAACAATGGGGTTCGAACTCATTATCTCCTGAATACTGGATACTGGCCGCACTTAAGCGACTGCAGCTATCGAGCTTTGTGATATGATTTAAAACTATTATTATTAATTATTATTACTATTTTGTACGCTATTTGAAGGTTTGCAGTTCTTTCTTTGTCAGCTTGCTGATTTAACACTGTAACACTGTTGGTTCAATAATTACATCTAGATACTTAAAAGTTTGTAGAGCCTCCTTGGCTCGGACGGCAGCGCGTCGGCCTCTCACCGCTGGATACTGTGGTTCAAATCCCGGTCCCTCCATGTGATATTTATGCTGAACAAAGCGGAGGCGGGACAGGTTTTCCTCCGGGTACTCCGGTTTTCCCTGTTATCTTTCATTCCAGCAACACTCTCCATTATCATTTCATAGCATTTATCAATCATTAATATCACCTTAGGAGTGGTGAGCCCATTTTAATAATAGCCTATATCTGGTTCATTCATTTCATCCCTGACCCGGTCAATGACTGGCAAGCAGGGTGTATGTACCTTTTCACTTAAGTTTGTCCACTTGAGTGATATTTCCAACTTTGATATAGAGAGATCACGAGTATAGAGCCACAGACATAAATGAAAAATGAATATGCTACTCCAAAACCCGCGATTATACACTGACTGACAGTGACAATGCAACACCAAGGAGGAGTGGTTCGAAAGAGATGAAAGTTGGGGAAAAAACAGAGACAGCACGGACGAATAATTGAAGTTTATTTCAAACCGATATGCAGGTTACACAATGCGCACGGCATCGACTCAGTAGGATGTAGGACCACCGCGAGCGGCGATGCACGCAGAAACACGTCGAGGTACAGAGTCAATAAGAGTGCGGATGGTGTCCTGAGGGATGGTTCTCCATTCTCTGTCAACCATTTGCCACAGTTGGTCGTCCGTACGAGGCTGGGGCAGAGTTTGCAAACGGCGTCCAATGAGATCTCACACGTGTTCGATTGGTGAGAGATCCGGAGAGTACGCTGGCCACGGAAGCATCTGTACACCTCGTAGAGCCTGTTGGGAGATGCGAGCAGTGTGTGGGCGGGCATTATCCTGCTGAAACAGAGCATTGGGCAGCCCCTGAAGGTACGGGAGTGCCACCGGCCGCAGCACATGCTGCACGTAGCGGTGGGCATTTAACGTGCCTTGAATACGCATTAGAGGTGACGTGGAATCATACGCAATAGCGCCCCAAACCATGATGCCGCGTTGTCTAGCGGTAGGGCGCTCCACAGTTACTGCCGGATTTGACCTTTCTCCACGCCGACGCCACACTCGTCTGCGGTGACTATCACTGACAGAACAGAAGCGTGACTCATCGGAGAACACGACGTTCCGCCATTCCCTCATCCAAGTCGCTCTAGCCCGGCATCATGCCAGGCGTGCACGTCTATGCTGTGGAGTCAATGGTAAACTTCTGAGCGGCCGCCGGGAGTGCAGGCCTCCTTCAACCAATCGACGGGAAATTGTTCTGGTCGATATTGGAACAGCCAGGGTGTCTTGCACATGCTGAAGAATGGCGGTTGACGTGGCGTGCGGGGCTGCCACCGCTTGGCGGCGGATGCGCCGATCCTCGCGTGCTGACGTCACTCGGGCTGCGCCTGGACCCCTCGCACGTGTCACATGTCCCTGCGCCAACCATCTTCGCCACAGGCGCTGCACCGTGGACACATCCCTATGGGTATCGGCTGCGATTTGACGAAGCGACCAACCTGCCCTTCTCAGCCCGATCACCATACCCCTCGTAAAGTCGTCTGTCTGCTGGAAATACCTCCGTTGACGGCGGCCTGGCATTCTTAGCTATACACGTGTCCTGTGGCACACGGCAACACGTTCTACAGTGACTGTCGGCTGAGAAATCACGGTACGAAGTGGGCCATTCGCCAACGCCGTGTCCCATTTATCGTTCGCTACGTGCGCAGCACAGCGGCGCATTTCACATCATGAGCATACCTCAGTGACGTCAGTCTACCCTGCAATTGGCATAAAGTTCTGACCACTCCTTCTTGGTGTTGCATTTGCTCTGTCAATCAGTGTATATAATATCTGTGAAGCCTATTAATAATCATACAATGCTTCATATAAATTCTATATATTTTGTCTTTCCATGAGAAATTTGGAGTCCTGTTTTGGGTGCTATTTCATGGAGTTTTTCTTTTTTGCAGACTGGATTGCTTCGAATAAAGATGATTTGAAAACAAGAAAGGAAAATCTTCAGAAAAATCTTAGGACCAAAATGCGAAAAAGGAATTTGAATGAAAAGAAATCATATGAAATCCATCGAATTACAGAAAAAAATCACTTATACCAACAGGAAACGGCGATTACAATGTTATGGTCACTTATATAGAATAAATAATAGCAGGCTCACAAATAAAAATTTTAACTTAGCTTTATCAACGGTAATTCATCATAATTGTCTAAAAGAAATCAGTGAACACCTATCTGAAATAGATATTTATAAAAAACAATTCAAGATAGAAAAAAAATCAGAACTTTAATTCACAAACACAAATTTTCTTTAAAAAACACCCAACTAAATACAGGATGGAAGGAACAACGTAAAAACGAACGAAGCAAGAGGATGAAGAGATAGTGGGAAGAGAAGAAAGAAAAGAAAAGAAGAAAACAAAATAATATTTTAAACACGCTCCTTCGTTGGGCATACCGAATCAAAAATATTGTTGTTATTAATATTAGACTAATTTTAGTAATTACTATCCATAAAATCTTTATAGTGTAGTTCTGATCATTCGATAAGCCTTCGAAGTTAAACATTTCATTCCCGTTGTCTGTCACTGGAACCTAGAATAGTCTCTCAGCACTACGCTGAAATACAGTATATTGATACTGTTTTGTTCATTTCACGCTAGGTTTAATGGTCGTTCCTGTCAGATCTCTTGATTAGACACACTCAGTGTATTGTTTTTATGTCGATTAATGGACCAAAACGTTGATATAGAGTGATCACGAGTATAGAGCCACAGACATGAATGATAAATGAATATGCTGCTCTCATCACGCGATTATATATAATATCCATAAAGCCTATTGATCATCATACAATGCTTCATATAAATTCCAATATTCAGGCACACTGTTATGCTCTGATATCCCACTGATAAAAGTATGAGAGCTGGATATGACAAGATTTGATCATTCGATATCCAACTTTTTTTTCACTACAACTCTTGTGGTGATTGCTCACTTTACACACTGGAACTGGAAAGTATAAATTTACCCTGTTTGGAGATCCGAGGTTCAGTCCAGTTCTGAGTGGTTATCACAGTTTCACAATACTTTCACGTATTCTGTGGTATTCTGTGGTATTTCTCATCCGATCTTCCCTGGTTAAACCTTTCTTACTTCTAACCATCATTGTTTTAAGTATTGTATTATTAACTGTCTCTGTATGATAAAAGACAGTGATGTCTGCATCGGTCTTTATGCAAACACTCCAATGAAGAGACTGGTTCCCGAAAATGCTAATGAAGCTATAAGACTTCTATATAGACGTAAGATCTTCCGTAATCATATCCGACATGCGCTATGAATTATTTCTCGAAATCAGCGAAATTAAGGGAATATATACATTGCTAATTACTAGAGCCCGGATTTCCATGCACTATCGTCTCAAAATATGCATGCATTCATGCACTATCATATGGCAAAACATGCACAATAAACTGGAAAATATGCACTATAAAAATTCAGTTCCTTTGGAACATGAACAAAAACTACCCTAATTTCTCCAAATTGTCTTGATTTAAGCTCATACGTTTATCATTCAGCACATACTTAAGCACAGAAAATTATCTTTTATGTCACGAGAAGTGATAGATGCATAATTCAATGAAGACATTTGGACAAAGTGAGGTCAAATTGTACGTCTTTTGCATTTTCACCACAATACGTCTTTTATAAGCTTGACGAATTCAAAATCAGGATTTGAACGAATTAGTTTGTTCAACTTATCTCTATCTGCGGCAGCTGCTTCTCCATGCGATGATTGCAGACACATTTGAATGTCCTCAATAAGTGGTAACGATTGCTTGCTGTGATAACACAGACGTGTGACGATTGAGAGTTCCGGGTAGGACATTCCAGCATAACAACGGTAGAGGGTTCAATGAAAAACCAGAATTTGTAAGCTGCTATCCCAGTAACGCGGCGTCACAGAAGTGCGATACAAGGTTTCTTTTGTTCGTCTAACAGACGAAAAATGAGCCGTTAATGATTAATACACAATTTACGGTTCAATTTATAGCAATGTACAACTGTAAAACTGGGACACCTTATTCCTAAGAATTAGATTTCGGCGTGGGGCCTCCCGACTTACCGTACGTCATTGTTTACTCAAGCAACAGATAAGAAAGTGTTTGGTTAATTGCATTATACTGTAGGACCTGTACCGTATGTAGGCTACTAACTATGGTTGTCACATAGGATGCCAGGAATACATTCTTTCCGTCTCTCAGTAATAGACATACTGTAGCCTACAACGTGAAAAATTGTCCCAAATTCTGCAAACTAACATTCAGAAAATGCACTATGATGCAAGTTAACAATATATATGCGTCAAAGTCAGAATAAAAGTCATATTATGCAATATTAAACGTCCAAATATGCGCTATTAAATCCAAAATCTTCCAAATATGCAGTATGCATGAATTTTCTCCGAAAACTGCCAAAACATGCAAACATGCAAACATGCACGGAAAAAGAACGGTTATTTGGAATTGTTAAGCCGTAAAACGAATATTTGCAAAGTTTGAGAAGTGTAGCTAGCTTATTTAAAAACATGCATTTGCATGGAAATCCGGGCTCTACTAATTACATTTCACACAAAAAATATTTTCTCTGTGAATAATTTCCCATGGCGAAAGACAGCATGCTCTTCTAGTAGGTGGTGGTTTGGTTCAGTTTGTACTCGTTTAATGAGAACTAAGACTGAATAAAGCGTGATACCTCCCCATATTGTACAGTCGGTAACTTTGGCAAGTATAATCATGACATCTGCTCTGATCGCCAGCATGTTGTTGCACAGTTTGTTGATGTGATACGTCAGGCCTGGACCACTATGTTGCAAACAGCGTAAACCAATGGAGTACCGGCCATGAAACGGTAGCATGAAGCTTGTAGACGTTGTAGTGACCACACGCTTAACACATAAACAATGATTAGTTCAGGAGATTGTTTCTAGAAGATAGGTAAGGTAAGAGTTTTTTCTACCCGAAGGCAGGTCCGAACCTCCGCAGAGGCGTCCCTGAGCCGGAGTTTACGTGCGGTAGGTTGGCCAGTTCCTTTCCGCTCCTCCATTCCCTTACCCCCCACCAACAGCGCGTGGCAACCCATCCAACTCCTGAACACGCCCAATGTTGCTTAACTTCGGAGATCTCACGAGATCCGGTGTTTCAACAAGGCTACGGCCGTTGGCTCTAGAAGATAAAGGAGCAGTTATTTTTGCGATAAATCTGTTAATAACATACCTCATCACTAAGTGGAGATTAGGCGACCTGTTTCGACAGTGGGATGTAGTAGCGGCGGTGTATATGGACGATAAGGTTTAAATTGCAGTGGTTCGAATCATACCAGTAGCCGCTACCCCTATTTTATCGCTAACTAGAAGATCTTTTAAGCACAGTCGCTTTTTGGATAAAATGTATCTAAATTCCCTTATTTCGCTTCATTTCCCTGTGTAGCATTATGTATAGTATTTGGTCCATTAATAGCTTACTGTAGGTAAGAAGGCAAGTATACAGATAAGGCGCATTATTTATATCTGTTATTACCTCCTTGCACATAATCATAGGCATTATTTAATGGTCAAATGCTCAAAACATGCCAGCTCCTTGTTAAATTAAGCATAATATAAATGACCTCCTCTTTCATTTCTACAATGGAAAGCAAAATACAAATAGATAACTAACAGATAATACAGTAATCCTTGTTAACTTACTGTACCTCCCAATGAAAGTAAGTAGAAGAGACCAGTTCTTAAGCGTAAACAGTTTCAGATGGTTCATAGCAAAGAACGAAAGATTTTATTTTATTTTATGTTTTTTACAATTTGCTTTACGTCGCAATGACACTCATATGACAACGATGTTTCAAGAAAGGGCTAGGAGCGGAAAGGAAGCCACCCTCGCCTTAACTCATGTACAGCGCAAGCATTCACCTGGTGTGAAAATGGAAAACCACGGAAAACCATCATAAGGGCTGTCACATCTCCCGAATGCAAGCTGGCAGCTTCGTGCCCCAAACCACGCAGCCACTCACCCAATGAACAAAAGATTAACGTAACAGATATTAACTGATGTAAATACATTCTTTTAAATTTAACTGTTATTACGCTTGGATGCGGAAGTGCAAAATAATGATATATGCAATTCGCGACCTAAGAACAATCTATTAGTCTTACGACCATCCCTCTCTATCACTCGGTTCCAAGATTTTTAAATGGTGTACACTCATTCCTCATAGCATCTGTAGCTATTGTGGGATAGTCCTACTGGAGCATTGTTCAGAGTTCGGACATTTGTAAAATGAAACGAACTATTTTTTAAAAATGTAATTGGGTCCAAAATGGGTGCATATAAATATGTCCTTCAACAACGATTTTCTAACTTACATGCATAAAATCAATTATTTGGTCCTTTACGTGCATATTTATGTTATTCTATTCTAGAATAAGTGAACACGTGTCATGAACAAAGATCAATGGACCACTAGTCGGCTCAAACAGCTATAGCTATGCCTATTGAATGCTTGTCCACGGGAGACACAATTGCTCCTCAAATCCACGCCCGCCAGCTACAAAAACTACCCTGAGTCTTACTTTTAGACGGTGCAAAGCATACAATCACAGGGAACTGTAATCTTTTAAACTGAAAGAGCTAATATTATGGGAGGAATTATTGGTATAAAAAAATATCTTTCTGTTTCTGTAGCTAGAACCATTTAAGCCCCTAACGCGTGGAAATGTTTGAGGATTTTCTATATCTAATGCGTGTTGTGCACCATCAAGATTTTGTTTCTTTTCAATATTTCACAAGAAAAATTTGTCAAATCTTATAAAAAAATCGTTCAACATAGCTGAAGGTTTGACAAGATTTGAAATGATTTAGCAAGGTTTCATAGCATTTTGTTTCAACATGGAGGTAAGGCAAACAGTAATTTTGGTATACATTTTCAAAAAGAAGAGAAACGCGCAACTAACTATAATTTACATGGGGAAATATTAATGTGGTTATGTTCAATATTTCGTTTTCCTTAGTATCATTTTCAGAGGTTATGATGTATTGAATTTATTCACATGGATTGAATAAAACGATAGCAATGCAACGGAAAATCATATTTTATTACACCAAAAAGTATTTGGATTTCCATAATAATAATAATAATAATAATAATAATAATAATAATAATAATAATGTCACGTAATGCTAAATTGAAACATTACAAAACAGTTATTCTACAGGGAGTTCTACACGCATCAGAAAACTTAACTATAGGTGGTCATTCTAAAATTGCAGATATTGAAACACAAGAACGTAAAATTCTTAGGAAAATTTTCTGTCCCATACAAGAAAATGGAATTGGATGAAAAGGCGAACTGCAGAACTCTACAGTTACACAGATAGTTTCATCAATACTATACGGAGGAGACGTTTGATTTTTTGAACACATTTTAGGATGAATAATAATAGTCTAAAAAAAGGTTATTAAATGCAATAAAATTCCCAAAATAGGTGAATAAACTGGCTGGAGGAAAGAACAGGGGACCTGAGTGAATTGAACATCAGAGAAGACATCATGAAATATCGCGAAGTCTTCAGGACTTCAATAAATATACACACATTTGTGGTCAAAACTAGCAGCAGGACTGGTAGAGTACAAAGTGGTCAGAAGAACGGAAGAGGCAAGACATTGAGTTCATGAAGAGATTTTGGAAGAATAGAAAGGCGAAAGTAATCAATCCAATAAACAAGATCCATCGCGCTCTATGAAGGGGCATAAAGAAATAATAATAATAATAATAATAATAATAATAATAATAATAATAATAATAATAATAATAATAATAATAATACGCGAAGATCGTCATAAATTGAACATTGATGATAGTGTTTCCTTGTAGGCTACCCTACGGCAATAACATAAAAGCTCTCCACTTCCTCGAGACAATCATTTTGCAATATATTCGTACGCTGCAGTTTTATTCATTTTATCGTGGCACTCTACGGAGTCCACTGCTCACATTAGCGCTCGTAGTGGTAGGAAAATAAAAACTGATAATCTAATCTACCGGATAACGATGATCAAGGAAAGGATTGTTATTTTCAGGAAAAAATAAAGAATACATTCTCATATTTTATTATATTTTATTCACCTATAATTCATAGGTTTCCAACATTGAGTTGCTTGTCTGAGAGGCTAGATTTGTGGATTTGTTTTACAATTCTTGAGTTAATAACGAATCTATTGAGATATTTTCATTATCATAGGTGCTTTAGGTTTTTAAACATAATTTTCCGTAAATATAGTGTACAAAGCTGAAAATAGTAGCAAGAGAATAGATATTCTAGCCATCGATAAACAGAGATACCATTTTGTGAAGTTGAACACAAAATTACGCCTAGAATCAGGTAAAAAGCAGCCACCGCGATGTGCACTCTTAGAAGCAGGAAATCTACGTTCCAGGATCCAGTTACATTATGGAACAATATCATGCGAACTCCGTCACCGTTTAAGGATTGTTAGTGGGTGTAAGTGGTACCATACTGGGGATGATCGCCGAGTTGTGGAAGAGGTATTCCCTCAAGGAAAACTACCTAGCCATGATTGTCGGAATGGCTATGGGTCCGTGCTGCTTTTATGGAAACATTTATATCCCAAAACATAAGAATTGTACAAACCCGCTGAGGGTCAGTTTCCTAAATAATGGATTATATATAGACCATAGTGCAGTCAAAATAACTGTCCAGCCAAATACCCTGAAGATATATTGAGGAACAATTACACAGTGGAGTGTCGAATCCTTCACACTTGTCGCTTAAATTCTGCCATCAGAATGTTCCCTTCAGTAATTTCAAAGGCAGCAGAAAATGAAGATACAGCTTATACTGTTCCTCATCTTAATCATGACTATCATTATCGACAATTATCTAATATGCATACTGGGATTCAATAGTATGGCATTCTCACAAAATACTCTCAGGATTTTACAAATTACCTTCACTTCGACGCCTAACCTCACTTCGCTTGCTAACTTTATATTGCCTCACCGTACTGCTGCTACCTTCGCTGTACGCTCCTCACTTCACCAACCTTGGGCTATTTACGTCACTATGAAATCAGCCGTCTGGAATCATCGTACGATACCTATGTTCGTGAACTTTCTGTACTCTCCTTACAAAATATTAGGCCTCCGCTTCTATAAACCAGTTAAGTTTTAACAGCGGTGTGGTTCTGGAGGGCTGGTTCCTACTTTCAGTGTATTTATGCACCGACTCAATATCTTCGCTAACTTGATTCTTGTTCACCACAGAATGGGTGAGCAGATACTTGAATTTTTTGTTTTGGTGCGAGCATTAAGTTCTCACAAGCCATCAGCCCTTTGGAATTGTGGCATGTTATTTACATTCATTTTAGCGGCTCTGTTAGCTAATCATCTACGACTGTTTATTATGCTATCTCGAAATTTACGAACTTGATTAACTTTCCCAAGAAGCATAGTGATGACAGGTGGTTAACGAGCGTTTGCATTATTTTGGTGTGTACATGTGAACTATTTTCCTTTACCTAATGCTATTTTCAACTCCGCGGGAAGGTTGCTTCGATTCATGTGACCGCGATGAGTTCCCCTTTTCCTTTTCCCATTATCGGGTTGTTTATTTTTAATGTGGCTTGCCACTTTTTTATATTGTTTTTCGAACTTGGCATCTGAGATTTGGTGTCAAGATTGTTCTTAAAACTGCCTTTTACTGTTGTTATCTCTCCGACCATTAAAGTAATATACGGCTGGTAAACTGCACCTTGGTCAGTGATTCGTTTTATTAGTGTTATTCCGTGTTGCTCTCTTAACTGTGTCCTCTTAATTGTGTATTTAATCCTCGGCATAAATTATTGTTATATGTTGAGTTGTTTTAAATAACTTTCAGTTACCGTTTGTCAATAATATACTTGCCTTGGAAAACCTCTGGTTGCCCAAATGCTTCCACGATCCAAGTTAATTCCTATTATTTACGCTACCATTGCTCTTGGTCTTTTGATCATTAGTTTTTTATTCATGTTGACGAATAATAATATTATTATCAATATCACCAGCTCGCTTGAGCTGAAGTCAACTTACCACAGTCTATTAAATATTTGATACCCTACCTAACGCATAACAATAGATTACAATTGAGGAGTTTCTGTTCAAATGGCACTATTTCTACCTTAATAAAGTTATGGAAAAACGCAAGGAAACGTGTAATAAAATGTGCATGGAACGTACCCATGATTGGATATGGTGCTATTCTTAAGGAATTACATCTTTCTGATCCGGATTGCACATGACATGCGAGAGTATTCAACTACTGCAATTGATGTAGACGAAATACTAAAAACATTGAAGTGAAAACAGCACTTTTTGAACAGACAAAAAACAAAGTCACCTCCGTACTGGCCATCAAGGCTCTTGGAGGAGGGGAAGGTAAAGGCTTAACCATTGTTAACCGCGGGACGTGATGGGATACAGTGGTTAGCTCTACGCCCGGCCGCCTTTGCCCCCAGGAATTAACCTGGTACTCATATTTGGTGTAGGCTGAGTGAACCTCAGGGCCATATGCAACTCCGGAAGTGGAAATCTCGTTTCTTAAATTTTACGACTTCCTGACGGGGATTCGAACCCACGTCCTTCCGGGCGAACCGAGCACGCCTTTACCGCCTCGGCCAGGCAGCCCCTACCTTTTGAACAGACACTCCTCAATTGTAATATGGAAGGCTATCTAAAATTGTGCTATATCTGAATTTATTCTTATATCATAAACACACTTTACCATGCGAGAGTAGACGATCATTCTTAAAGCAGATAACTACATTTTCTATTTCGATTATAGCCCTACTTTCCTTCACACTAACACATTCTAACCTTTTATCTCCCTCTTGTACGATTTATCTTGCTCGATATATTATTGACTGCTCTAGACTATTTCTTAATCTCCTCTCTACTTTCTCCGAGCTGGCGCTATCATTTAAGCAGCCTTCACTCCCTCCCTACGCCTTATCTTCTGGGATGCCACCCTCTTTACTCCGTCTGGGGCTGCCAGGCACGGGGTACCAAATTGTGAGTTATGACGCCGGCTTAGAGAGATTGCCCATATACACGGCAGCCCGGGAACACACGACTTGCCCAAGATCATTTTCTCTGTAAGTTTTACTGCCTGCAAGGCAGACCGCCACCGCTTTATGCTCGTTTCTAGCGGCATTCTTCCAACTCCGAGAGTCACTCTGCAAAGTTACAAGCAAGGAGACCCAGCAATGAGCAAGATAAACATAATTTTATTAATCTTGTGCGTTAGGTTGCACGTACGTATGTCACGTAGTATTAGACCTTATGGCCGAGGTTGTATCCTTTTGTATTATCAATATAAAACGATCTCCTGACACTACGAAATTCGTTTCACTGTTATAATTCCTACAAAAAAATCTATAAATAAAAAACGCTAATTTGTATGTTTCACAATACTCAATCTATTAAACCAGAGGGAGTTAAGAGGCGCGGTTCGTACCAGAATATTCCAAATCGTCTCACTAGTACAGGAAAAATATCGCATTTCTTGAAAAGTCAACGGAAATTATGTTATTTATTTTCAAGATCAAATCATTACATGTTCACTCCAATAATTGCAGGCGAAGGCTTAGCCTAACCCGCAATACATTCTCTACTTAGTAGGTTGCTAAGCGACTAACACTTTCATTAATACTGTCAAACCAGAGAGTATACACTTCCTCTGATGATGCAAGAATGCTATTCTCTGCTAGATACTCCTTGATTCTCTGACTTTCCCTAACTTCTAAATATACTCAACAGATGACAGAACGTTCAAATTGCTAAGAAAAGACAGTCGACGTACGCACGGTCGGGTCGACTAGCCATCTGTATCTCCATTGATAAAACGCAGGTACAGACAGACGCTTGAAAAAGCGGATGTCTATTTAACCGAACCAGTATTCAGGCACGGCTAATTGTATGTTACACTTCCTTGGGCAAGATGGTTTGAAAATATTAAGATCCACTTACGGCCGAATGGTCGAAGCACGGAGAATATTGTATGGAACGAAGTGTTATAAATTATATTACCGTTATTAATGTTCATAAAACTATTGAAAAGTGCAGGAAAAAAGAATATGACTGCGACAGGCGTATCAAGGCGAGTTATTCGACTTATAAGGGATGCTGCGGACCAGCACAGGTGCACTAGTATGTATTATTTTACTGAGAATATAATAAAGAACAACTTCAATCTTTCTTTCTTTCTCTTTCTTTCTTTCTTTCTTTCTTTCCAGGTTTGGTTTTTCCTTCGGACTCAGGAAGGGGTTCCACCTCTACCGCCTCAAGGACAGTGTCCTGGAACGTGAGACATTGGGACGGGGGATGCAACTGGGGAGAATGACCATTAACTCTCCCAGGTGGCCTCATCTGCTATGATGAACAGGGGCCTAGGTGGGGATGGGAATATTGGAATCGAACCCAGGCCTCCGGAGGTGGCAGCTAATCACACTAACCACTACACCACAGAGGCGGACAAAACTTCAGTCGATATTGTATAATGTACAATTTGAATTTTCTCCTATATGAACCAAGCGATAACTGAAGCTATTTTGATCACAAGATCGGAAGTATTCTAAAGTAAAAATAAAGGAATTACACGAAGAATGGTATATTATAAAACCCCACTGCAGTAAACACGTAAGGAATTTTAGGTGATCTGAAAAAAAATATGTCGTGAAAACTGACGAGCATGATGATGATGATGATGATGATGATGATGATGATGATGATGATGATTGTTTAAAGCGGCCTATATCTAGGTAAAAAAAGATAATAATAATCGTATGGCCTCAGCTACAGTGTGCAGACATTTCGATTTGACGCCATCTGGCTATCTGCTCATCAATTTCGACGTTCCGTTTTACTATAGGCCCACTAGATGGCAGACCGGGTAAACCGGATCTCTCTTGGGCGTCTATGGCTGAGATTTAATTAATTTTGTCGGGTAAATACCAAATGTATCACCAGAGATATTTTACATGCCGACATCATACGACGTGGAGTGTCGAGTGGACTTTTTTCCACCCTTCAAAAATCCGACTACCTCTGCCGGGTTTGAACCCGCTATCTTGGGATCCGGAGGCCGACACTCTATCACGGATCCTAATGGTACGAGGCGGAACGAAATGTAATGAAAATTTTAAATTTTAAATATATCCACTGAGTAGAATTTAAAACAAATTATGATGAAAAATGATTATGAATTTAAAATAACCAGCGGACCTAATTCGCAATGCCTTATTTTATTACAAAATGATAGACAAATACTTTAAGGTAGAATATGACATTGCATTGAAATCAGAAAACTCGCCTTGATATACCTATCGCAGTCATATTGTTTTGTCTGCACTTTTCAATAGTTTCTTTTTTTTCTTTCTTTTTTTGCTAGTTGCTTTACGTCGCTCCGACACAGATAGGTCTTATGGCGACGATGGGACAGGGAAGGGCTAGGAGTGGGAAGGAAGCGGCCGTGGCCTTAATTAAGGTACAGCCCCAGCATTTGCTGGTGTGAAAATGGGAAAGCACGGAAAAACCTTTTTCAGGGCTGCCGACAGTGGGGTTCGAACCTACTATCTCACGAATACTGGATACTGGCCGCACTTAAGCGACTACAGCTATCGAGCTCGGTAAATAGTTTTATGAACATTTAATATAGATACATAATAATTGATTCATTCGTAATTTATTTTATAACATTTCTTTCCATTCAAGTTAAAGAACGCATAAAAATGCACTTAAAAATATTTCAGCGCCCTTTTTCCCTTCAAATTTCGGCATAATTGATGAAATTGCTTAATTTTACGTTTGTCGTAGTATAGGACCCCTGATTTGTTTGGTAAGAAATGGTTTCAACATTGAAAATAATACTGGTTATTTTTCAGTTTGCACCTACGAGGAACCGGCATACAAGTGGCATAGTACAAGAGATAAATTTGGCTATATTTATTTACTTTAAACAATTGTATAGGATATTTTGTTACGTCATCTCCACAGAACAATCTGGAGGCTTTGTATAAACATAAGGAAATAAAACCATATTTCGGAAAGAATTAGATACGAGGTTTCCATTCTTAAGCCGCGATATTATATCTGCATTATAACTTGCTACATACACGATTTTGATGACTTGTAAAGACCAAAAATCAAGTGAATCCTATATATCTCCAAGACCCTGTATATAACGAGTGAATTTGAAAGCGAAAATGTATGAGAATGAACCAGGGACAGAATTCCTCTCGGAAAACAATGTTTAAACTCGGCCATGGATGAGTTTCAGGGTTGCGATGGAAGTGAGTGCGAGCGGGAACAGATCAATGAGGAGAGCGGAAAGGGGTTGAAGGGAGAGAAAGCGGGAGAAAAATAGCGAAGGAATAAATGTGAAAGCTGCCGGTGTAATTTACGATGAAAGACGAAACCCAACATAACGGAAAATCGATTGGAAATCACTTGTCAGTTCGCTAAGAAACACGTCACAATCGAACGTCGCAGTCAAAGCGGATAAAATAAATAAATAAATAAATAAATAAATAAATAAATAAATAAATAAATAAATAAATAAATAAATAAATAAATAAATAAATAAATAAATAAATAAATAATGTTCTCTTGAGAAGTGACCCTGAGTTATCTGAATATTGTTAATAAAAGTGGCATCAACCAGTTAAGGAAGTTTTTCTTATGTGTAATACATTTTATGCGGTTATTTTTGATATGGATATTATTGTCCTGTGAATGAATTATTGGCAGCAAATTCATACAGCTGCCTGTGTTGAAGAGAACTATTAAATCTTAATTAGCTAACAATACACAAATATGACTTACAAGCTTTTGTTTTGACTGGTCTACATAAGAAAATAATGCCCAGGTTTGTTACATTCACGATCCAAAACAGACACTTTATTCATTTTCGAATTAAACTAAATCTAACCAAAACCATTATTTAAAATGCTGTGTCTTATATTGCAGAATTGTTTGACAACATTTGGTGAATCGGTGATTTCGTATTTTTCTAAAAAAAAAAGAAAAAAAATCCTTCCATGAGAACCTCAATTTTTGGACTTACCGTATCTTGTTGTTCCCTGGGATGAGTGTATTATGGTCATTGTTCTCGCGTATTACAGTTTATTTATGACCCATTTCAGTGCAGAGGCTAGGAAATGGACTGATACTGTATGCTTACACTATGTGCTAGTGGCTTATCCTGATCACACTGAAAATTCCTCTCACGTATCCGATAGCTACACGTGTTATCTGATCAGACGGATATTGGTTCGGGCTCCCGTCGTGCAGTCATTTCAGTGCATCAAAATATTATCCACCAACAGGTACGAATGCGAAATATTGCAGTGACTCTTCATTTTCTTATTATCAGGATGCTGAGAACATAACATAATGTAGAGTTGCTATAAAAATGAGCGCTTGGTACAGTGTAAGTTCCTGGAAGGTACACTACTTTACTCCTAAACAATTCAACGTGTAGATATTATAATTTGGTGCATATCCACATGGTTTTATATCTACATGGGAGGTGAATTACATTTTAATGAGGCCTGTTGCAGCAATAACTAAGAACAAAGACAAAATGATGTTAAAAATGGTTTAGAAAAGTAACGGAAAATATACTGAAGTCCGAAAGACCATATATTTGCTATAATTTACTCTTCCGTTGTGAATATAAATATGATTTTTTTTAACCTTCGCAATTGCCCTATCATAATCACCTTGTGCATACATTTAACAGTCATGAATCACTTGAATAAAGTAGGCTATAGTTTATTGTAAATGATTGCATTTGTTTGCACTGTTCATTGACTGATTTTAACATTTCATTGTTAACTACGATTTTGTGAAATGCCCTCAGGTTTGGGGAACTGATCTGGCGTAGTTATAATTTTAATTTTGACATCCCTCACTACCTTAACTCTATGCCACATACAAATGACTATGGCTCAGAACGCGCCGCGTTAAGTAAATACCCGTGCTTTGTTAATGATCACTGCTAAACAAAGACGTAACGGTAACTGTTACACCAAACCAATCCTAGGTAGATTAATTACCTCCTAATTCTTGGAACCACCTGCAGTGATTTCTACTGTTATAACATCGCATATTACAACCAACGTGAAGCAACAACTTAAATTCTGGAGGTAAACTTTTAACTGCCTACTCTATGCCACTAGTTTCACGCAGTAAGTCGCGAACATCAATATTTCTTGAAGTTGCCGTAAGAGTGAAGTCATAGACACACAATCTTCGGCGTCAATGTGCGTGTTGCATTGTGTTATTGATGCATGTATATGTACGAAAAGCTGAGTTGTTTCGTACAATGAGTAAACGTGCCTATTCGCTCCCGTTTGGACAAGTGATATTTTTAAACTTATTTCAAAGCTTATTTTTCTCTTCCGTTTGTGCAAGTATTTTTTTTTTGTAGAACCGAGACTTTAGATTTTTTTCGAAATATTCGATTGCTGTGTACATTTTTCAAATCTCGGCAAGGTGGTTAGCATCCAGAAGAGGTATGATTCCATGAAATACCGTTTAGAAAGGAATTAAGAAATAAGTGGATGTCGGCCATATCTACTCAAGGTCCTAATACAGGAAGCAGATGGATAACCTCAGATTAATCTCGCGTCTGTAGCCTTCATTTTCGCAATACGAACTATAAGGAGAACTCAAATTAAATATTTTAAAGCCGGATGTCATGCGAAGTATTTTCCTCTCAATACCCAAGTTATCTGCAGTTACGGAAAGTTAAATCTCATAAGAAAAGTGCAATCTGTACAAAAGGCAGCGATGCGATCGTCCGTGAGAACAGCATTGAAAAGCATTTTCACATTATATTAACAATAATTTAAAATGGGCATGTGAATATACGACTCTTATCTTGTAATCTTGTAATCGTTTAGGAGTGCTTAAACGAACCACAGCTCAGGTTGTTGCTACGGGTAAGCGCCCTATAATTATAAAGTTCGTGCGTTACCATGACCGGGACAGAGTTTGGAGGGCCAAGCGGCTGTTAAAAGGAACTGGCCTTCTACTGACTGAATCCCTGACAGGTATCAGAAAAACTATTCTAAACAGGGCACGTGATCACTTCGGACTCCGACGGGTGTGGACACAGGACGGCCGCATTGTTGTTTTGAAAGACAATGGACAGAAAATGTTTGTTAGCAGCATGGCACAATTAATAAGCCTTATGTGAGCGACGAGATTGACTAGGAAAAACAATGAGTGATATAATAGCGTATAATGTTTGTGTATGTGAATGTGATAGTGTGTGTGAGAGTGATTGTGTAAATATTTCTGGAGGTGCTTATGAAACAACTAGGGTGAGTAGTTTGAATTTTTCTGTTGACAATGGCTAACGTAAATGAGTCAATTATTTATACCGAACAGCATGTCCGTGATGTCATTGACACTATCCCTCTTCATTGTCGTCCGCCTTCACCCTTACCTTCCCCTTCACCAGCTGTGGCAGGAGACATTCTTAAGGAAATGTTAGCTCCCCACCAACAATATTTTCAGTGTTGTCATATCAATGCACAATCGCTTCTTTGTCACTTTGACGAAATACAGGCTCTATTTAGTAACAGTAACTTGCATTGTATTTGTGTAACAGAGACATGGTTACAGCAGTCACTCAAATCTGATCTCGTAAAGCTGAATAACATGACGTTACATCGCCTAGATCGTTTAAATCGTGTAGGGGGCGGTTGCGCTATATATTGCCGTAGCGACTTAAAAAGTAAAATAATTATGACCTCAGATCCTAAGACTCCATTTCGACCTGAATTCATGTTTGTTGAACTCTTGGTTAATAATCAAAAACTACTGATCGGAGTGGTATACAAGGCGCCGGACATACAACATATATCTGACCTAGAAGTGGCATTATCGAAGTTAACTCCGCTGTACGAAAACATAATCATTCTTGGTGACTTCAATACTAATCTCCTAGTTACAAGTAACGAATCAACATACTTACAAAACTTATTCCAGGGCATGGATTACAATATACAGACACTAGACGCGACTAACCATGTTCACAGAATAAACCACACGTCTCACACACTGATTGACCTTATTATAACAAACAATCCGCAGAAAGTGGTAAAACATGGACAGCTTGCTGTACCAGGTATTTCGACCCACGATCTCATATACTTATGTTACTCTCTCAAGGCACCAAAGTACAAAACCAGGTACATAATGCGAAGAGACTTCAAGCATTTTAATACTGAGATAATACGAAATGAAGCATATCAATTGCCGTGGAATGACATTCTACTGACTAATGACATTGATGATAAGGTTGACAGACTGAACTCTTTAATATTAGGACTGTATGACAAACACGCTCCGAAGAAGCAAATTCGAGTTTCTCACCCTTCGTCTCCTTGGCTAACAAATGAAATTAAGTCGGTCATGGCAAATCGTGATGCTTGGTATAGGCGATTTAGGCGAACTGAAAGCACTAGTGATTTCGAAAATTACCGTATTCTTCGAAATCAAGTTAAGAAATTAATTCGTAACAGCAAGTATAAATATATTCAAGAGATAACAAACAGACGAAATTCAGCACTAATATGGAAACATTTGCATCAGATGGGTATAGGTCGCAGCCTAACCATGCAGACACCCAGTATACCACTTGATGATCTAAATTCTCATTTTACGAAAGCAGCATACACTAATAATGATATTACTGACAATAATGACTATGATGCTAACTATCCTAATAATGATAATAATAATAATAATAATCAACCAGTTGATGACCTAACTAATGATGATATTAACGCCATAAATGCTCATTCCCGAGTAAATCAAGTAAAATTCACTTTCAAAAAAGTTGGGGCGAACGATGTGAAGCGTGTAATTTACTCCCTCAAGTCTGATGCTCCCGGTAATGACGACATACCATTATCTTTCATAAAAATATTATTGGTGCCATATTACCTATTCTGACGCATATATTTAATCATTGCCTTGTACAGGGAGTATTCTCAACTGTGTAGAAGCACGGTATCGTCATTCCTATTCCTAAGAAGAATTCTCCTAGTTTACCATCAGATTATCGCCCTATATCCATTCTCCCACCCCTTTCCAAAGTACTAGAACGCTTGGTACACGAACAAGTCCTCACTTACTTGACTAACTTCTCACTGCTTGACCCTTACCAATCTGGTTTCAAGAAAGGACACAGCACAACGACTGCCTTACTGAAAGTAACTGATGATATCCGACAGGCAATGGACACTCGACAAGTGACTGTACTGGTTCTACTTGATTTTTCTAGTGCTTTTGATACTGTTGTTCCTCAACTGCTACTTTCAAAATTGGATTCATTAAATTTCAGCAAGACGGCAATAAACTTTTTCAGTTCGTACCTCAAAAATCGCCGTCAGTGTGTCAAAGTAAATAATAGCAGATCTGAGTGGCTTAACAAACCCCTCGGTGTCCCCCAAGGGTCTGTACTTGGACCATTGCTGTTTGCAATTTACTTACACGATGTTGCCAAATCGATTACACATTGCAAGTATCATCTTTATGCTGATGATCTGCAGATCTACTACCACTCAAGAACTGATAAAATTCAGAGTGCTGTAGAAAAAGTTAATGCTGATTTAAGTCTCATAAGTAATTTTGCATTGAGTAACAATCTCAAAATTAATCCTCTTAAAACGCAAGCAATAATCATTGGTACTTCAAAAAACTTAAACGTCTTAAAACAATACGAAATTCCTCCTGTAGCACTAAACAATACCATTATTCCATTTTGTGAAACAGTTATGAATCTTGGTGTGGCTATAAGCGAAACATTGAACTGGTCGCAACATGTGATGAAAGTGTGCCAAAAGGTATATCAAAGCCTGCATCCTCTGAAGCGGTTTAAAAATATATTTCCTCGGTCCTTGAAAATAAAGCTCATTCAATCACTCTTGTTTCCAATTCTCGAATACTGTGATACAGTTTTTATTGATATCAATAACGAGCAAAGCATGAGACTGCAACGTGCCCAAAATGCATGCATCAGGTATGCATTCGACATACAACCATATGCCCATGTATCCCCATTCTATACACAATTATCTTGGTTACGACTGAATGACAGACGTAGACTCCACGCAGCTACTTTGGTGTATCAAGTGCTTTCTGAAAACACTCCTCCTTACCTATCCACCAGATTTCGCTACCTTAGTTCCCTGCACCTGTTCAATATCCGGTCAGGCTGTACGCTAGAAATTCCTGTGCATCGAACCGCAACCTACAATAGATCGTTCACTATCACCGCCACGAGCTGGTGGAATGAACTCCCCAATGACATCAGGGAAGCTAAATCTAAGACAAAATTTAAAATCCTTTGCCAGCGTCATCTTTTAAGCACTTCCAGTCTTTCTTGAGTGTGAATGGGATGCATGAATGAGAGTGAATATGGTTGTTTATTGCAATGTGTTCCTGTATATAATTTAGTTATACTTTACTCACCTTAGTTTAGTTAGTGATACTTAAGTTGCTTTAGTTATACTTTAGGTTGTAAAGATTTCATATGTTTAAATTTTATGTAAAATATACATTGTATATACATGAAGTGGTTAAGTGTAAGAAAGGGCCGGGAGCCCTAACTTCGCCACAATAAAGACGCTTTAATAATAATAATAATAATAATAAAAGAAGCGAATTAAGGCTTCTACTTCTTCCCCCAGGTAGCGGAAACGATGAACACCAGGATACTAGTCAGTAGAATGGGGCAATGTCAGTGAGCTGCACAATCGAAGTGGGTATCCTTAATGAAAGTAGTTTCAATCACCACTGAAGGAAAATTACAAAGTTCGATATAAAATATTTAGAGTTCAAAGGAAAATGACAGAAATGAGAAATGAACTGGAAACTTTGCTCGAGAGACTAGATAAAATTCCTGAATTTGACAAAATCACTCCTATTACAGAATTTACTGATTAAATAAATCAAAAGTCCGCGTGTTGATTGATGACATAATTAATTTTGGGAAGAGTAAACTAAAATGGACAGAGTTGAGTGTTCGGTATTGCGTGGCGTAAGGACCAGTATCTCCGAAAGCATACGAGACCCTTCGCTTAGCACATTAGATAGGTATATAGGAAATGTGGAAAATTATATCGGCACATGCTCTGAAAGGGAAGAAGTAGCAAGTTCTCGCATTATGCTCGTAAGTTTGGAGGACTTCAGACAGTAGGGCACAGCAGCTTCAACAAACTCCTGCAGATGCTGAAAACCTACACCAAATGGAGAAGCTTGTCTCTGTTATGCCTTATGAAATGGCTCTTAGAGAAAGACTAAAACATGACAGAGTTAGTGATACATTTTACGGAGTGGTCAATGCAGGTGTTATCGGGGGGCGTGGTTATAAGAGCAATGTATAGGTAAATTCCCCACATTAGCCAATAAGTTAGGTACTGTCTTTTGTCGGGAACGGTCTCTCTGTCAGAAAAGTTCGCTATCGCTGCTGCTGCTTTCTGGTGAAAAATTTGCAAGTGTCCGACTTTATTTAAGAAGATGATTAAAGTTCTGGAGGATAGTGGATTCCTGATGATAAGAATTGTGACGGACAGTCACAAAACAAATTTCTTAATTGGAGACATTAAGGACAATCTCAAATATTCAAATGATTACGTCCCAGTCAATCGAGATCAAAAACTCAAGTCCTGGTTTGCAGGTACTTGGATAATTGTGTTCAATAGAGGATGGGGTGTGACATTAGCGTCAGTAACATCTCACTCCTTAGAGCAGGGCCTCTCAGGGTGCATGCACTGTGCACGGTGCAAAAGACGACTTCGCTTGGTTGACCAGAGTACAGGCCCCCACTCCTCGATTTGGAGCAATAGCGCGCCCTCTCTCTTTCCCCACGCCTGTCTCGGTCCGTCCCCCTGTCTCCCTCTTCCTCACTTGGTGCGTAGCACTCTAAATCCGAGCCGAATTGAGCCGAGTTGAGCCGAGCTTAGCCGAGTAGCCCAGAGACGAAGCGTTGGTCCGAGCTGTGCCGAGCGGGAGATGCACAGTGCACGGAGCTCTTGCGCCGCGATTTGCACCCGTGAGATTTTGGGCGTTTGAGAAGCCCTGCCTTAGAGCTTTGCCACCACTTACGGAAATGATACTGCTTCAGGACAGAGGAGTACTTCTATACCCAAAACTTTGATTTGCGGTTCTGATTAAGCATCTTCAGGAGGATGTTGAAACTGCTGTGCCCTGCTGCCTGAAGTCCTCCAAAATAGGAGCATAATAATAGGACTTGCTACTTCTTTCCGTTCAGAGTGTATTCTGTTACAGCGTGACGTCAAAGAACATCAGCAAACTGTTAGTGATATCCTAGGTAATACTGCATTGGCTAGAATATAGAAACTTAGCCAATCAGTGTATCACACCAAGCCTTCGTTCAGTAAAATCTCTAAATTGTAGAAGCCAACTATCGCTTCATAGAGCTAATAATGCGGGCATTAAATATTAATGTAAATTACGAGCTTCAGTGAAAATACTGCTATACTGCATAGTGTTTTGTAGGATGACGTCATAAAAATACGTTTAGAACATTGCGCATCTATGCCTGCCATCGAGCGGAGAATTTCTGCCTCGGGCTATTCGTAAAAAGCTTCGCATAGAGCAGGCATTATAGGAGGATCGAGACGGCGGTGATAGATAACTTTTACAGAGCCCTCTATTGGGCTGGCATAGAAAGATCAGAGATGACAACTTTCACAGAGCCATCTACCGGCCAATACAGTTATCTTCAATGATCTAAACATCATATTATTCGAATAAATTACTATTTTACGCAAATAAGGGACCTAATGAAAGAAATAAAACTTTTTTAGTAATCCTAAGATGGAGATATTTCTTTTGATGTATAACACATAGGCGTTAGTATTGCGCTTTTCTCACGATTTTGTGTTACATGTTCAAATTATTTGAATATTGATTAAAGTTAAGACCAATAAAATATTACACGAGAGAAACATTCACAGCTGAGTTAATACGTTGCACATTAAGTTAAGAAGATTAATTTTGCTGTCATAACTCACAAGTAATTTTATACACCAGTTCGTGTGTGCTATAGTAATGTGCTCTTGATTCCATGAATCAAAGCGTTTTTTTATAAATGTACGAGTAGGCTATGATGCACATAGTACTTGCATATAGTTAGTCTTATAGTTCAAAATCCAAAATGTAAATAGTGGGACACAAGTCCGCTAACTGCTATTTACAGATGTTGAAGTGCATGTATTATTGTTATTAATTTTAATATTTTTTATGTATTTGCTATTTGCTTTACGTCGTACCGACACAGATAGGTCTTATGGCGACGATGGGATTGGAAAGGCCTAGGAATGGGAAAGAAGCGGCCATGGCCTTCACTAAGGTACAACCCAAGCATTTGCCTAGTGTGAAATGGGAAACAACGGATAGCCATCTTCAAGGCTGCCGATAGTAGGGTTCGAACCTACCATCTCCCGGAAGGAAGCTCACAGCTGCGCGGCTCTAACTGCACTGCCAACTCGCGCGGTGTTAATAATAATAATAATAATAATAATAATAATAATAATAAATTATTATTTACAGAAAATTCAATATTATATATGAATGCGAAGATATTTTTTAAAAATTTTGTGTAATCAGTCTTTATACTGGTTTGATTTGATATAGGTCTTGATGCTAGCTCATACTGTACTAATCTCTTCATTTCTATTCACCCATTACATCCTACATTTTTTCTATTTGCTTTACGTCGCACCGACACAGTTTTATCTTACGGCGATGATGGGATAGGAAAGCCCAAGGAATTGGAAGGAAGCGGCCGTGGCCTTAATTAAGGTACAGCCCCGGCATTTGCCTGGTGTGAAAATGGGAAAACACGGAAAACCATCTTCAGGGCTGCCGACAGTGGGGCTCGAACCCACTACCTCCCGAATACTGAGTACTGGCCGCACTTAAGCGACTGCAGCTATCGAGCTCGGTCACATCCTACATCTACTCTAATCTGTTTTTCTTACTCCTATCTTGTCCAGTCACTACTGTTGTTACCACTTACCCTTCCCTCAAAACGAAATTAACATCTCTAAACATATGTTCTTATCATCAATCCCTCCAGATCACATGTCATCAAAAATATTCTCCTTTCGTCGCCTCTGTTCAGTATCTCTCAATACAACACACGACGTATAAACATTATCTCTACCGCTTTTCGTTCAGATTACATTTCAAAGCAAAGTTCACGTTCATCTTGCTCCAGTCAATGTCCATGATTTATTTAACAAACATCTTTAAAATCTAGATATCTGTGTGATAGGTCAACAAATTTCGTTTCTTCAGAAAATCCTCTGCTTCATGCAGCGTCTCGTACTACTGAATAAAATTATGACGTCTTAGAACCAAGACGGGGTCTCCCTGGCCGAGGTGGTAAACGCGTGCACTGTTCGCCCAGAAGGACGTGGGTTTGAATCCCCGTCAGGAAGTCTTAAAATTTAAGAAACGAGTTTTCCATTTCCGGAGGTGCACATGGCCCTGATGTTCACTCAGCCTACACCAAAAATGAGTACCAGGTTAATTTCTGGGGGCAAAGGCGGCCAGGCGTAGAGTTAACCACTCTACTCCATCAAGTGACGAGGTTATGGATAGTGGAAACCTTTACTTTCCACCTCTCTAAGGGCTTTCATGGCCTGTACGGAGATGACTGCTTAGAACCAAGACAATACTCTAGACTTAAGTTAGCCAAGGGATGCTAAGGTACTTTCGCCAGAAAACTAGAGGCCCCACCTTCGCTGTCACACAGGTCACCCATGGGCGTTAATTCAAAAGACATGTATAGTACGCGAAACTTTTAGTGCTACTTCGGTTCCCTAGTGCTGAATCGATAGACCTCGGTTATCTTCGAAATTCGTATTGCCAACTTCTGACACAAAAATATGAAACCATTATACATCGCCGTGAGACATCTGGCGGTATAACAGCAACATTTTAAATGCTGTTGTTATTTACACAGCAAAGTCAAAATATAGGTTAAGCTTGAACATGAGTGAGTAAAATCAAGGTACATCACAGGAACACTCTAGAACTCCTACACGGTTTAGAAAATTAATATCGATCAATCATCCTATCGATTCAATTCGAATTTCCATTCAGATGGCAGTATAACCGGAACCGGGGTAGGTTTCTCCTTACTCCTCAACCCGTAAATTAGAAGTATAACTAGAAGTTTCGCGGACTATATCAGCCCTCTCCGGTGGCCATACATAATTGTTATTATCAATCAAACAATCTCTGACTGGCGCATGCTGCCATCTAGAAAGACAATGAAGGAACTGACCGCGTGTTATACCCCCTAATCTAATATTATGTTGTCTATTTCTTTTTAATTTATCTTTGCGCTTCTTCTACGGAATTTGAATTGTTATATTTCAACAACGTTTTACAAACTGACAGCTGACAGAACATGAGCTACTAAGAGACGAAAGGTAATGTGAATCTGTTGTCTACTTTAAATGGTTAATAAGCACATTCCACGAAATTTTATTCCTTTTGTATGGAAAAGTTATTTTCATTTACTTGATTTTGTTATTTTCTATATCTTTTGGATACAATAATTTAAGAAAACACGACTAATTTTCTCTCAAAGTCAAGAAAATATTTATTTCGTTGTCGCAGTTCCCCGTAAGCTGTAGGACCGATAAGTCAGTGCCTTGGTAATCCGGTATTACTGGTACTGTTTCGGACATAGTAGGAAAATCAGGGAATGTTATCACGTCGTCACTTCACAAATCCATGCTCATAAATTTATCGCATGTATCCTAAATGAGCCGGCCCCGTGGTGTAGGGGCAGCGTGCCTGCCTCTCGCCCGGAGGCCCCGGGTTCGATTCTCTGCCAGGTCAGGGATTTTTCTCACGACCTGAGGGCTGGTTCGAGGTCCACTCAGTCTACGTGATTAGAATTGAGGAGCTATCTTACAGTGAGATGGCGGCTCCGGTCTCGAAAGCCCAGAATAACGACCGAGAGGATGCATCGTGCTGACCACACGGCCCCTCGTAATCGGCAGGCCTTCGGGCTGAGCAGCGGTCGCTGGGCACGCCAAAGCCTTTTCAAGGGCGTAAGTGCCGTGGGGGTACATATATCCTAAATGAGCTGTTAAACTTCCACTTCCAACAGTCACACAACACTTTGGACAGGATGAAAATCGTGATGACTAAGTCGAGTTTGGCTATTCCTTTATAACCTTCCTTCACCAATTATTGTTCTCTGATGTTTCTTCAGTCACTGAGTTCATGTATTCTCAAGATAAAAGCAGCTACATTTTCTTCTAAGGACCTACCCTTTCCTTATTCCATACATTCTTTTCACTTACGGTATTTTCTAACGTTGGAGCCGAGATGATCGATGTAAATCCTCATTGAGGATCAGAAACAACGACAAGATTTGGGCGTCTATGGCTGAGTTTTAGTGAATTTTGTCAAGTGCATGCCATATGTGCCACCAGAGATCATTTACATGCCAACACCGTGCGACACAGAGTGTCGAATGGACTTCTTCTGCCCTTCAAAATTTCGGCTACCTCTGCCGGGTTTGAACCCGCTATTTTTGGATTCGGATGCCGACACTATCACTGATCCTCAGAGGGAACTGCATCAGATAAAAGCTGGGTATTTACATTATTTACTAACCACGATCACTTTACCAGTACTACCCCTGTCCTATCCCATCGTCGCTGAATGTATTATTTGTGTGTCGATAAACAGATGGCAAAAAGCGAAAATGTAACTTGTATTTCCAAACGTCACACTAACTACTGAAATAACACCTACGGTATCCCCTGCCTGTTGTAAGAGGCAACTAAAAGGAGCCCCAGGTGCTCTTAACTTAGGAACGTGGGTTGGTGAACACGGGGCCCTTAGCTGAGTCCTGACATTGCTTCCACTTAATTTTGCCAGGCTCCTCAATTTCATCTATCCTATCCGACCTCACTTGATCAACTCTTCTTTTTTTCCAAGTGCCGGGATTCTGTCTCCAAGGGCTTCTTTACCGTGTCCGCAAATCTACCGACACGAAGCTGGCGTATTTGAGCATCTTCAAGTACTACCCTGCTGAGTCGGAATATAAACCGCTAACTTGGACTCAGAAGGTACTTACTCCACCCACTCAGCCACTCAGAACGGCAATAACGGTATATCCTATCTATGTATATATTGGTTATCAGTACCTGGTCCAGTAGATGAGACTAAAGATATTGATGTTCTGGAAGATGCAATATGGGAACATGAAGGAGATCCAGAATCAAGTGGTAAAGAATAACGTTTTGATTGTCAAGGAGAATATAAGTAGAAGGAAAAATCTGCTGTCAGCGAATCATATAGCCAAAATGGGAGATTATAACAACAGCAAATTTCGAGCGGACTGACACAGTGTTTGGATGAATGATCCCATCAACAAATAGGATAACATGATTTTGAAAATATTATTCAATTATTCAGTATTTTTTACGCTGGCGTTAAAACCATGATACCTTTCATATTATTGGAATAAAATAGCCTGACAGTATGATTTCATCAAGGCAAATGATAATTACGTAAACGGAACAATGACCGTATATAACGTAAATATAGTGTTAATATAAGACCTTGGATGAAGTATTCTTTAAAACCCGTTATTTTACAATTGATTATTGAGAATTGTCCAAGATCTTGAGTAAAAGATGTGAAAAATCCCGTAAGGATAAAATTAAAATCATTAAACCAGCTATTGCGGCAACGTATAAAAGAAAGTGAAAACATAATTAAAGCAATAATGTATTTGAAAGCATAGTGTGTAAATGCAACCCGTGAACTTGTTTTACAATAATTTAATGTTTGCCGTAGCATTATTCTTGTCTAGGAATGAATCAATGTGAACATAGAATGGAGCAGATTTATTTAGTCTAGCATGGTTAAGGCTAATTTTAGGGAAGTAAGATTCCGCTCTTATCCGTTGCTCATGGGTACGGACCCAGATGATTAGACTCTGTGTTATTTTGGATGGGTAATTTGGACGCAGTCCTGAACAAGTGCTTTATATATTATTTTGTTTCGGAGTTATCGGAATGTACATATGTAAATTAGGCCAATTATTAGCGTATCGGATATTATTTTCGCATCTCATGGACGATTTTAGATCGAGCGTACGGGCAAAGAACTAGGGACTTAACGAGGCAGGCCACGTAATGAAGTAAAGTAACATATTCCATGTAACTGGTTTTCATATAACTTGGGTTCGTTACCCGATTCTAACTTGTAACTGATTGTTAATTGTGTCAATTAATGTAAATGTGCGTATCACTTTTTTAAGCCCCCTCTTCCATCTAACCAGAAAATAGTTGCAGGTGCAGAATTAAAAGAAACTGACTATACTGTAGGTAAAATATATTACACCACATAAAAATGGAGTATATCTGTATAATAATAATAATAATAATAATAATAATAATAATAATAATAATAATAATAATAATAATAATAATAATGGCGAATGGCCTCCGAAGAGGCCTGGTGCAGGTCTTCTCCTAGTAGACGGCCTATTGGTGACCTGCATGTCTGTAAGGATGGAACCCTACCTAAAATGATTTCTAATGATGATATCACAAACACCCAGCCCTCGAGCCAGACGATTTAACCAATTAAGGTTAAAATCCTCGACCTTGCCAGGAATCGAAACCGGGAACTCCTGGGCCAAACGCCAGCGCGCTAACCATTTATCTATGGAGACGAACATAATAATGAATACGAAATGATGATGGCGATGCGGAGGATGTAACCGGATAAGGTGAGAATTCATTCCAGAGGCGTAGCCAAGGGGGTTACTGGGGGTTAGAACCCCCCCATGGAAATGTTATAAAATGAAATAAACAGAAACTGACAATAAACAAGTGAAAGTCGATTCAATGGATTGACCCTTTTGAAGTTTCACAGAAATATAATTGTAAAACCAAGAGATTTCTTGAATCTATTTTCTAAGAAGCCTTGAAAGTTGGATTATAAATTGTATAGATTCGCTGTAAAACTGTTCACCTTGATCATAGGCCTATTGTTTTCGTTCTGTTTTTTTTTTATACTGTAGGATCTTTTAGTGTACCGGTACTGCAATCTGAATATCAACTTAATTTACTTGTATCAGTGTCCTTTATAATGTCACTACCGAGCTCGATAGCTGCAGTCGCTTAAGTGCGGCCAGTATCCAGTATTCGGGAGATAGTAGGTTCGAACCCCACTGTCGGCAGCCCTGAAAATGGTTTTCCGTGGTTTCCCATTTTCACACCAGGCAAATGCTGGGGCTGTACCTTAATTAAGGCCACGGCCGCTTCCTTCCCATTCCTAGCCCTTCCCTGTCCCATCGTCGCCATAAGACCTACCTGTGTCGGTGCGACGTAAAGCAACTAGAAAAAAATATATATATAATGTCACTCACGCTTTCACACACCACACATGCACAAGTACCTTCATTACGTTCCGCATCATTTTCCAACTATACCCCTCAACCTAATCGGTCGATACTGGCTACGCTACTGATGAATTCTATCACAACAATGAATATAATGAAGGATCTCCATATACAAAGGATCTCAGTAAACTGTGAAATATACTCGTTCAAGCACGTTTCTCAACCAGTGATATGTTTTCAAATTCATTTAAAAAAATAGAGTTCGTAGTCAGGCGGTTCCGTCAGAAACAAAACAGATTAATTATCTGAAACTCTACGTTAGGCTAACTTTTTTGCTATTTGCTTTACGTCACTCCGACATAGATAGGTCTTACGGTGACGATGGGATAACAACGGCCTAGGAATGGGAAGGAAGCGGCTGTGGCCTTTGTTACGGAGTTATCCGTGGAAGTCGGAGGTGAAAGAAGGTGCGGGCTGGAATGTGTCTAAGTACAAGTTCGAAAGATGAATTAAAATTTCAACAAAAGTTATATTTTCAAAACTTAACAATGGTGACATAGAATTTAGTGCGTACAACAAATAACAACCAGTTAAACCAGGTACAAGGCAACTTTACAAATTCTGGGCTACGAGCCCCGAAGTCTGAGCTCACAGCTCACACCCACAAATTACCAAAGGGCAGAAAACCCCTTCATTACACGGAGCTCTTGCTCCCGCTTCGTAATACCAAGCCTCCTAGAGGCACCTTCCAAAATACCAGAAAGAGCTGGCCTGCTCTCAATTTTACAAGCCTATGAAAGGCCACAACAAACTTTACTTCTAACTGCCCTCAAGGCACACCAAGAAACAGGGGTATTTAATACCCAACCTATAGGGCCTTCGCATGAAGAAAACAAAACATCAGGTTAAGTTACTGGCCCAAAGTACAGAAAGGACAGGAGGCGTGAGCTTGCACTCCTAGGTACACATTTTAAAACCTAAGTGGCTCTAGGCCGATACACAGGGGCTAATCCCAAGCAAGGGAGGTGAGTCGTATGAGAAAACTTTAATACATTAAGGAAGAGAAGAAACGGTTACGAAAACGTAGTCATCTCAATTTCAAATGAAGGGGAGCTCGAGAGGGTAAAGCACTCTCTATCCCCGAATTAAATTTCAAGAAAACTGAAGTTTACAAGGAAAAGGGTTTACATGTTTAATAGTTTACATATGAAAGGTTTCGAACCCTCCCCGAGAGTTAAACTACTGAGCTAGCACGAACTAAAAATGTTAAAAGGCCATTACCTTGTTGGAGATCTGTTGCCCGAAGAAAGAGGCGCTTCCCGCCCCCTGCTACATATCCACACTCTAAGCTAGATGTTACAGAAGTGGCCCGGAGACAAGAAAATCAGCAGTTTTTATATCCTCATGGAAAGTTCGAGACCTTTCATGAATTATAACAACCCGCCCTCAAACTTTTATTGGCTACAGTACACAGTTACATACAAAATTGGAGAAGAAAGCCCCGATTGGCCGAAAATTAATTACAGAAATTCCTGATTGGCTACATTCAAAACAGGCAGAAAGAAAGGATTAATATTGCCAACCCACAAATGACAGAACAAAATTTAGTAAAGAAAAACTTATGAATACAAAATTTCTCCAAGAAGGTTCATTCCTTCACACTAGAGTGCATTCTCATAGTTTTTGGTTAAGACATCTGTTAGAGAATGTCCACACTTCTTGATCAATGAAAAAAAAAAGCAAATCAAAAACACACAGTGACATCTTTCGATAACCAGTAGAGTTAGTTCAGTTTTTAAAGTTCAGAGCTTCTCCTGTAGGGGAGTTTCAATTGGCGCAAGATTTGAACTTGCGTCGTAGAGGTGTACCGCCCGGTACAGCCTTAATTAAGGTACAGCCCCAGCATTTGCCTGGTGTAAAAATGGAAAATCACGGAAAATCATCTTTAGGGCTGCCGACAGTAGGATTCGAACCCACTACCTCCCGAATGCGAGCTCACAGCTGCGCGCCCCTAACCGCACGGCCAACTCGCCCGGTGTTAGGATAACTAAGCAAATAAATAAATAAATAAATAAATAAATGAATAAATAAATAAATAAATAAATAAATAAATAAATAAATGTATTTTAATAATAAATACTGTTTTATTTATAGAAGTGATTAAAGGAATGAGAATACTTTTTTAACCAGTGACTTCATGAAATTAAGTTGATAAATTTTGTGATAAAAAGCCAAGTTGCGACTGGCGCATGACGCACGTACCGCCTCCTCTTATTAATATTCCGGGAGCATTATCTTCACCACGGCCAGTGAGCCATTACACTCCCAACTTCATAATTTGTTTACTCGCCTTGCCTTTGAAATGTTATTCAAACCTTCGTAATACAGACTTCAACACACACGAGAGACCTTGAGTGACTGGGTGTCATATTAAATTCACAGAACGCGGTCGCAACATGGTACATGTGCATTATTAAAAATGCACGAGGCGGATCCTGAAACGATGTCCACTTGGTTTTTAATAAAAAATGGAAATTAATTTTCAAATTATTTCCTACCTGTACTGTCCGCCTCCGTTCGCGTTTAAGTCAGCCTTAAGTAGAAATCTTTATTTTTTATACTGTTGGGGACAATAGTGAACAGTCCAAGAAAAGTTACCTCTGATCAACATCTTTGTCATGCCTCATATCTCCCTTTAGCCTCTCGATCAGTTAGCTCTGTCTTAGGCCGCGGCCAGGTACCACTACTAGCTCCAGAACCAGTATTTCTAACTTATTAGGCAGTTTATTTCCTTAGTCTCATATTTTCTTTAATCATCCCGGCCTTCCGCCTCTACAAATTTTATCTGACAGAATGAAAAGTATAGTGACTCTTAGACGTGCACCATTAATTGATATACTGTAAATAACTATTTTCAGCCTAAACCACGCAGCTGATCAAACTCGACGTGTGAGCGCTCCTGGTTGCATACTCGAAGTATATACCTATATACATAGACTCTCAGGGATGCTGGCGAAGGGTATGTGTATAAATTTAGGATAACGTATACCGGCACTCAAACTTATCAGTCACATCTTATACTTCAGATGCCGTTTCTCTGAGGTTGCAGGCTTGGCAATGTATGTGGGTTCAACATGATGCGGGCCCAGCCTATTTTTCATGTGCTACACAAGAAAACTTTAATCAGATGTTCTAGGAAAAGTGTGTAGGGGGGGATCTTGTTATTTGGCCACTTAGGTCGCTTGACCTGATCCCACCTGACTTGATTTCTTCTAATGGAGATATGGGAAGAGTCCTGCCTGCGAGATACTTCCGTGGACTGAAAAGAGCTTAAGAACTGAATCCTCACTGCTAGTGACTTTACTACAACGACGCTAGAGATATTCGACCGGATACGCCGGGACTTACTGGGACGTTGTAATTGGGGGACGTGGTTTAGAACAGCTGCTGTATATGTCATCGTAGCGAGTGTATGCAGTGCAGGACAATAAGATTATTTTTAGAATCACACGTTCATAAGGATCCCGCAAAACATTTAGTGTTATACCCAACGATTGAGACCTATCCAGACCGGGGTTATCTATGTAAATTTGATTTACGTACCCTTCTCATGCACCCGTGAAAGTCTGTATCATCATCATGGGAACATCCTGTATATATTTCGGTGGGTGGCCTCCGTAGGGGCGTGGTGCAGGTCTTTCGAACAGACGTCCTGCTGGTGACTTTGGCGTCTGTGAAAATGGGGCACTACCTAGGAAGAATCATAATTCTTAAACACACACGCACCAAGCCAGAGGAACTGGTTAAAATCACAGATCTGGCCTGTAATCGAATCCGGGATGCCTATTTAGCCATGGGCCAATATAATCACATTGAATCACTAACACGTAAAGGGGTAATTTCCAAGAAAATGGTAACTAACCTACGAAAAAAGCTGCATGCATTTAGTTATAAGAATTTAATTTTAAATCCTAGATTTGTGCCCTTTTTCGGGTAAGACTAACCTTTTACACAAGAACCTCATTTATCCGTATTAAATGGGATGGAAACTGATCCAGATTATCGAAAATCTGGAAAATCCGGAAAAACTAAAAGAAACAAATACAGTACCTGTTATACAATCTGTTAACATAAGTTGTACAGTAATACATTTTTTGAATTGTACAAAAAAATATCAGAACACTTTTCGTACATTTAAGAGTCTGTATAATGCACTAAAATAGTGTGAGTTTTTCTGTTTTACATTTGTATAGCGTTTGCGCGCAGCACGATCACGAAGACTAACAACATTTCTGCCTGTGTGATTTAGTCAAGGATTCTAAATAGGCCATCAGTTTGTCCGGATGCATTGTTGCCTCTACATGTGTTATTGTTTCATCTGATGGAGTGCTGGCTTCATTTTAATAATAATAATGTTATTTGCTTTACGTCCCACTAACTACTTTTACGGTCTTCGGAGACGTCGAGGTGCCGGAATTTAGTCCCGCAGGAGTTCTTTTACGTGCCAGTAAATCTACCGACACGAGGCTGTCGTATTTGAGCACCTTCAAATATCACCGGACTGAGCCAGGATCGAAGCTGCCAAGTTGGGGTTAGAAGGCCAGCGCCTTAACCGTCTGAGCCACTCAGCCCGGCTGGCTTCATTTTAGAATTCACCATTAGTGAATTAATAGTGCGTTGCATTCAGAAGAGCGTGGGTTCGAATCCCACCTCGGTTGTCCTGGGAATAGTTTTGGACAGTTCCCATTCTCAATTCCAGTCGAACGCCGGGACGGTACCTTTGATAGACCGTGGCCGAATTACTTGCAATTCCTGTTCTTAACTATCCTTGGCGGTAAAGATATTAAAGAAAAGTCGACGCCGTAAAAGAAGTACTGTTCAAGTAAAAATAAATTTTTACTATTTTCGACCCGGATAAACCGGAGATCCGGATTAATGAGGACCTGATAAACGAAGTTCTTGTGTACTCATTATTTTGGATTTCACTGGGCAAAGCAAACGGCAATACGTAAAAAAAGCATTTTTCTGGAAATTTTTGTTGAATGTTGAAATTGACGCTGGGTTGCATACTTTAATCGATCACATCATTACTTCTAATCCAGACAAACCGGGCGAGTTGGCCGTGCGCGTAGAGGCGCGTAGCTGTGAGCTTGCATCCAGGATATAGTAGGTTCGAATCCCACTATCGGCAGCCCTGCAGATGGTTTTCCGTGGTTTCCCATTTTCACACCAGGCAAATGCTGGGGCTGTACCTTAATTAAGGCCACGGCCGCTTCCTTCCAACTCCTAGGCCTTTCATATCCCATCGTCGCCATAAGACCTATCTGTGTCGGTGCGACGTAAAGCCCCTAGCAAAAAAAAAAAATCCAGACAAGACCTTAAATTACGGGCAATTCTGTGTGCGCGGTATTTAGACTCGCGACCAATTTTATACCTAATATTCTATTCGAACACCTAAATACAAATCACAGTACATAACTTATAGATACAAACGCATAATCAATGTTGTAAGTCTACGATATGATGTTTATAACTGAATCATAACCAGACATCGATTCGAGCTGAAATTCTGAGTAATATGTTTCTACAACTCCATGAGCCTCTCTTAAACGAGTGAAAGCTTCCGTCCGGCTGCCCATTGGCCCTAGATGCTACAGTACTTTCCGCCGATACAAACTGAGTAACAATTCGGACAACCTCATGACTTTCAAATTGTTACGAAATAAAATGAAAGTAAAAACAACGCTAAATTAGAATATATGCATCGGATGACGGAGAAAGCGAACACGTCAATAACATGGAAATAGCTTAAATCCATGGGCAAAGGGAGAGCACCCCTTGTCAATGACATCCTAAATCATAATATCAAACGAACTAAAGCAACACTGTGTCACTACAGGGACAAAATAGACTCGCGACAAAATGCTCGTAAGGGAAAAACTAGATACTAGCGTGCCTCAAACCCAAGATGCCCACGTGGACATTAGGGGCGCTGGACATTAGCTCAGCAACGCTACGAATACTCTCATCCAAATTGCCAATAGGCACACTTTCTCGTTGAATATGGGACAATGCACGAAACTTCGTACACTAATCTGTTCATTTTTCCCGTAGATCACCCTCCCCAAATGTTGATTGAACAGTGACGTTATAGCTGCGCCTATTATGAAGTAACAGGAAATGTAATTTCACCATACACAACTACATAGGTAGGAAAACGAGGTAAGTGAGAATTACCTTCTTGTTTTAGCATCTTTCAGTGCACACCAGGTACAGAGGAGGTTAACCTTAACCCAGCTCTGGGAGTTTAAACAATAATCTACCATGCAGTTCTATGATTCCTCTTGAATATATTTGCATACACTTCCATGTACTTTAAATAACTACCTTCTTTTAGTTATACGGTGAACTCTTTCATAATGTTGGGTTTTACTCTCCCTAAATGCCCGCAGATTGTCGTAGTAAGGGAAGATATAAAATGTTCAAGCGTGAGAAGTACGACTTTATTTACGTTTTATTCTCATAAACTTCTGCCTAATTGCTCCTCGACTCGGCGTCATTACCACTGCTTATGTAAATCCATTATAAAGTAATTTAACATCAGATATGTAGGGCACATTAGGAGGCGGAGTTTAGAAACGCAGCCTTGTTGATGGGTTTAAATGTTTAATGAAAATGAGTAGTGAGACTTTCAGTAATTCTAATCACCTTGACGGAATGTTTACAAGATCATGAGAGCAAACGGAAATATAACTATGAAATACTTTGCTTGAATTTAAAGCACGTTATGGATTTAATGTATCAAGACCTCCATCAAAGAAGTGAAAACTGTTCTAGTTGTTTTGTTATGTTCATTTATACATTTTTAATCATGGGCAATTACATGTGACAAATGTGACACCTAGTTCCCATATTTTGTCCTATTTGATATTTGCCCTTTTTAATCATTGCCCCCGAGGAGCGCCACAGGCTTCGGCAGCCGGCAGAATTCCTATCCTCGCCCCTAGATGGGGGCTTCATTCATTCCATTCCTGACCCGGTCAAATGACTGGAAAAAGGCTGTGGATTTTCATTTTCATTTACGTAACTTCTCTTGTAATAACGTATGTTCCAATGGTCCTCTTTAGCTTACATGAGTCTGGTTATCCGCCCATGTGAGTTTCCACATAGTATAGGGATGGTGCTTACATGTGGCTCTTTCTCCCGCCCATGTGAGTACCCATATAGATTTAGATTTTATTTTTATTTTATTTTATTATTTGGTTTGTATGGGAACATATATTTAGGCGGAAGCCTCTAATCATCAGAAAATCAATCAATCAATCAATCAATCAATCAATCAATGGTCCTCTTAGTTTTATTCACATTCTGTTACCAGTTTGAAGGGTTTTATTTTATTGTTCTTCCTTATCGGACCGTTTTGAGATAAACTTATATATCTGTGAGCCATGATTACTTGATATGCAACGTTATTTCAGGGTGACCAACCATTCAACTTAAAGTAAAGGAAACTCTTGTCTTCATTTTTACATTTTGAGCCGCACCCCCAATGGAGGTAGCATTAAAATCACATACCAGCACTCCTGCCATTCTCAAATCTCTGGCAGTACCGCGAACAGAACTCTGAGCCTCAAGAACGGCAGCTAATAATGATACTCATTACGCTACGGAGGAACACAACCTTTCAACTGCAAATAGACCAACTTGCAATCCTAAAATTTCCTTGTCTGTTGCCACATATACATATTGGGCATGATGTACAGTCTTATTCCATCAGAAACTCAATATTGCTACAAATGTGATCTACAGCTTGTAATGAGGGGGGGGGGGGGGATACGTGAGTTGGAATAATTTCTGTATACTTGTTCTGCAAGTAGAATAAAAATGTTTGCAATGTTTGACGTCGGTTATGGTGGAATAGGAACGGATTAGGATTGAGATGAAAGTGGCAGTGAACTTAGACCGGTGTGGAAACGGGAAATAATGGAATAACATTTTTAGAACTTTCCACGATGATGTTCGAGCCAACTACGTGTATATCCCGAAATCAATCTTACAGCCGCATGACCAAGTTCTCTATGTGTTCGTGCGAAGTTAAACAAGAAGGACGCCTGGTTAGTGCGATGTGGAAGAAAATGTTAGTGCGACGTAAAACAAATATTTAAAAAATGAAAAGAAGAAGATAATGAGAAGAATACTACGAACAGCTGGGCTTAATGGCTTAGACGCTGATGTGATACGTTGCTTCCGGAGAGTCCTGGTGTGCGCCTTTTCATCCGACGCTCATGGGCGACCTGCGCCTCTGGATGTCGTTTATGTTGTTGTTGTTGTTGTTGTTGTTGTTGCTGTTGGTGGTGGTGGTAGTGGTGGTAATGATGATAAGATAGGGGAAGGATGAAAACTGACGTCGGTACAGTCGAAATCTGGAAGATGTCGGCTCAAGGCTATATGGACACTGCAAAGAGGTTTGGCATTGAATTTTTTCTTCAGCGTCTTAATTCTGGGGCTGTACGTTAATTGAGGCAATAGCTCCTTCCTTCCCACTCCTAGGCATTTCCTGTTCCATCGTCGCTATAAGACCTATCTGTGTCGGTGCGACGTAAAGCAAATAGCAACATCTTCTTCCCAGCGTTTTCCCGCTGGTGCAGAGTCCACTGTTTTAACCTTGGTTCGCTATTTTGCACGATCTTGGGCACAGTCTGCTCTTAAGTTAAGAGTCTTCACATCAGCATTAACTGCGTCATGGCAGTGTTGCTTTAGACTTCCACGTCGTCACTGCCCATTCATTTCGAGGGAATGAGTGAAATTGGCAACCGTTCCAGGTGCAGCACGCAGACATGACCAAACCATTGGGGACCTTTCTCCCGTGCATTCTCAGTGATGGGTGCAATGTCTTCGTATTTTTGCTTAGGATAGCCTTTGATGCAATTTTGGCTAGTCTTCCCTTACATAGTAGATGTCTTTTTGAGGTCTCACATGTTGAAGATCGAAACAAAGCTTAGCGATAGATATTCCCGATAAAGATGAATGGAAGGAGAAGAAGAGGACGGAGAAGGTCCCCGGTGGTGGACATTGTCCAAATAGCAGGAAATTACGAAGAAACTAAGAGGATGGCTGGAGACAGGACTGTATGGAGAGCGGCTGTGTGAAGACCTGCTTAAGAGCAGAACACGTTATGTAGTATATACACATGGAAATACTTCAACAACCAACCGATAAAAAAGACGTGGACCGGGCGAGTTGGCAGTGCGGTTAAGGGCACGCAGCTGTGAGCTTGCATCCGGGAGAGAGTGGGCTTAAACCCCATTGTTGGCAGCCCAGAAGATGGCTTTCCATGGTTTCCTATTTTCACACCAGCAAAATGCTGGGTCTGTAACTCAATTAAAGCCACGGACGCTTCCTTCCCATTCCTAGGCCTTTCCTATCCCATCGCCGCCATAAGGCCCATCTATTTCAGTGCAAAGTACAGCAAAATTGTAAACAAAAAATACGTGGTGTTCAACAACACTTCCTTCCCACGTGCAGTAGACATCAACCTTGCAGTAATCAATTTAGTATCTTATGAACGATTTCTCCTATTGAACATTTAGGTCGTAAATATTTATGTCGACAAATGTCGACGGTGGAAAGATACAGGTTTTCGTTTATATCCAATGTTTATAAAAGTTTAGAAAGATAATTATTTTGAGTTCATATGGTCTTGTGTAATCCATATTCCAATTGCTTTGGGGGATGGGAATTAAGAAAATGAGGACGGTGGACATGTGTGAAGTAGAGACTCAATTATAGACGGCAACATGATTAAATATACAGTTCTATATTCATGCGAAGTTTCCCAAGGAGCTCCAGGAAAACTCTGTCTTAAAAATGCACTGCAGTTGTCTGTCTACCTTTGCCTGCAGTCGCTCTCCCCAGTGGCCAGTGTATCAGCAATTATACACGGCCGCTCCGCTCTAGTGTTACTGCAGTCCCTCGTCTGGCTTTCTTCCACCTACAGATAGGCCAGCCTCATGAACTTCTCTGCAGACACGGAATTTAAATGCTAAAATATTGTAATAAAAAAAGGAATTCTACATTTATATGCTAATTAAATTGTACTGCATGAAAACTAGTTGAATAGGAAGGACATGCATAGTTTGAATAGTAAGTGTGGAATTTGATTAGCTCAGCAACAATCGGTGCGATCATCAGGGATTATGGTTTTAAATTATATTCCACAGGGACATTAAGTTATAGATGTCGGTCTAATCTCTGGTTAACTGCTGAACGTTTTAGATTTTATTTACTTGGAATATAATACAAGGTAAAAGTGATTAAGGATCATAGGTTTTCGTGGCTCGTTATCATTCATTAAATACATACTATTATTTTTGGATTAAAGTCACATATACAGTATATATATATGTTAGCAGACCGCCTCTGTGGTGTGGTGGTTAGTGTGATTGGCTGCCATCCCCGAAGGTTCGCGTTCGATTCCCGGCTCTGCCACAAAATTTGGAATGTGGTACGAGGACTGGAACGGGGTAAACTCAGTCTTGGGTGGTCAACTCAGTAGAGAGGGGTTCGATTCCCTCCTCAGCCATCCTCGAAGTGGATTTTCACGGATTCCCCAGTTCTCCTCCAGTAAAATGTCGGGATAGTACCGAACTCAAGGCTACGGCCGCTTCTTTCCCTTTTCCTTGTCTATGCGATCCAATCATCCCATCCTCCCATAAGGCCCCGATTCAGCATAGCAGGTGAGGCAGCCTGGGATAGGTACTGGTCATCCTTCCCGGTTGTATCCCCGAACAACTCACGCTCCAGGACACTGCGCTTGAGGTGGTAGAACTTCGATCCCTCGCTGAATCCGGGGGAGAAACCTACCCTGGAGTGTAAATGGATTAAGTAAATGTAACAAATAAATATTAGCAAGTCTTTACAAAAGGCTGACGTTCCTTGAAGCATTTCTGTGCTTACTGTCAGTAAGAGTCCTTCGTGTACTTTGTACTGATGAAAGCTAATGAAACTTAGCTGAAGGCTCGGGTTCAATACATAAATAATATTTATTTAATAAAATATAAAAGTGATTTCGAACTGTCTCTAGCTCTTTCCTTCTCTGTTCTCTTTATAATATAAAATGTCAGTTATAGACAAGTGAATATACAAATCTGAACATGTAGGTTTAGTCAAAGATCTCAGATAGGCCATTGTTCTGATCTTTCTCTTTTTTTTTTTCATAGTTGCTTTACGTCGTGCCGACACAGATAGGTCTTATGGCGACGATGGGACATGAAAGGCCTAGGAATGGGAAGGAAGCGGCCGTGGCCTTAATTAAGGTACAGCCCCAGAATTTGCCTGGTGTGAAAATGGGAAACCACGGAAAACCATCTTCAGGGCTGCCGACAGTGGGTTTCGAACCTACTGTCTCCCGAATACTGGATACTGGCCGCACTTACGCGACTGCAGCTATCGAGCTTGGTGATCTTTCTCTAGCCAACATCGTGTAAACTACCAATCCACGTCATAACAACGCCCAATATTGCTTAACTTCAGAGATCTCACGTGAACTGATGTTTCAACGTGACTAGCCTTGCTGAGGGATACTTTTAATAATGTTAACGAAACGTTTTTGCATTCTTCGACAACAAATTTCGATGTTACTAAGAACATGTTTGATGTACGTAAATTTTCTGGTCAAAAGAACTAAGTGGACACTTGTACGGAGGAATCTGTGTCAAACTTCGCATATCTCGTCCAGTTCTACAGTCATTCGCATAAAATATTTCTTGTCTTATTCTCCAAAATGTGTCTGTCTGTTTGTCTAATACAAACTTTATATTAAGCTTGCGTTGTTGAATTATGTTAGGAAAGCGACAAGTAGCGAATATTATATATTAAATGCGTTCTAAAGGCTAGTACACACCAAGCGACAAAGTTGCGGAACACGTGTATCGCGACAAGTCCCAGGGATGCCCTGCGACATTTTTTCCGCGTTTGGGACTGTCGCGATACAAAAGTTGCATATCGCAGGTCTCCTATTCGAAATGGGATACATGATACAAATGTTGCGCAACATGATGTAGTCCGGACGTGTCGCGAGACAAAGTCCCGGGACACGCCGATGCCAGTGTGCAGATAGCCGCCACGTGTTGGTGTTGTGTTTCGTGTTCTGTTGTTTTGCGATGGAAACTACTCTAAAAATCATTGAGGATTTACACACCCTCCCTTGTCTTTGGGATGTTATGTCTACCGAGTATAAAAACAGTGACGAAAGGAGGGAAGCAATGGAGTCTCTGGCTAAGAAGTTCACTATGTCCATTCACGAGATGGACAAAAATATTGACAACATTAAAAGCACATAAAGCAATTTCTTGCGCCATTTCGCGCCGTTTCCTGTTGTGCAACTGGCTGTATAGATGTGGACGCGGGACATTGTATCGCAACAGTCTAGGGACAGTGTCTCGCAACTGTCCCCATACAATGTCACGCAACTTTGTCGCTAGGTGTGTACTAGCCTTTAATTCATAGAAGTGTGCCCCTTGATTGGCAAAGTGATGATGAACTCAGTGTTATAACTAGCAAGTATAACTCTAGACGTGATCCAATGACCAATCCGGTACACGAATATCAGGAACTCCAACCAATCAGCAACTGTCTAATAGCACATTTCTATCATTTTCCTTCGTGTTATAAGTTCTATTTTATCGCACCTACGCACACTTTCTTGTACAAGAGGATTACATTTAAAGTTGCCTTACTTCAGCCCCTGTAGACAGGAAACTGGCATGCGTACTAGATATGGTAGGAATAATGTCCAGATGTTTGGCTACGATATTTGCATGGTTTATAGTCCCTGAAAGACGATCTGAAGAGAAGTATACCAAGAAAGGTTCATTGTTTTGTACTATCCGAATGCACTTTTTTTTCTGATTTGAATGAGTTAATTAATAGCTGTTAGGGTCTTCAGTCTGCCAAAACTAATTTTGACCAGCACTACATTTGCTTTCTGTATATCGGCAATGGCTAGTGTGCTCAGCAACAACCATGACCACGAGATGTACTGTTCTCCCTCTCGTACTTATTGATAGAGATAAAACCGAGAATTAACAAAATAATTCATTCCACTGACAGATAATATTTTCACTGAAAAATCCAAATGTGATGGTCGTCATTGCATTATATTTGAATGGATGAAAACCATAACGGAAGCCTATAAGTAGCATTTTGGTCATTCAGAGAAAAAGGCATTTGAACATCTTAACACTCATATAAAGCATGCTATTTGTAGTTATACCACCCATCACTAGAGCGCTGAATATTACTGCTATCACTTGTATCTCTTTGCTGGTGAAAGGATACATCCTCCTGGAGTTACATCCTGCACTTCACTGATTTCTTTAAAATGTCACTTATACCATTATGGTTTTCATTCATTCAGTTAAGTGCGAACGCCAAAGGTGAAGAAAATAAAATTTAATAAATTATTTTATAGATGTGTCGACATTCCACTGTATAAAAGAGTTTTTCGTATACAACAAAACCTAATACTGTTCAGCGAAATATGTGTGCAGAATGCAGACGTCTATTGAGTTTGGTCAAGGATATTTTGTGTGAGAGTAAACTCATTGTTTCGGCCTACTTACAAAACCCCCAGTCGATTCAGGGATTTTGAAATTATATTGACCCTAAAGCCTACCTATGGATGGGTGGATTATAAATATGAATTTTGGTTGAAATATATCCCGTTTATTTTCAGTCACAAGAACTCAAACACAAAAAATACATGGACAGACACCAAAAATAAAAAAAATATGTTGATGGTTATTATTACACCTGAAATGGATCATTAGAAGAAAAGTTTGCCACAATAATCAGTGCAAAGACACAGAGTCGTTACGAATTTATTTATATCAATTATATGCTTAATTATTAATACATAGTCAATAAACAAAGAAAATTACGCCCCATGGTCTATTCCATTTGAACCAGAAGTGCTAGTCAAAACTTCCAAATGGAGGCTTTTTTTTTATTTTTTTTATTTTACAAAACAACACATGAGAATAAGTGGGATGAAACACAAGGGTTCAAATTGTACAGAAAAATCATCGACATCAGAATGTTGGCCGGCAGGGTAGGGAAGGTGGTGTTATACAATTTCCAATCACTAGAATACGAGTCAAAAGTCCGGATTAAATTCCAAAGCTCTCCGTAGTGCTCATATGGAGTGAGGTCATATGACGCTTTGAAGGCGATTCAGTTTGGACAGTTGAATGTAGCTTTCTCAACAGTACGCAATCCATAGACGTCAAAGTACAACTCCGAGCTACAACTGCACTCAATATGGTGTGTAAAGAAATACTAGAATACCTGTTTTCATTCCATTCGAATGCCGTATAGAAGCTGGAAAGTGTTACTTTTATTCATAAGACTAGCAAATGTACCAGTGATTCGCTACGGTATTCTACATTGTATTCGAATATCGAAGCAAATACTGTACATGCAGTAAATAAGATTGTTTTAAAATTGCATGTCTCTTAGCGTTATCCGAGACACACCATGGGGAGGCCCCATACGTTGTTTCCAATGTAAAGTGTTTGTTACGGATTTGTGATACAACAGCAGGCTCACTTGCCTACTGCCATTCACAATCGAGTTGGGAAATATATATTATAATTGCAGGCTCCATTGCCTACTGTGCGGTCACAATCGATTTGGGGAGTCTCCGTTACAATGGCAGCCCCCTTTCCTACTTCCAGACAGATAACAGTTGAGGAGTTTTTATTATAATGGCAGGCAACTACCCTACTATCAGTCGAAATTGAGTTGTACAGTTATCATTATAATGTCAGGCCCCTTTTCCTACTGCTAGCCAGCTTACTGCCAGTCACACCAAGTTGGTGAGTTTCCATCAAAATAGCAGGCCACCATGCCTAATGCCAGTCACATTTTAGATGAGTACATTTCTTTATAATGGCGGGCACCCTTGCCTACTGCAAAAAAATCGGGTAGGGGAGTTTTAAAAAAACTGCATGCTCCCTTGCTTTCTGCAAGTAAATCGAGAAGTGAACTATTCATTAAAATGGCAGGCCTTCCTTACTAATGCCAGTTACACAGGAGTTGGAGAAGGACCCCGTTCCTACTCCCAGTCAAAGTCGGTGTGGGGAATACTGATTACAATAGCAGACACACCCTTTTTCGAGCGCTACAAATCGACATCAGTGAATATATATAGATCGACATACGAAAGTATACGGGTATTTACAATATTGCAGACTTTCATTTACAGGTTAACTGCTGCTAAACGTACGTCATATCGATAAAGGATTGTACCATAAGACGCCGGATTTAGTGGCTTAAATGGCTGGTACTATGATATCTCATCTATTCTTGGGTCAGATTGAGTTAGAAATGTTGAACAGGGTAAAGTTTTTGTAAGATTATCTCGCATTGCATTGCATTGATAGGACTTCCCGAAGGTCTGCACCATCATTAAAGTTGCCTCCATATTTCGATATTCTTCGGGGATAAAAAGTGAAAAATTTAAAGAATATCTTGAAAGTTTTCCGTCCGTTATAGGCTAAAACGTATAATTTTGTCAAATTTCAATGTTCTTGTTCGTCTGTCAGATTATGACGCAATCTGGATTTGGGGTGAGTAGGGTAGAAATTAGGACTTTCAGGAGACGAAACCAAAAAAATATATGCAGATGGTCATTATTACCCCTTAAACGGGTAGCTGTGCGAAAATTTCGCCAAAATAGTCAATGTACAGGCACACAGTCGTTAAGATTTTATTTATATAGGTAGACAAGGAATCTGGTCCACGTACAACACCTTTTAGGCTATGTCCGCTTGACTTAACCTGCAAAACTGACCATTCATGACATCTCCCTTATTAATCCTCCTGACGAAAAAATGCACACGAAAATAAAGTTTTAGAGATTGAATTCCATCATGTTTGGTCGATTTCCAGTCAGGTTGGTCTTGTACTGTATATATTATGGAAGAGTAAAATCACCATTTCGGTTCCCTATAAACCGCCAGCCCATTCCGGAAACATGAAATGTTATTGACCTTTAAAACCTGCCTTTGGACAGGTGGATGCTTAATACAAAGTTTGGTTCGAACATCTTCAGTAGTTTTAAAGTTGTAAGAAATACGCTTTACACGCACCCGCTCTTGAGTTAAGTCCGATGGGACTTGTACCGAAAATGATATCTCCCTTATTAATCCTCGTATCGAAGTGATGCACATGAGCAAAATGTTTTAGAAATTAATTTCCATTAAGGCAGGTAGATTTCCATTAAGTTTGGTTGTGTATATTTTGTGGGAGTGCGAAATCACGTTTTCGGTTTCGTATTAACCCCCAGTCAGTTCAGGGATTTAGAAACAATATTTGCCCTAAAACCTACCCAAGGACAGGTGGATTCTAAGTATGAAGTTTGGTGGAAATATATCCAGGAGATTCTAGCACTCGCGTACATACGGAGTAATTAAGGAAGAAAATAATACAGTTAAGAAAGTTGAAATTAATAGAAAATGGCTTATAACTGAGGACAGCCTGGTAACGATAAATAAGTAAATGGCAAGTGAATGTATTGGAAAATCAAATGCCCCTCAATAAATTATGCTGGCATGAGTTATGGATATAAGAAAGCGGTAACAGGGGAGAAATTTAGGCGCAGTGATTCTTAGGTAAACAGATAAGAAGATGACTAATGGTGCTATTACTTAATCTATTCGAGGATGGTTATAACCTCAAACGATATTCCGCCAATATCCCGCAGATAGGCCGATTGACGCCTCCCTTGCCTTCTACCCAAGGAACAACCACGAATTTAAAAGCATGATGAGGAAAATGGCAATACGTTACTTCCCCGATGGCAAGCGGTCAGAGATGTTGCCATGGTAACATGTAGGTTCGTTGTCGGTCTGTCGGTCACTCAATGCAGAACATGATACCAGCAGAAAATAGTAAATTTCGCCGTCATGTGAAGAATAAGGTAAATTATGAACATAACGAAAGTTGTTTGTAATGAAGAGACGTTTCACGTACGGTCCACGGAGTTTACAGAAAATCAATAGTATAAGAGAAAACGGAGGAAAACTGTTTTGGTTTTCCTATAAATCCCCCTTCTGTTCAATGATCTTAAAATGGCCTGCATATCGAAATCTTCCCCCGGGGTAGGTATACTCTAAATATGAAGTTTGGTTGAGATCTATCCAGCCGTTTCTACGTGATGGTGGAACAGACAAACATACAAACAGACAGACATACAAACAGACGAACAGACAAACAGAAAAACAGACACGAAAAGTAAAAACCACCTATTCGGTCTTGAGTTGACCTAAAACAGATAAATATTTGAAAAATTGACGAAAAAAAGAAATTGCAGACAATGGAGCCCCTACAAATTTATTTATATAGATTAACTGTCCATTTAGAATTTCCAATTACATTATAAATAGTAATTTTGACTAGTGCTCAATAAAATGCTTGCAATATTGTAGTACGTAGGTCCTGAATGAAAAATAAATTTCACATTGAGTCGCCGATACTCAGGGTACAGATGTGGGAGTAAGAAATGACTTTTAACATCTACACTATAGAAATATGGTAACGAAGCCACAAAAAACTAACTCCTACACTCTGTGAAGGTCTTGAAAAAGCGATTAATTCTCAGCGCCAATTTAAATTCTCTTCATGTAAACGAGTTAAGTATACGACTGCGTACACCAGCAGAGAAGAAAACAGCCATTACACGCTCTCTTAAGACGTGATAAAACGTAGTGACGTACTGAATGGAATACTGATGATTCTCTGTAAACTGTTCGGTTGTGCTATCAACGTACCGCCACCGGCTGAGCTCCACGAAAATTTACTGCTACTATTACGCCCTACCCTGCTCTACAGTATTTTCATTGTCGGCACACACACACCTTGTGTCTATTACGACCGTAATCATGAACAATGGGAATTTTCGTTTTCTTTAGCTGAAAGGGCCACAACATATAAAAGACTAGCACAAAATTCATTGATTATAAAAACATAATGTTATATATTTATCGTCCCTTCAAATGATACATGTTTTATGAAACGGGAGTTGTCGAAAATTTAGCTCGTATCTAACGAGCCTCCGTGACTCAGGCGACAGTGCACTGGCCTCTCACCGCTGGGTTCTATGGTTCATATCCCGGTCACTTCATGTGAGATTTGTGCTGGACAAAGCAGAGACGGGGCAGGTTTTCCTCCGGGTACTCCGGTTTTCCCTGCCATCTTCCATTCTAGTCATTCCAACGTCATTTTATTTCATCTGTCAGTCATTAAGCATTGCCCGAGAGGAGTGCGGCAGGCTACGACAGCCGGCAGAGTTCCTATCCTCGCCGCTGGATAGGCGCTTCATTCATTCCATTCCTGACCCGGACGAATGACTGGAAACAGGCTGTGATTTTCATTTTCAAGTTCCTTAACTCGTTATTTACTCCAGTAATAGTAGTCCTTTCACTGTTCCGGAGAGCGTACATCCTAGATGAAAGCTTGGCAACGAACTATGCTCTTACCTCATTTCGGGTAGTTTTCATCTTGGTTTATTTTATGAAATAGTTTTAAAGAGGAGCGATTTATCGGCTTACATCTTCCGATTCTGGTGTTCGGGCTGTCATCCGAGGATCCAGACTAGCAGTCCTCGGTTCTTGAGGCAGAGTTAGGATATCTCTCTCCCAACGGAAACATAATGGTATTTCCGTAAATACTGTTTGAAGTGATTACTCATTGGGCGATAGGGTCGCCATATTCTTATGCATCTTTATTTACAATATAACAATCTGCTTGACAGCGCATTGTGAAGATGGTTGCCTAGTTTCACCTCCTCTTAAAACGATAAACACCACCACCACCACCACCACCACCACCACCACCACCACCACCACCTTACGCTGCACTGTCACGGATAGGTCTTTTTTTTTTTTGCCTTACGTCGCACCGACACAGGTAGGTCTTGTGGAAATGAGGGGATAGGGAAGGAAGCGGCCATGTCTTATTTAAGGTGCAACCCCAGCGTTTGCCTTGTGTGAAAACGGAAAACCACGGAAAATCATCTTCGGGGCTGCCGATAGTGGGATTCGAATGCACTATCTCCCGGATGCAAGCTCACAGCTGCGTGAACGTATAAGTCTTATGGTGACGATAGGAGAGGAAAGGACTAAAGGAAAGGACTTAAAATGTTACAGTTACATGTTACAGTGACCGTGCAGTGTAGTTACTCGTAGTTAAAGGAAGTGTTTAAAGTGTCGACTGCTGTATTTTACATTAAAAACACCTGCACTTCTACCAAAGTACCTTATCACTCTAATTAATGTTGTACTAGTACATTTTCCTTACTAGGATGACAAACACAGTCAAGTCAGTGGAACGCCTCGTTTGCGGACCCATGTTTACTGAAACATTTTTGCCTCTAGCATCGTATACTTACAGCTGTTTCAATTTGCGCTGTTAAATATGATACACGCTGTATGTGACCAGCAACTTCTGCTGTTTTGTACGCATGGACTTTGTTCCAATTGATATAAGTTGCAATCACTAGTTTGTCATGTCTGGTTCCTTTGAGATAACGGCAGTGCTTCAGCGCTCGATGCGGACAGTATGTGCATTTTGCCAGTATGATGGTGGGTGGCGGAAGTGACATGTATGGCTGTCATTCAAGGAGATAGCTGAGATAAATGGGAGGAAGAACGAATTTTGTGGTGGTTTACTTTTCTTTACTTCTTAACTCATTTGTGTAGCAAGAGCTTAGTCCGCCGTAAAGACGCAAGAGTTCTCTTATTCACCCCCTAAAACGAAAGTACGTATTGCAGACCTGATGCTTACTGTGCTGTTCATTTCCTGAAGGTTTTGGACAGTTTTAGAGTATTAGATCGCGGATTTTTTTACCTACAGTTTAAAAACTGCACGCAGGATGCGCCTCTACCTCGGGCTGCAAGCTCGAAATGCATCTGTACCACATAAAAATCATATTTCTGGAAATCCATCAGAATCACGAAGAACATGGACAATTTTATAGGAAAATTATTTTTAAATCATTCAAATTACTATATGTGAGCTCCTTTTATTTCGAAGACTAATATTCTTCCTGTTATTCGGGAATTTGGCCAAAGAAACGCACCAAAACACGGAAAGCTGTCTTTCCTGAAAAACTGCTAGAATTTGAAAGAATATACACAAGAAGGCGTTTTGTTGTTGTAGAATATTGAGTAATACTTACACTTGGCAGATTCCATTCTTTAACAGTGTCTTGAGGGCTCTGTGTGGATGTACATATTTTGCAACTTATTGAACTTTTTCTTTTTTTTAAGTATCCACTCTCCTGACAAGCTAGCATTATTAAATGCAGTTATAATAATTGCGAAGAAATACAAGATCTGATGGTGAGAAAAAGAAAAGCAAATCAAAGCAAAGCAATCTCCGTACAGGCCATGAAGGACCTTGGAGGGGTGGAAGGTAAAGGCTTCCACTACCCGTAACCTGGGCACATGATGCGGTAGAGTGGTTAGCTCCGCGCGTGGCCGCCTTTGCCCCCATGAATTAACCTGGTACTCATTTCTAGTGTAGGCTGAGTGAACCTTGGGACCATATACACTTCAGAAAGTGAAAATTTCGTTTCTTAAATTTTACAACTTCCTGGCGGAGAATCGAACCCACGTTATTCCGGGCGAACCGGGCACGCCTTTACCGCCTCACCCATGCAGCCCCTCTAATGGTGAAAGCGTTACTGAAATCGTCTGCGTGGATCCCGACCACAGTTTTCGAATCATGACGTCACTGTAAATCTCTGTGTAAATGCTGGGCTGAGCAGCTCTGACGGTCGAGTGCTGGGCTTCTGAGACAAACTTGTCAGGTTCAACCTGGCTCAGTGAAGGTATTTGAAGGTGCTCAAATACGTCAGCCTCGTGTCGATAGATTTACTAGCACGTAAAAGTACCCCTGCGGGACAAAAAATCCGGCGCCCGGCGTCTCCGAAAACCCCAAAAGAAATTAGTGGGACGTTTAATCATTTATCGTATGACATAAACAAAAGTATGCTAAGTAAATAGGTACACATACATTAATATTTACAAATTGACAGGGGCACATGACAAGAAAGGCTTATATCTTTTTTAAGTCTAAGTTATCTACCCATTCAAATGATACAGATATTGACAATAAGAAGAACCACTAACATTATTATTACTCTGTGTAAATGAGAAAAAAATAAATGCTTCCTTGAGGGACCCCCAAGCATGCGATTGTTTTCATTAGTCCAGACGGGACTGTAAACTCCCATTACCGTAGTTTAATGAGTTACGGCAATAGTTTCATTTCTCTTTTCTTTTTTTCCTGTAACGCGTTTAATAATTACACAAGGACTTAAACTCAAGTTCATTTCTGGAGAGAGATGATGTTTACAGCGCACTACGTCTTCTGTTTCGTGCTAGAATAAGTGTGTTACTTACACTGACCTGATTCAGTCTCATCGTTGGCTTTGACAACGTGAAAGTGACTGAGGTATGAGTGATCTTAGTAATGCTTTTCCTTACGCTGCCAATCCCTGTTATGAACGGTGGGAAAGTGTTGCTCACAGAGCCTGTCAGTGTAGTGGTCTGGGTAGAATGATATGTTATAGCATCTTCTGGCTCACAGAGGTGGAAAGCAACAGGAAAATACCTCGATGTTAATGTCCCTAGTATACCTCTTCACTGGTGTTCATGATGTCTGCCATAGCTGATGGTAAAACTGTTGGGTATCCAGCCTGCATTTAAACTGCAAACTCAACATACATACGGATGTCAATATGAACGGAAGAACGTCTGTGGTTAATATTATTTTCTTATTTCACTATTTTGTTTTCTGTAATTTATATTAGTTATTATGTGATTAATTGTAACAGAAGGACGTGATACTTAAATTCTCCAAAGTTGAAGGCATGAAATAAATAAATAAATAAATAAATAAATAAATAAATAAATAAATAAATAAATAAATAAATAAATAAATAAATAAATAAATAAATAAATAAATAAATAAATAAATAAATAAATAAATAAATAAATAAATAAATAAATAAATGTATCCGCCTCCGTGGTGTGGTGGTTAGCGTGATTAGCTGCCACCCCCGCAGGTCCGGGTTCGATTCTCGGTTCTGCCACGAAATTTGAAAAGTGGTATGAGGGCTGGAACGGGGTCCATTCAGCCTCGGGAGGTCAACTGAGTAGAGGTGGGTTCGATTCCCGCCTCAGCCATCCTGGAAGTGGTTTTCCGTGGTTTCCCACTTCTCCTCCAGGCAAATGCCGGGATGGTACCTAACTTAAGGCCACGGCCGCTTCTTTCCTCTTCCTTGCCTGTGCCATCCATTCTTCCCATCCCCCCGCAAGGCCCCTGTTCAGCATAGCAGGTAAGGCCGCTTGGGTGAGGTACTGGTCATTCTCCCCAGTTGTATCCCCCGACCCAAAATCTGAAACTCCAGGACACTGTCCTTGAAGCGGTAGAGGTGGGATCCCTCGCGGAGTCCGAGGGAAAAACCGACCCTGGAGGGTAAACAGGTTAAGAAGAAGAAGGAGGAGAAGAAGAAGAAATAAATAAATGTAAAAAATATATACCTTAAGATAAATCAGAAATAAATCAAAAGTGATATAATAATAATAATAATAATAATAATAATAATAATAATAATAATAATAATAATAATAATAATAATAGTATTAGCTTTACGTCCACAAAATATCGATATCTTAATGCACAATTGTGCCAAGTTCAATTTTTTGTGATTTTGACATATTGGTACTGTAGGAAACCTCGTGGGAAGCTGCTTAAAGTGCACTCAAATTTCTTGTAAAAATCTATGGCAAAAGCTGTATAAATACACAAAATTAAAAAAATTCCATCTCCACGCGTGCTTTGTTTGTAAGAGCACAGAAATTCTAAGTCCAAGCGACTTCAATTCTTTGAGATTTCAAGTGCGCGTTACTGCAGAAAGAAGATTAGTCGCCTTTACCTGGCCCCTGATCTCAATATACCCACATTGCATCGGCTGTACAGTGAAAATCCGGACCACCCAAAGGTGTCAGAATGTGTGTTCAGATCTATTTTCAAACAATTTGAACCACCGTTAGCAATTTTTATTCCCCAAAAGGACCAATGCTCTAAGTGTAAAGAGGCAGAACGCACTAAAACCAACACAACCTATTAGGGCTATATAGACCACATCAAACTTGAAATTCGGGAAATGAAAGATGTGGACACTAAAAGTGCAGTTGATCATCCAAAATTAGTATGTGGAAGTATTGATCTTCAGGCCATACGGTACTTCAAATTCCTTTCGCAGGTGATTGGCAAATTTATTATAAAATGAAAAGCTCTCTCTTTGTAATTTCACAGTGTATGACTCATTGAAAAATGGAACTTGCTTTTTGTGGGATGAGACCAACCGAAAAAAAAGGCAGTGCTGAAATCGGGAGCTGTCTACTTACTCATATAGCACAACTAATTCCAGAATTTGAGCATCTAATCCTGTATGCAGACACGTGTGGTGGACAGAACAGGAACCAAAACGTAGTATCTGCTCTACTGTACGCCATGAATACGAGGTTATACCCCAATCTGAAAATTCTGGACCTAAACTTTATGGAAAGTGGCCACAGTTACCTATAGAGGCCGATTCCATTCATGCCACAATTGAAAGGGCGAGAAAACATAAAAACATTTATACTCCTCATGAGTACAAAATTGTCATGCAAATGGCCAGAAAGAAACTACACTCTAACATTGTACACCAACGGGACTGTAGAAGCGTTTACGATTTATATTCATTGACAAAATGCGCAATACACAACAGAAAAAATGATGCCAAGCACGAAAATATCAATTGGTTACACAAAGTGGTTTCGCATTACACGAGGTAGCAGCTCGGTTAAGTTTAAGTATTCTGTGAAGGACGATTTCCGTGAGATGCAGGTTAATCCTAAGAGCATTAAATGGAATGGAATCACTCTTCAACCAACATGCAGTCAGCTGATACCTATATCACTTCAAAAAAAAGGGAGATTTGTTGACTATGTTGAAAACTGGAGTCATCCCAGCTGAATATAAGGAGCTTTATAACAGTTTGCCTTCGGCAAAGGGGGTTCATGACGAAGCTGTTTGGGAAGCAGTAAGAATGGATGAGGAAAATGAAGAGGTGTAGAGGACAACAAATACCCTTTGGATTGACAATCGGTGCAAAATTCCATTTCTCTTGTTGCGATGCATGAAAATAGCACCTGTATTCACCTTATGCAAAAATGGTTCCATAACACAGTTGTTTCTAATGTAGAAGTTTGATTTTGATTTGATTTTACTGAAAAAATTCAATTTAGTAAAAATCCTACGTTCCATAATATATGTATTCTTAAATTCAGAAGAATAAATGTATCTTCTATTGAATTTCTGACCTGGTTTATAATTTTACAAGAAAAGATAGTAATTTATCCTATGTCCAATAAAACTAGTTAACAAGTGCTCAATTGTGCCATGTCCTGACATCAGCACAAATAATCACATTTAGAAAGAATGTATGCAAATTTCTAACATAAACTGACTAGAAAAACACTTCTGAGAGATTATTATACATAGAAAGTCAGCACCACCAAAGAATAATACATCATTTGATATCGAAACACGACTTTGAAACTTTGTTTTTGCATTTCCCACAATTTAAGAAATCTGGACTTGGCACTACTGTGCTTTAAGGTATCGATATTTTCTACGGTTTTTCGAGACACAGAGGTGCCAGAATTTAGTCCCACGGTAGTTATTTTACGTGCCAATAATTCTACCGACACGAGACTGACGTATTTGGGTACCTTCAAACACCTCCGGACAGAGCAAGGATCGAACCTGCCAAGCTGGGATCAGAAGGCCAGCACCTCAACCGTCTGAGCCATTCAGTCCGGCAGAGATCAAAATCAGGGAGTTGTATTTAAACACCTTAATGGCGGTTTACCTATATTCATAACTGCAAATTCCTTCACGAAATAAAGGTAATTTTATTTGACCCATGCCTTGGATGTTTAGTGAACACGTTGATGACCTACGAACCAGCAAGACTCATCTAATCAGTATTTTACCTCTCCATGAGATACGGTTCTATCAACGTTGAAACGAAAAGTGTTGTGTATTTCCCTTCTGAATAATTCATTCTATGTAGTCCCATTAACATAATCTAATTTAACATTAATGGTATAGTTTGGAAGATAGTTTAGCACAGGATACACTTTGTTCATGAACAATTACCTCCACGTGAACAGTTCTGTGGCGTTCTCTGAAAGGAACTACAGTAGGTGAGCTCCAAGTTCTTCAGATGTTACTACTCGGTCTACTTATTACGAATATTAGTTTAGCTTCAACTACATTGATGTATGTAATTACATCTTAAAGTGATTAAATAGTGCAAAAAAACCGACAGACTTGGCCGTGCGGTTAGGGTAACGTAGCTATGAGCTTACATTCGGGAGACAGTGGGTTCGAATCCCACTGATGGCAGTTCTGAAGACTGTTGTCCGTGGTTTCCCATTTTAAATCCAGGCAAATGCTGGGACTGTGTCTAAATTAAGACCACGGATGCAACCATCCCAGTCCTAGACGTTTAGCATCTTTCAGTCACCGAAAACCGTCGATCTGTTAGTGCGACGTTAACCGCTAAAACAAGATATGGATGATGTTCGCCCCGACAACCGCCGAAACATTTTAAAACCAAAACAACATCCAAAATATCCAAAATAATTAGATTTAATTATATATTGTATTATTAGTATTTGTATAACTTTAATGACAACCAAGCCTGGACTATTCTTAGTCATGAAAAAATCTTTAAGTATGCTGCAGGTAATAAATACTGTGCTGTGTGACTTATTAATGTTTGGGTCTCGAAGGAATGTGTAACTTACCGTGTCCATCTCTTGTCCACCGGCGATGTTACAGTCAAGTTTTGCTTGCAATACAACATTGCAAATATAATAGAAATGTGTGATGGAGAGGCTAGATCAAAACGGTTAATATCTCTATGGTACAAATGCAGAACCCGATATGTCAACGAAGTAGATTTTTTCAGGAGGCGCTTTGGAAACCATTTTCATGGCTGCCGTCAGTGAGGATCGAACCCACTATCTCCCAAATACAAGCTAACTACTGCGTGCCCCTACCCGCACGGCCAACTCACTCGGTAAAGGAAGTCACCTGGCCAAAATATTCACAAACCAATCTTGTACGGTAAAGCTTTCAATGTATCTTGGTTTCATTTCCTTAATCTGTACTGGACACTGCACCTCTTCCTTTTTTTTTTTTTTTTTTCATTTCAGAATAATGAGGCACCAGAGAATTTCCCCGGCTCATCCATCAACTTCCCTTTACAGACGCTGGCAGTTGAGACTGATAAGAGCAGAAATAGTGCCTTCCATTTGGAAGTTGATTCCCAGCTCGCCATATGCTTTGGCAGTGAATATCTATGCAAGAGAGTCACAACATAGTCCGTACAGATGACGTTCCATTTTATCTACATTTTATGACACAGAATATGACTGACTGAAGGTAGACAAAGTCTTGGACCTGTTTAACGGTCGAACGTCCTTTCTAACACCATGAATATATTCGTCGTTTCATGTTTCTAAGATAATTAGTAACTTGGTGTGATGTGTGTGTGAGCGATGAGATTAGTATTGAAACAAACACCTAGTCCCGTCAATCATCAACATCACTCACTATTGACCTGCATTTAGGACTGTCTTCCAGGTGGCATATTCCCTTCTTCTTCTGCTTCTTCTTCTTCGTGAATTGGTCATTTAGGACCATGCGAAATCAAGATTTATCGAGTCTTCCTCCTTGCCCAACTACTTCCTCATTTTCATCGATAGTTCTAATTTATGTTCCTCCGATCAGGTACGTCGTGTGGGTTTCTCCTCCACTTCCTCAAATCCGCTTGTGTGTATAATGTTCCTGTTTGTATTTATATCCTGCAGATTTGGTGATCCGAATTCAGTGAGGTAGGCCTATTTCTCTACTTGCCTATACCATTTTGATATCGTACGTTTGATTTGCAGAAATTTGTGAAGATATCTTCCCCCACTCTACTCAGCTGACCTCCCGAGGGTGAGTGGACCCCGATCCAGCCCTTGTACCACAATTAGAATTTCGTGACAGAGCCGGGAATCGAACCCGGGCCTCCGGGGGTGGCATCTAACCACTGCCCCAAGGAGGCGGACATGACTGATATTACTGATTTTAAATATCATTAACTACTATTAATACTATTTATATTTAGCACTAAGAGAAGAGGAAACCACATAAGCGGAAAACAAAAGGCCAGCATGTAACCTGTTCGTTCTCAGATATTATCAGAATATTTATTACCTTTTTAATCAGATATATCTCTTACATACTACTTCTCTAATATTACGTCTGTACCAGCATTACCTTAAGTTTTGCATAATTTCTTCAATGTATTGTTCATACACATCTTACCGATGATTCATTTCACCATCTCGGATACATATATTTCGGATCCTGGTCATAATGATAGGAGCGAAAAGATGTCACTTTGATGTACATTCACTTTAGCTCCTGAGGCATTTTAAGTTAATTAGCACATGTGAATGAGTTATATGCTGAGAGCACACACGTGCCCGGCACACATGAACACCCTCACACGAATTCAATAAGGCAGTGCGACACGCGCGTTGGCTATGTGCGTGCCTCCGAGACATGTTATATCGCTGCATTAACGGGTCGAGATGAAACAGCTAACATGAACTACAGTTGGCCAAACAGGAAATAACTGCAGGACGCTCTCTAAGTGGTTCCTCTACAATGTCGCTTTCATTATTTTGTCCGACTCGTAGGCTGAATGGTCAGCGTACTGGCCCTCGGATCAGGGGGTCCCGCGTTCGATTCCCGGTCAGGTCGGGGATTTTAATCGCTTCTGATTATTCCTTCTGGCTCGGGGAATGTGTGTTTATGTCCGTATCAAGACTCTCCCCTTCATATTCACACAACACACTACACTACCAACCACCACAGAAACACGCAATAGTGATTACATTCCTCCATATAGGGTTGGCGTCAGGAAGGGCATCCGGCCGTGAAACAGGGCCAAATCCAAGTGTGAGACGCAGTTCGCACCCGAGATACCACAGGTGTGGGAAAAGCGATAGGTAAAGGAAAATTAGAAGAAGTCGCTTTCATTAGTTTACGTTTAAGGGGAGTTAGGACTAAATTTTAGATATTTCTACGGTTTTTATCCCATTTTTACCAAATACACTTGTTGCATTTAGGTACAAATAAACGCATATTTTATCAAATTAGGGTTGTGTATCTGTATAGGTTCAAATTTTATTTAATTTTTTTATACTTAAAATGTAGTCCCGCAAAAAAAAAGTCCCTTGCGTAACAAGTTTTCATTTTGTCAAGCTGAAATTTTGTTGACATTTACCTAATGTACATAGAAATAGTAATGGGGTTTAGTATCGAATGAATACTATTCTATCCAGGGATGTTTATGTATTTGTTTCTAAACTGTTTAAAAGTATTCAATATTAATTCAACACTGAACACCAAAATTCATATTAAAATTACAAATTTAAATACTTGTACCTTTGAGAACGATCTCACCAAGCTAAAACAAATTCTGATAAGAACTGCATTTTTTACAGAGCAAAATATTCAAAAATTGAAAAGCGAGGAAAAAATGAATATCTACTCAATTCAGAACTGCCCTGCACTATATGTCCTTCAGACCACCTAATTCTTTCTTTCTTTCTTTCTTTCTTGGATATTTTCCGCCATTTCCCATTTCCTCTGGATCAAGTCGTCTCTTTCTGACCTGAGAAACAAGTCATAACAGATTGTGCTGCTTCAGGGCGTGTCGTAGGCTTTATATGGTCGACAAGGGCTTTAAAAATGGCGTAGTGACTTAATTGATACTATTATCTGATAACGGACGGGATGGACTATATTCTTACAAATAAAAGCAGAATGATTTTTGGTCCAAAAATCAAATATTTCAGTGAAAACTCCCCTTAAGTAACGAAATGAGTTTTACACTTTTCTCCTTAGTAACGGGAAATGTATATAGCGTACCGGTATATTAATACGTCGATAGTGAAATATCAAACGTATCAGAATTGTCTTCCCTTTGAAATTTTCCATTTACGAAATATTTACTTCATAATAATAATAATAATAATAATAATAATAATAATAATAATAATAATAATAATAATAATAATAATAATAAATGTCTTTACGTACTATTAATTACTTTTACGGTTTCCGGAGGCGCCGAGGTGCTGGAATTTAGTACCAGAGGAGTTCTTTCACGTGTCAGTAAATGTACCGATATGAGGCTGACGTCCGAACACCTTCAAATACCACCGGACTGAGCCAGGACTGAATCTGCTAAGTAGGGGTCAGAAGGACAGCGCCTCAACCGTCGGAGCAACTCAGGTAGGCGTAATAGGTATTTCTTCACGAGACTTTAAAAAAAAAATTCTCAGATGGATTGCCATCTAAAGTAGCGTCTGTAAGTCGAGTAGTCAGCCTGAAGACTGGTTGCATCCTAAACAGCTCCACCAGCAGCTTTCACAGATATCCTACGAGTCGCCGAAAAGGCATACTTGGGAAATGAGGTGTTAGGTAGTTTCCGTTGCTTTCCACGCATATCCAGAAGTTGCTATTACATATCAGTCTGCCAAACACATTGGAATACACGCACCAACTGACTCAGACGGTTGAGGCTCTGGTCTTCTGGCCCAAACTTCGCAGGTGGTATTTGAAGGTGTTCAAATACGTCAGCCTCATGTCGGTAGATTTACTGGCACGTAAAAGATCTCCTACTCGACTAAATTCTGGCATCTCGGTGTCTTCGAGACGCGGAAAGTACTTAGTAGGACGTAATGCCAATAAAATTATTATTATTATTATTATTATTATTATTGTTGTTATTATTATGGTAGATTATTAGCTTTCTGTGTCCAAGGTGGCGGGTGCGACTAGCATTAGATCAGTATTTGAATCAGCTAAAATACATCAGCCTCACATCGATAATTCACCAGCGCATAAATGAAAAGTGACGGTCGAACTTTCCGGGACCAGGTCTTCGAAGGCCATGCAAATAAGTAGTCAGTGGGTTGTAAAACAAGCACGACTTAATATTAGTTCTGTAAAGTTGTACAGATATATTATATCGATGGTGTACTGGCCAACTGCTGTAAGCCAAAAAAGCAAATTTTTCAGGAGAAACGAAAAACAGTTTGCACCTCACTACAGAGAGGGCTGCCGGCAGTGGGGTTCGAACCCACTATCTCCCGGATGCAAGGTCATAGCTGCACGCCCCTAATCGCACAGCCAACTCTCCCGGTATTTAAATAAATTAGCCTCACAGAAGTAACACTCAAATTCATGACGAAACTGAATTATCATCGTATATTATTAGAGTATTTGTATACCGTACGATAAAAATACTATTATTGAATTATGTAGTTAATTTTAGAGACAATTAAATGAGACACGCTCATCAAAACAAAGACAAACACTGTGTTACGCCAGCTGGCTTGCGCGGGCTTGTGAGATCGGGAGACTTAGCTGCCGCAAGTAAAGTGGCTTACGCCAATTGACTAGTGAAATCTACTGTTACCTGTGGGTTACGACTAGTTGGTTACGCCAAGTGGCTTGTCTGACCTTGGCATGTGTGGGGTTACGCCATCCACTTTCTTCTGTTTTGCATTGAAGGAAGGTGTTGAGGGGTACGCCAATTTACAAAAATGTGCATTCCAGTGTTAACTATATGATTCACACACAGCCTCAATTTGGAAAATCGGGAGGGTTACGCCAATTGTCCTGGACACAATCGATATATTTAAAGGGTTATAATTAACACACTATTTTTATCACTCAGGTGGCAATGATGGCTTCACTATTTGCACATCACAATATTTGAATTGGCTGTAAAGTGGATAGGTGAGATCAGTCTAGCAGCGTCAAGCATATAACAAGCAAGACTTCTTACTTTTCAACAGTTTGCTTTACGTCGCACCGACACAGATAGGTCTTACGGTGACGATGGGATAGGAAAGGGCTAGGAGTGGTAAGGAAGCGGCCTTGCCTTAAGGTACAGTCCCAGTATTCCTGGTGTGAAAATGAGAAACCGCGGAAAAACATCTTCATTGCTGCCGACAGTGGGACTCCAAGCCACTATCTCCCAAATGCAAGTTCAGAGCTCTGCGCCCCTAACCGCACGGCCAACTCCCTCGGTTTCGAATGTCTTGTTAAAGGTCAGGAGTAACTCGATATCTGATATAAGAAAATGTGTTGTTCTTCTTATTAATATATTACCACAGTATTGGGTTTGAAACCTGATGAAACACCACGACAAACTCCACCAGCGCTTCTTGCTGGAGCATGTGCGTTCCGAGGAAGGAGACTCGGAACTCAATATATTCAAATCACAGGAAATGAAAAAGGCGACGGAAAGTTTACTCAGGGACGACTTCATGGTGAGAGCTTAATCGAAGATTTCAATTGTAATCTTTTGAATTTCCAAGTCAATGCATCTTCCATCCCTCCTTCCACCAGTGTCTCTTCCCTTCGCTTCACTGTCAGTCATCTGCTGCCACCATATATTCATTCGTCTCTTCCATTATTCACTAGCTTCCGAAAATGTTCAGTACTCCTGAAAGGGTACTGCTTTTATGAATGTTTATTTGAAACATAGATTCGGAAGATGTAGGAATAAATGTCACTACAGTAGTAGCCAGTTCGTCATCAGTGCCCTGCATTGGAAGCGGGTGGGAAGGCAGGCAGACGATGAGCGTAGCGGTATGCTATTCAGCCAGTGACGTTGTGGTTTACATCACAGGCCGGAAGGTTTGACGAAGTTTTCCCAGTCAGTCTCGATCACTGCGGTGATACCCGAGTTTGAAATGGAGACCAAAAGAATGACATAAATGGCATTTATAGGCCAGAAATCCACGGCATTTTTCAATTAACATTGCAAGAAGTAAGTTATTTGGATTCATTGCAGTTTGTGTGTTTTGAAAATAGGCCCACAACCTCAAATATTTTTGTACTGAACGTAATGAATTAAAATTTTTACTATTATAATTTAAGATGTGCTTTTAGGAACATGCCAACGGCCGTAGCCGTGTTGAAACACCGGATCCCGTGAGATCTCCGAAGTTAAGTAACATTGGGCGTGGTCAGGAGTTGGATGGGTTGCCACGCGCTGTTGGTGGGGGGTAAAGGAATGTAGGAGCGGAAAGGAACTGGCCACCCTACCGCACGTAAACTCCAGCTCAGTAACACCTCTGCGGAGGTTCGGACCTGCCTTCGGGCAGAACAACCCTTACCTTACCTTTAGGAACATCTTTCGTTAAGGTGGATAAGCTGTAGCCTGTGGTTGTTTGGATTTAAATTATCTGTAAAATTCTCCAACAATCCAACCATACTAACCGGGAATAACATCAGTTATCAGATTATTTATTTGAAGGCCTACTGTACATTTATTTGACAGATATATTTACATTGTTGTTGAATTATAATCGTGGAGAGTAAAATATCTATATCCTCACTCATGATGAAAGTCACTCGCCATTTATTATCGCACTCCTGGTAAGATTTCGAGACTATTTTCAGAGATTCAGTGAACAGGGAAAGTGTCACAACACAGTGCAAAATAAAGCAACACATATGTTGAATTATGTAAATATGTCATGTATATGCAAGGAATCGTAAATCGTAGCCAGTGAAAATCTAGATGAGCTAGAAAGCATGATCCAAGAATTAAAAACTGCCTCTGCTAAGATTGGTTTGGAAATGAACATTAATAAAACGAAAATACTAATCCCAGACAGTCGACCACTTAAAATGGGAAACCAATATATAGAAGCTGTCGATGGGTACATGTATGTTGGACACAAGATAAAACTTGGAAAAGACAACCAAAGAGCAAAGATTCTTCGCAAAATAGGTATGAGTTGGACAGCATTCCGAAAACTAAGATTCATCCTCACCAACAAGGATGTTCCAATTAACCTGAAGACCAAGGTTTATAATACGTGCGTGATGCCAGTTACTACTTACGGTCTGGAAACGATGACTCTGACGAAGGAAAGTGCTCGCAAGCTTCAGCGAACACAACGAGCCATGGAGCGAAAGTTGCTAGGGATCAGCCTTACGGATAAGATCCGTTCAGAGGACATCAGGAGAAGAAATAATGTAACAGACATCTTACAGAGAGTAGCAAGACTAAAATGGCAATGGGTTGGACACGTAGCTCGACAGGACTACAACAGGTGGACCTCTAGGATTGTTCACTGGAGACCATGGGAACACAAGAGAGGCACTGGAAGACCCCAGAAGAGATGGCTCGACGACATAAAGCTGTTGGCTGGAACACGCTGGTTCAAAGTGGCTCAAGACCGAAGACGATGGAAGCATATGGAAGAGGCCTATATCCAGCAGTGGATTGAAATAGGCTAGAAAAGAAGAAGAAGAAGAAGAAGAAGACGCTTAAACCCTGTACCTTTGTAGATTGTAACAGAAAAATTATAACAAGTCAGTTTTCTTTGAAAATGTAAGTATAAGAAAATAAAACTGTTTATATCGAGTTCAGTATAAATCAAACTGGAATATCTTTGAAAGGTCGGTTTTCTGGCCATTATAATGTCTTGGTTTTTAAATACTGTACGGTACCATAATCAACATTTCGCTGAGTAGTGGAGGACAGCTTCGTAGTCAGAACGTCACCGCTCCACATCCTTCTCAAGTGTGTTCGCTCTCTCGTTTCACTGTGTCGCATGCTTGCTCCGTAAGCTGCCCGAATTTGCGTCAGGCCAGCCCGGCTGCACTGGGCTAGCCTCAACGGGCGCCCAGCTGAGCACCTCTGGGTTAATCGATAGTCCAGCTCTTCTCATTTGTGACGTTAAGAGTTGGCGTTCTCTGTGTACAGATCACTACCATTTCTCCTGTGAAGCCGATATTCGGTGTGTATTCAAATTATAGTACTATCCATAATATCCATTCCGTTGACTCACGCTTCTTTTCACTCATAACACGCGGATAACTGATTTATCAAAGCCGAAAGGATATGGTAAATAAATGAGCGCTACCAAGTGACTTGATGGTTTCATGATTTAACAGAAGAGGTTAACGAAATACACGAACGCCACTTGGAGTCAAGACGGGTTCATAATTTAACAAAACAAATTTCGAACGGTGAAGAGACAGGCTATTTCTTTACGATTGTGGACGTATTGGGGAACACATAAGCAACGCTGCACGAAGAAGTGACACGTTAAATGCATTAATAATAATAATAATAATAATAATAATAATAATAATAATAATAATAATAATAATAATAATAATGTCCGCCTCTGTGGTGTAGTGGTTAGCGTGATTAGCTGCCACCCCCGGAGGCCCGGGTTCGATTCCCGGCTCTGCCACGAAATTTGAAAAGTGGTATGAGGGCCGGAACGGGGTCCACTCAGCCTCGGGAGGTCAACTGAGTAGAGGTGGGTTCGATTCCCACCTCAGCCATCCTGGAAGTGGTTTTCCGTGGTTTCCCACTTCTCCTCCAGGCGAATGTCGGGATGGTACCTAACATAAGACCACGGCCGCTTCCTTCCCTCTTCCTTGCCTATCCCTACCAATCTTCCCATCCCTCCAGAAGGCCCCTGTTCAGCATAGCAGGTGAGGCCGCCTGGGCGAAGTACTGGTCATTCTCCCCAGTTGTATCCCCAACCAAGAGTCTGAAGCTCCAGGACATTACCCTTGAGGCGGTAGAGGCGGGATCCCTCACTGTGTCCGAGGGAAAAGCCGACCCTGGAGGGTAAACAGATGATGATGATTATAATAATAATAATAATAATAATAATAATAATAATAATAATAATAATAATAATAATAATAATAATAATAATAATAATAATAATTAGAGGACCTGTACTCCTCCAGGGCGTTGGATATAAATAGGTCAGATAACTTGTCTTGATGTGCCTGGCGTAATCATATTGTTATTCCTGCCCTTTTCAATGGTTTTATGAACATTTACTAAGAAGCGCGTTATGGTATGCCGCAGTTCGTATTCAGAATCACCCATTCTGACGTCATCATGACGTCTGATTGGTAAAAATCTATGTATCCGTTTTTTATTCTGCAGTTCTTGATGTAAAGCTTGGTATTGTGACGTAGAAGGTAATGGTATTTTAATTACAGTTCTTCTGCAATGAAACCCCTCTGTTTGGACACCCTTAGACCATGGACACTCCTTTTAGTTGGACATTATTGAAGGCACAGTTCAATTCCCTATACGTTTACACGTTAAAAATCCTCTGTCCAATGTACACACCTCAATTATGGAAATTGGACGGCAATTAAATGACAGTTTGGACAGGGTGAAAACGGTACTTTGTTTTGCTGTTTATTTGAAGTAATTTTAACATTGTCATTGGAAATGCTGCTAGTCAAAGAGCATTTAGAAACAATAATTTTTAGACAGAGCGTCTTCCTGCAATTTGGCTGATAAGTGTAACAATGCAATCGAGTTTACACGGATTATGGCGGTCTTCGGTGGAATTTGTTGGATCCATGGTGCTTGGATGGATATCTAATTTGGATACTTACGGTTCGTTAAAAATGTGTCCAGCGTAATGGGGTGTCCAAGCTACAGGGAGAGTGTACAGTACAGTACAGGATACCTAAAGACACAATTGTGAAATGTGTTAACTAAGGAATTTAGATGTCTCCCTGAAGTCCTACGCAGTGAATGTTGAGACGTTGGTTATTTTAATGATTTCGATAATGTGTTGGTAGACCACGATGTTATTCCTGGAACTGTTACCAAAACTTTCAGAAGGAGAATAAGAAGAAGACGAAGGAACAGTTTTAGTCCCCAAGGAGCCACTTACACATCAAAAAGCTGTGCAGTATATTAATGATCTGGAACGTTATGCATTTTTGTATAATCAACCAGTACTGTTTGAAACTTTATTTGGATTACGTAGGAAAATCGAATCAGAATGAGCACGTATGAAAGTAGAAAAATAAAACTCTTGCGACTGATCCTTTCACTAAGCGGTAAATAGTTGCACAATATGCAAAATAAAACCTAAGACAATACTGTAGTGCTTTTTTCTAAGTTTTATTAGGCATAGACATGAAATTCAGTGTACTGTATATAAATGCAAAGAACCACTGTTTGTATTATGTATACATTACACACTAACTCACAGTTTTTCCTTTCCTGCACTGTCAGCGACTTTTGTCCAGATCCATGACTAAATGGTTAGCGTGCTGGCCTTTGGTCACAGGAGTCCCAGGTTCGCTTCCCGGCGGGGTCGGGAACTTTAACCATAATTGGTTAATTTCGTTGACACGGGGGCGGAGTGTATGCGTCGTTTTCATCATCATTTCATCCTCATCACGACGCGCACGTCTCCTACGGGGGTCAAATCAAAAGACCTGCATCTGGTGAGCCGAACTTGTTCTCGGACACTCCCGGCACTAAAAGCTATACACCATTTAATTTTTCAGCGTGCTTTTGAAATACTGTACACCCACCCTGTAGCTTGGACACCCCTTTATGTTGGAAACATCTTTAACGAATCGTAACTGTCCATATTAGAGGGGTTTCACTGCATATAGAACGGTTGTCTCGTGAGCTCGTAGATTAATATCGAAGGAGCGCTTTTTGCCAGGCAGAGAACAGTTTTTACCTTGGCCTTCACTCTTTCTAGTGTAGCTACGTTATCCCTCGATATGAGTTCCCAGATCATGTCTAAGGCGTATGTTATGATGGGGTCTTTTTTAGATAGGTATTTTCTTTCAGCAGTATGCAAGTTATTAGGAACTCTCTGCCATCTGTTGAATACGTATGGAAGCTGGGAAAGGTTAGAGATTCAAAGAGTATCTAGCAGGGAATAGTATTCTTCCGTGATCATAGGAAGTGCATACTCTGTGGATTTTAACAGGTAATCAGACTTGGCTGCATGCGATGACATTACTAAGGATGAAAATCACACATATAAGAATATTAATGAAAGTTTTAGTCGCTTAGCAACTTGCTAAGCCTTCACTTGCAGTTATTGGAGTGATCGTGTAATGGTTTGATTTGATAATTACTGAAAGTTGGCTGAACAAAGAGACCTATCAATGTCTCATCATTCACCGGTGGGTAATTCCAGACAGAACAAAAGAAAAATGGAGCAAATCAGTCCATTAGAATGGACGGACGGATATGCCAAAGCTGTTTTAGTAAACTCTTTTAATATATAAATAATAATAATAGTAGTAATAATAATAATAATAATAATAATAATAATAATAATAATAATAATAATAATAATAATAATAATAATAATGTTTTTACGTCCCACTAACTACTTTTGACGGTTTTCGGAGAATCCAGGTGTCGGAATTTTGTCCCGGAGGAGTTCTTTTACGTGACGGTACCGACACGAGGCTGATGTATTTGATCACCTTCAAATTCTACCACTGCAGTCGCTTAAGTGCGGCCAGTATCCAGTATTCGGGAGATAGTGGGCTCGAACCCCACTGTCGGAAGCCCTGAAGATGGCTTTCCGTGGTTCCCAATTTTCACACCAGGCAAATGCTGGGGCTGTACCTTAATTAAGTTCGCGGCTGCTTCATTCCCACTCCTAGCCTTTTCCTGTCCTATCGTCGCCATAAGACCTATCTGTGTCGCTGCAACGAAAAGCAACTTGCAAATTCTACCGAACTGAGCCAGGATCAAACCTATCAAATAGGGGTCAGAAGGCCAGCGCCTAACCCGTCTAAGCCACTCAGCCCCTCGAAAATAAAACAGTGTTCTACACCTTGAACCCGCTCACCTCAAAGATGCCCGAGAAACTTTCCCCCATACTTTGACGTCTTTGAAGCGTGTTCTGGCTTTCTAATTCTTTATAACGGCAAGTTTGAAATACCAGAAACTGCATTGAATATTATTTTCATCTCAAGGAGAACTTACATTCTTAAGTAATGACCCACGCAGTCAAGAAAAAGAGATATTTTAAAATTTATTCGGATGGATCTATAAAAAAAGGAAGGAAGTTTAATTTTGGAAATCGATGATAAATTTTGCCTAGACTGTCGGAGGTTAGAAATAACCAGTAGGACTGCAAGCTAGTATAAATTTACAGGCCTGAACTATGTCGAGCAACAAACCGCTTATTCGATTGCTAATTGGAGGACACCTGTTACCATGTGGTTAATTAAAATACAAATTATAATGTTCAAAACAATCCAGCGTTATTCATAAATTATTGCACGCCTGTAATTATTAATATTCCCGTGAACGTGTATTAGTTTCACGGTTGTATGAAAATCATCCTTTGTTAAAACATTTAGTAGATGTGTATGTTGGGATCTAATGAACGTAAATGGTTAGTAAAAACTCCCCCCCCCCTTCCCCCTCTGTTTAGTTGAACATGAAGCCAAAATTACGCTTCACACTATTTCACTCTGAAATAATTCAATTATGCCCTATTAATTGCACGTTCTTGATAGTTTGTTATTGTTATCATTATTTTTATTATTAATAGTCTCTATGTTTATTTGGACTGTGGGGGTGTAAACACCTGTCATATTGTGAAAGGTTTTAACTGAAAGCTATCAGTGCCGTGATTTCGGGAAAGTAGCATTTAATAAGAAATTTTGGACGATCATATATTTAAAAACTTAAGAAAACGACGTGTGTTAAGAGCTTAAGTGTCTCAGGTACTGCCATCTTGAAATCCGAAGAGTTAACTTTTAATATTTTTATCACTATTATCACTATTAATTGTTCGCTAGATTAAGAACTCGAATCCACTGAGTTTAATTTTAATCTGGTATGAAAATTTGGAAGTAATTATAATGCCTGTGATGTTAGGTTGAGTACATTTTTAATATGAGTGCCGCTGGCCGTCCAAGTAAATGTGTCAGAACTTAGAAAAATGTTAGTATTTTAAGATATGGAAGAAGTCGAGAAATGACGTCGGCAATCTGAATAGTTCATCTTTCGCTCTTTCCTTCTTCCTTTCTTTCTTTCTTTCTTGCTTTCTTTCTTTCTTTCTTCTTGACCACTATATATAAAAGAATTTTATTTTGTTGAATATTGTTAAATTTAAGGTTAATACACTCTAAATGAAACATACTACATAGCATTTTACAAAAAAGATAAATACATGATAACAAAAAAAGCACGGGACTCAGAAGTCCCGTTGGGCAGTAAACGGTCTTAAAACCCATTATTTACCACAACTTAGACGTATATCTTGAGACAAGATCTACATTAATTATTATTTACAATTATTATTTAAATAGGAAGCACATGAATTGTGGTGAATTATTAACAAAGTATAAAGTAACTATTTAACTAATACTTACAACAGAAAAATACAAAATTTGAAATGGGCTCCCTGTAAAATTTTGTGCATTCTAACTTATGACCACATCAAGGTACAGGACACATTTACAACTGATAGATACAAGTATTGCACTTTAAATTTAACTTATCTCTACTTCATGGTACAGGGCAAAGCAGTTTTACCTGTCATTGCAGCACAAATGAACTTTACAAATCTTACAAATTGAGTAAGGCCTAGACTCAACTTTCTGTAGGCTGCATACTTCACATCTTCCTCTATTCAATGAAAATGCAGGCCAATGACACCCCCTATTTCCTAGTCTTACATCACTGGATACTGAATAGGCACCTTTCCCTCTTTTAGGTTGGGGTGCATCAGTTGGCATGGGTCTTTGGCTGGATCTCATCCTTCCTACGTCCTTTCTTTGTCACCAGTCCTTGGGCAACAGCTCTTCTGAATTGTAAGACTCAACTTTGAGTACATCTGATTATGTATGTTGAAGGCGTTGACAAAAATTGTGTCAAATATTTCCCAAAACCACCTTTGCCACCACTTTCTTGACTCCCATATCTGCATTCTAGTCTTTTACTACAATGGGGCACTTCACCTCTATTTTGGTGCCATCATTTCTTGTTCTTTGTACAACTCATGATGTTCATATACAGGTATCACCATCGAAGAGGGCTTTTTTTCTCCACCCTCTGTTGGGTTCAGGAAGTTTAGTTTTCTTTCTTGCAGTCTTATTTTCAATTGATGTACCATCTTCAGCATTTGCTTCAAAATCATTGCGCAGTTCATCATAGTCATCACGATTTTCAGAATTAACACCTAAAATGAAACAAATATGCTTTATACAACAGCCGCCAAACCGTTTTAGTAGCTACTTTATAATTATTAGGCCTAACACTACAAATGAAGAGTAGCCCTACTTAGGAATAGAACTACTCAGACATCACTGTGTATTTGTCTATTGACATAACTAATAGGGAAAACAAACAAATAAATAAGTTAAATAAATACGTATATAAGTAAATAAATAAATAAATACTAGTATCTGTCCTGTAACGTTGTCCGTGACTAACATAACCCCATAAAAATAATGAAAATTATATTCGAGCAAAAGACCATTCAAATATCATTGTATACTTGTATTTATTTGAATTTGTATTATTTGTATTAGTATTAGGCCATTGATGGGAAAACAAATACTTACAGTCAGCAGCTTCCAATTCTGAGTCAAATACAGCTGTTTCTTCTTTGTCACTGTCTTCTAAATAGGTTAGTTTCCTTCATCTATTGGAATATCTTCACATAAGACAGAAATAAGTTCATCTTCACTTAATCCTTTTGTCTTAGGCTTAAACATTTTCAACATTTCACTCGACTTCTAACTAACACAACGTGCATAATTATTAGCGCTCTCCAACAACACTAAAGCATGGAACAAGACACTCACGACACGAGTGTCACTAGCTGCCCACGTAATGATATTACGTATTAGAAGCCTTGTGCAGGAATAGAATTAAATTCCCAAATATGCATGATTCATAAATATAATCTCATAAGTTTATTTATACTGTCACACAAGGCAAAAAATAATTTGAAAACTGATTACTCTTTTCTCTACGGTTGTCTAGATACCACAGCTGAAATATAACCATTTAACTGCCATCTGTTGACCAGTATAACACTACAAGTATATTGCTTCCTGTTCAGAAGTGGGACTAGCAAGTCCCAATAGTCAAGTGCCTTCCAAACTCTGCCAATAAAATGCGAATGCACGTTTATAAGGGCGGGACCTGTAAGTCCCAATGGTCAAGAAGGGGTTTCCGTTTTCCCTCGAGGGTTGGTTTCTCCCTCGGACTCAGTGAGGGATCCCACCTCTGCCACCGTAAGGGCAGTGTCCTGAAGCGTGAGATTTTGGCTCGGGAGATACAACTGGGGAGGATGACCAGTATCTCGCTTAGGCGCCCTCGCCTGCTATGCTGGACAGGGGCAGTATAGGCGATGGAAGGGATAGATAAGGAAGAGAGCAGGAAGCGACCGTGTCCTTAAGTTAGGTACCATCCCGCCATTTGCCTGGAGGAGAAGTGGGAAATCACGGAAAACCACTTCGAGGGTGGCTGAGGAGGTAATCGAACCCTTTGTACACAGTTGGCCTGCTGGGGCTGGGTGGACCTTTCCAGCCCTCGCACCTATTTTGAAAGTTTCGTGGCAGGGCCGGGAATCGATCGTTTCGATGGGACAGCAAAAGGCGATGAGTGGAAAGGAGGCGACCGTGGCCTTAAAGTGCCTGGTATGAAAATGGGAAACCGCGGAAACCACCTTCAGGGCTGCCGACAGTAGGGTTCGAACCTACTACCTCCCTACTGTAATCTGACAGCTACGGGAATTCAACCACGTAGCCAGCTCACCCGGTTACATCTAGGCTAATATAGGCCTATGAGATTTCCTGCTTTGTACTTTCGTCCCATCAGTTCACTCTTCGGGCTTTACTGAATCAATAAATATCAATGAAGCAATTTCTGGTAGAGCCTCCGTGGCTCAGGGAGCAGCTCGCCGGCCTCTCACCGCTAGCTTCCGTGACTCAAATCCCGGTCGCTCCATCCATATGAGATTTGTGCTGGTCAAACAAGAGACTGGATGGGATTTTCTCCGGGTACTCCGGGTTTTCCAGGGGCAGCCTGGCCGAGGCGGTAAAGGCGTGTTCGGTTCACCCGGAAGCACTTGAGTTCGATTCCACGTCAGGAAGTCGAAAAGATTAAGAAAGGCGATTTCCACTTCCGGAGGTAAATATGGCCCTGAGGTTCACTCATCCTACAACACAAATGAGTACCAGGTTAATTCCTGGGTGGCAAAAGGCGGACGGGCTTAGAGCTAACCACTCTACCCCATGAACTGCCGAGGTTACGGATAGTGGAAGCCTTTACATTCCAGCCGTCCAAGGGCCGTCATGGCCTGTAGGGAGATGACTTTGCTTTGCTTTGCTTTGCTTGTTACTCCGGGTTTTCCAGTCATCTTTCATTCCAGCAACACTCTCCTATATCTTTTTATTTTATCTGTCAGTCATTAATCATTGCCCCATAGGAGCGCGACAGGCTTCGGCAGCCGGCACAATTCTTATCCTCACAACTAGATGGAGGCTTCATTCATTCCATTCCTCACCCCGTCGAATGACTAGAAACAGACGGTAGATTTTAAAATCAACTTCTGAAATAAACTTCCAATATATTAGTCCACTTACAAACACTTACAATTTCCATATTGCGCATTGTTAAAATAACTACTGAACACACAAATTTATCTTCTCCCAAAAATGTGGATAATAATGATAATAATAAAAATAATAATATGAAAAATAATAATAAATAATTGTAGCGGGGTAACACCTTTTTCTGTCCCGTTGAACTGCGCGCTTCTAGAAGGCCATCTGTGCTGTGAATCCTGAATTAATTTAATTCAAGGTACTTTGGCCTTTAACCTTTAGATGTCTTTATTATCGGTCTATGTGTCCCCTCTGGCGGAATTACGGACAACTAATTTTTCAGGGAATTTTCAATGTTTGAAAACCTTAAGTTTTTGTAGATTTTTTTTCATGTGCTAAGGTTGTCTATACTCCTACGGTTTTTTTCTTCTTTAATTATTAACCAATCAGGAATTTTGTGTATATTTCTCTAGCCAACTAAAATTGGGTGTGTGTATAGGCATTCTGCCTAGCTCAAGAGTGTTCTAGAACTCTCCCCTCTGAATTGCTATAAAAGCTGGGCGCTTTAGGGCCGTATTGTGATCTTCAACGCTCCGGTCTAGTATATGTGCGGCGTTATTTGGAGATGCGGATGTCCTTCGTTAAAGCCCAGCTACTCAAGGTAATGGTAGACATCTCGTAACATGTTACAGCTCCAGGCAGATAACTTGAAGGGAAGGTTTCAAACTTATTTTATTAATCTAAAATTCTAAAGTCTCTGTTAAATATAAATTTTCGGCCAGTCTAAAGACTCTGTTCTAATCCCTCCTGGGAAATATGTAAATTTAGGGAACGAAGAGTGGTCACCCTCTGACAATTCCCATTCAATTTGGTATGGGGGTGACTTTTTCTAAAAGTATAAATTCTTCGCATTACTTTGGTACTTAATATTTCTCATCTAGTCACTATAGGCTCAGCCTCAGCAAATTCGGGCCCTAAGCCCATTTAGGATTGTAAGTGTTTCTTCAAAAGTGATGCAAGTGTTTCGCCTCCTAGCCTTTTGTTCATGGCCGGTCGTTTTAAACCTTTCAATTTTTACATTAAGACCACTTAGAATGGGCACTCATTGCCTCTGTTTAAATCGTCATTATTATAGACGAGTGTGTAACAGACCTCCGAGCAGAAATGAGAGTAAAAACAGTTTTTGAAGTTTATCTACGTAATTTTTAAGAAGCTTTTGCCTCTGAGAGGCGTATTGTAGTAAATTTTAGACCTCAGTCTAATAGAATGTAAGTGAGCGGAGCAAAAGTGCTCCTGTAAAATAGTGTACCTTTAGAGCTTCAATGCTCATTCCTCGCAAATTATTGTGTCAAGAATCTTCTCAATTCCACCTTTGACTTTAAGTCATTGTTATTGTGGGAGCTGACAAGCTCACCTTATATAATTGTTGTTCATCCAAATTTTCTAACAACCAAATTTAAAATTTTTAAAAATTGGAAAGAAATAAAATTTCAAAATTTAGTGCTTTAACTTATGCTCTGATTATTTCACTGTCCACTCCCTCACTCCTGCACCTTCTTGCACCGCTGTGAACCACGGAAACCCCGGAACATACCGAGCTCGATAGCTGCAGTCGCTTAAGTGCGGCCAGTATCCAGTATTCGGAAGATAGTAGGTTCGAATCCCACTGTCGGCAGCCCTGAAAATGGTTTTCCGTGGTTTCCCATTTTCGCACCAGGCAAATGCTGGGGCTGTACCTTAATTAAGGCCACGGCCGCTTCCTTCCCACTCCTAGCCCTTTCGTGTCCCATCGTCACCATAAGACCTATCTGTGTCTGTGCGACGTAAAGCAACTAGCAAAATAATAATAATAATAATAATAATAATAATAATAATAATAATGGAAAATAAAACAAAGAATCCTCGTGAATATATGCCCTTCGATCGATCGTTTACGAGCTATGCACGTTTAGGTTGTTAGCAGGAATGGGGGAAGGGTTCGTAATTAGCTTTAAATTTGGAGTCGGACACGCCTTAAAGGACATAGTAGTACATTGCCAGCGTGTGGAACAAGGTTGCCATCGATGCCTGGAAAATTCGAATATGTCCGACAACCAATGAAGAGGCGCTATCAGGCGTTCATTCAGGTACATTGTGGATATTTTGATGACTTGTTGCATTAGATTTCAGTATCTCTGCTGGTAAACCAACATGGTGATAGGTGCTTGACGTGGAATGTGTTAGGTCTGCTACTTCCAGTACAAAGTTGGAAAGTCTGTAACTCGTGGGGCATAAGTTCATAAATATGTGTGTTCAATAAAAGCTATGAACTGTTCTAAATGTACTACTGTAATTTGTAGCTGGACTATTCGTAGATTTTGGGAGTTTATTTCAGAATTTGCCTTGAAAACTGGAAATCTACCGTCTGTTTCCAGTCATTCGACCGGGTCAGGAATGGAGTGAATAAAGTTCCATTTCGCGGCGAGGATTGGAATTGTGCCGGTTGCCGAAGCCTGTCATACTCTTCAGGTGCAATGATTAATGACTGACAGATAGTATGAAATGATATTGCAGAATGTTGCTGAAATAACAGATGACACAGAAAAGCGGAGTACCCCGAGAAAAAAAACTATCCCGCCTCCAATTTGTCCAGCACGCATCGCCTCAGAACTCAGGCGTCTTAAAACTCACGAGTATCAAAATTCACGAACGCCAAGAAGCGGATTAGTAAGAGTTTGTTGCTTTACCTGGGCCAGTCTCAAAACTCACGAGCAGGGCCAGTTCTTTTTTGAATTGATAAATGCCCACCATACCCTCATGAAGACTGAAGATATTTGAAAATACATTCGGAATTGTGCGAAAAGGGTCAGTGTTAGCAACATCCGGAACTGATTGGCGCATCTTTCATCAAGAGGTAGGCCTATCATGTAGCCTTCTGCAGAGTATACGTGACAGGGGATTGGGAAACTTACGCATATCAGGTACATACTGGTGGGTTGTGCCACTTAAAACACTATTGCCACTTGCGGATGACAGTCTTTTATGACAAAACCATACTGTATTTTGCTTATAAAACCTATAACCGTTGTACATTAACGTTAGTTTACCCTTTTGTGAAGTCATGAATTCCATGTTGTGCACTGCTCGATGACACCAAGCAGAATAACTGAGTCAAGATCAGTGTTATACTTGGAGAATTTGGTCTGTGGTAGGGTGATAATTCCTGTTAACTATGCGTGGGATATCCCTTTCTAAAAGCGGTGATGATGATAATGATGATTATTATGCTTGTTGATTCAGGGGCCTAATGTCTAAGGTCATCGGCCCCTCTAAAAGCGGGTGGACAAACCAGGGTTGAAGGGCAGCGCAAGTCATCACAGGCACCTGCTATCCGGAGTTACGAATTTTGAGACTTTTTAGATTGTTAGCTACTAAGCTTTTAGTCGTGAGTTTCGATACTATTTTCTACTAATTTTAGCCCGTGAGTTGTAAGGCTCGTGATTTTTGAGACGTAACCATCGAGCACACATCTCACATGGAGTGACCGGGATTTGAACCATGGAAACCAGCGGTGAGAGGCCATCTGAGTCATGGAGACCTCTCACAAATTGCCTTATTGACTGCAATCACATTTAACAGTAATTATTGACACAGTGATGCCAGAAGAGTGAACGGATGAAACGGAAGTACAAAGCAAGAAATCTCATACATTACCCTAGCTGTAACCGATTTCTTCTCCCTTGTCCCTGGCAGGGGAGGACGCAAGACGCGGGCGCCATGCATGATGCATGCAAGCGTAACGAGGAGAACGAGCCGGCCACAGAAATATTTGATGAGCTGGCAGAGCAAGACGCTGCGCACTACATAACACGAAAATACAACTTCAAGCTCCAAGAGACTTGAAGGAAACGCCAAATTAAGAATGAAATACGGAACTTCAGCTTGATGAATTCTAATGTTTACAGAGGCAGACCGCGCTGCTATTTACTGCAGTGTGTGCTACTGATTTACAAGTAACAATTAACATTATCCATCCATTATGATGTTCTCTTTAATTCGTACCATAAGTATATTTAAAACTAGCACTTGCACCTGTTATTCGAACAATAATTTGCAATTTCTTCCATTAATTTATTTATGCTGTTCTGTGGCTCCATTCACACCCTACTGAGTATTAGTGATGGTGTGGATCAATCTGGAATCATAGTTCAGTCGAGCGGAGTGCTTCAAGGCGTTTTTCTGAGTCCAATATTATTTAACCTGCTGATCCATGAGGTAGTAGAGGAGGTCATCTTGGAAGGAACAGAAAATACTGCTATATCCGGGGGATATAATAGCTATTTAACAAAGCAAATTAACTCTTCAGAGTGGTCTGGACAGGCTTCACAAGTCACAAGGAAATGGATTAGAGATAAGCACAGTAAGAATTAAGATCATGGAATTCAGAAGAGGAGGAAACATATTCCAGACAGACATCATCTCCTACAGCAATGAACAGCTGGTATTTGTAATTTATCGTTGCTAAGGACTAACTTTACAGGTAAAAAGGAAACCCTTTACCTAGCACACTAAAGACAGATGCACATCAGCAACTCAGGCCATTTCTGACATCAGAAATCTAGACAAGCTTTCAGATTGCATCAATTGCTTGTTACGTGGTCAGACCTATGTCCTACAAACTTCAAGAGACTGGAATCTATAAAAGTCTTTATATGAAAGGAGTCCTACGGTTATGAAGAACCACACGAACTAAGTAACTTACAAACATTAGCAGAGCCGTATTTCTTTATTAAGGAATTACTGTTAAGAGACAACTTTGCCGTCACACCTGCATACGAAGCTCATATCTGAGAAGAGAAAACAGCAACTACTGATCCAGAACATTATCAGACACCTACCATGAACAATGAGGAGTGCAAATAGCGTCATTTCGCACTACGACACGTAGGCCCATACACGAAAACATTGCAGTCCACGGCTCTACTACCAATTCTCCGGTCAAGGAGTATATCACCAGCCATCGATTCAATGCTCTTGTATTCTCAGCGGACAGTGTTGATAACAGCACTACATACTTACATGCCAACCCAGGACGAACTCATTAATGTTCTGTGCAGACGACAAAAGCTTTACCTTATCTCTTAATTCTATGCACAGTGCGCGTTTAATAAACGTTAATAATAATTCTACTCGTTTTAAATGTATATTTTTATCTGGTTACACGTGGAAGTGGTGTGAATTACGATAAAGCGAAACCAAATCGAAAGAAAATAAGGACGATTTTGCATGTATAGTACGGTACAGTTCCTAGTCCAAAGTTGTGAGAAATTGCCCCTCTTTTCAGATACGTACTGTAGTTTCCCTGAACACTGGCTTGACACTACGACTACGAATGAACACTCACGGCACCCGTGGTTGATTATATCTCCATTATTATCGGCCCTTTAGAAATAAGCAAAATTGCACTTTTATTCTTCCTGTAAACCCCACCGTCAGGTTAGCGTGATGTGACATGCACCGTCTCACGGGACTTCAACTAAAAATCCGATTTTGGTTATTATCTCCATTGTTAATTCGTCGTGCCTCCGTGGCTCAGACAGCATTGCGTCGGCCTCTCACCGCTGGATATCGTGGTTCAAATCCCATGTCAGATTTGTGCTAGACAAAGCGGAGGCGGGACCGGTATTTCTCCGGGTACTATGGTTTTCCCTGTCATCTTTCATTCCAGCAACACTCTCCATTATCATTTCATAGCATTTATCAGTAGTGACCCCATTGTAATAATATCTGGTTCATTCATTACATCCCTGACGCGATCAAAGACTGGAAAACAGGTTGTAGGTCTTCATTTTCATTATTCGTCGTACGATACGGCATAAACAATTGGAAATTACAATTCATGCCACTTTGGTTATATAATTTTTTCAGTGGACTAATATAGTGAAATGCCGAAAGCTGCAGTATCTGGGACATATAATGCGCAACACAGATAGATACAACCTACTCCAAAAATACTCCAGGGGAAAATCAACAGCAAAAGAGGTCCTGGAAGAAGAAGAATATCTTGACTTGACAATCTTAGAGGCTGGTGCAATATCTCATCAGTTGAACTGTTCCGCGCTGCCACAAACAAGACGAAAATAGCCATCATGATCGCCAACATCCGAAAGGGATAGGCACCGAAAGAAGAAGAAGACTAATACTAAAGGATTTAAGAATAATCGTTCTGATTTTTATATAAATCCCTACTCTATGCAATGTATTTGAAATTACATAGACCCTACACATGATTTACAGATTCAGAATATGGAGTTTGATTGAAATATGTCTACTTGTTTTCCAGTGTTTGGAACAGAAACGGGGAGACACCACAAGTAACAAGCCTTCAGTTGATCAGTATTAGCTATGAACGGAATAATTACTGAGAAAAATTTTCTTACAATTAATTGTGCGTATACTGATATGTTGCTTAAGCAAATGGAGAGATACATTCTCACTTAATTTGTAAATGCTATCGAAGAAATGCCTAATAGTTAACTATGTCATGATACTACCGGTATTTTGTACAAAGTGTTACTTTAGCTACTAAATGCTCAATCATACTGCAACTGATAATTTCATTAATAAATTTGTGAAATTTAACAATTTTAATCAGAAGTTGCATTCATTTGGCGAATGGCCAGTATAGCGGCCATCGGTTCAGAGGGTCACGGGTTCAGTGTCCAGCCGTGTTGGGGATTTTAGGCTGTCTGGTTAGTATTCGAACTCGGGGACTGTGCCTTTATCTTTGTCTCTGTACACACCTGTTCATACACTCTCTAAATACCACACAATCAACTCACAAAATAATGCATAAGGAAGGGCTATGAAACAGGGTCAAGGGCTCAAGTGTGACACAGTTGCACTTGTGATAACATAAAACACAAATCCTCAGCCTGTTTCCAGTCATGCTACCGGGTTATGAATGGAATGAATGAAGCCCCATCTAGCGGCGAGGATAGGAAATGTGCCGGCTGCCGAAGTCTGTCGCACTCCTCTGGGGGAATGGGTAATGACTATCATATGAAATGAAATGATATTGGACAATATCGCTGGACTGAATGATGGCAGGAAAAACCGGAATACCCAGAGAAAACCCTGTACCATCTCCGCCTTGTCCAGCACAAATCTCACGTGGAGTGATCGGGATTTGAACAACGGAACCCAGAGGTGAGAGGCCGCCGTGCTGCCACTTGAGTTACGGAGGCTCTTGTTACACCATTAAGATGTGGAAGAAAAGCTGTTTTCATACAGTATGCCAGTTTATTTTCATGAGGAAATTACTTCGTAATCTAAATGGAAACAGAATAATTTGTTTACCTCAAGGCCTACTGCTTACAATTATTCTTAGCTGCATGAGCTGTTTCATTACTCTTCCTTTCTGTTCTAAACTTTTGTGTAATTTATTCTGTATAGCGAGCATTCCTCCAATAATCTGAACTATTATTCTATGTCCTCCAATTAATGTTACCGAGGCTAATGCTCACTTTGTGTCGTTTCTTGAAAGAACGAATAACACGATATCATTTCTATTCTTGGCCAGAAGAGAAGGTTACTTCCAGTCAAGATCGTAAACGCGCTTGGTTCTGCCGGATGTAGAGCGTTTAATTCCCGGGGAATTCAGAATTGAGGATTTTACTAGTGGAAAAGCATAGAATAAAAAGTGTAAAATTCATTCTGAGCCACAAAGGAACTTGGGTATACAGCTAATCACTTCTTTCCTTGGCACCAAAATTTACACATAGCGGAATCCTTCATTTCACTCCTTCGGGGACCTGTATGGTCATGGTTTTAGTAATAACGCTAGTACGGCCTCGAATACGACCCAAATCTCATCAAAGTTTGGCTCATTATTATTTCTATTCAGAAATGTAAGTAAATACGCCGCGACTGATCATTAAATGAAGAAACTATACACAGACAGAATTTCAATCGACATAACCTGCAGGCCTTCTGATTGAGCAGCGGTTGTTTGGTAGACCAAGGCTCACCAGGGCAGGTGCCCCATGGGGTTTTATTTTTATTGTGAACAAACACCGGCGACTGCATGCATATACCACTTAATTTTTAAACTTTTGTGCGATTTTAGAATATTTTAAAACTTCTGATTAAGCATAACAAATTATGTTTTGGCTTTTCCTCCCACTAACTACTCTTACGGCTTTCGGAGACGCCGAGGTGTCGGAATGTTATTTCGTAGCAATTCTTTAATATACCAGTAAATCTACCAACACGTGGCAGGCGTATTTGAGAAGTTACAAATTCGAAGGATCGAACCTACAGCTTTACCTTAAGTCATCACTCTGCCGTCTGAGCTACTCTGCCGACCTCAAATTTCCGAGATATTGACCTTGTACGCTTTTTAAAAACATACAATTTGCTTTACGTCGTACTGACACAGATAGGTCCTGTGGTGACGATGGAACAGGAAAGGGCTAGGAGTAGGAAAGAAGCGTCCGTGACTTTAATTAAGGTACACCACCAGCATGTGCCTAGTGTGAAAATGGGAAACCACGGAAGAACATATTCAGTACTGCCGACAGTGGGACTCGAACCCACTACCTCCAGGATGCAAGATCACGGTGACCTTGTACGCTTTCATTTCTAAATAATACATAGTCATAAGTAAGGAAATCACGATTAATTATTCGTATTAAGCGTATCTCTTGAGACTAACTTCACAATACCTATATTTTTATTACGATTGAGTTTTGCAACGTAGTTCACTTTTACTCATTTCATTGCCAGCTTTCATTCTACAGTTTTCATAAGAATAACAAAAGGATGTGTCCTATTGTGCTCTGGCATGTTAGAGGCCTTCGCCTCCCTCTCATTTATTTCCCTTTCTACAATCATCAACTTCTCTCATTCCCTTCTTCATCTATGTAGAGTTATCCGAGAGACAAATGCAGAGCCTATCCGTTTATTGTAGTTGGGCGGGCGCACAGAAGGAAAGGTCGACGTTTTCTGAACAGGATCGTGTAGCCTGCTCAATTAGTCTGACTGACAGGGCTGGATATGCGGAACTGGTGGAATGCAAACTGTCTATGTACTGGGGATTAGGACACGGGATCACAGGAGTGTGTAGTGAGCGGTGGAAAGGGTACACAATGTAGGGGACAACCTCGCTCTTCTGACCTCCCCTTCATTTCCTTTACCACTGATCCATTGTTCACCGTACAGTCGTACATCCCGGCATTTTTATAACTCTCTCTCTCTATCTATCTCTCTCTCTCTATCTATCTCTCTCTCTCTCTCTCTCCATGGATCCGAGTGCTGTTTCAACATAATGGATTTACTGTAGTGTGATGCCATTCACTGCTTGTTTAGCACAGTTTCCTGAAGTTGGAACAGAGCTATCTTCGTCGAATTTCAGGTTTACAATGTATTAGATATACGTAATAGAAAAATGAACAAGTACTGAAGTCGGGAACTGAAAGATCTGGAATAGTGTAATAGGAGCAGTTAAAAAAAATGAAAATAGCACAAATGATTCATCGATTTGATATAATAGGGAGGAATTCTTACCTTTATAAAATTCTTTAGATACAGCACATAGTACAAGGCACAAAATTTGCAGTTAGTATCTAAGATTATTGAACATTGATATAGGAATTAGAAAGATTTTTACCGAGCAAGTGGCTGCGAGGTTGCGGTCACGTATCTATCAGCTTGAATTCGGGAGATAGTGGGTTCGAACTCCACTGTCGGCAGCCCTGAAGATGGTTTTTCGTGGTTTCCCATTTTTACACCAGGAAATTGCCGGGGTGCACCTTATATTAAGGCCACGGTCGCTTCCTTCTGACTCCTAGCCCTTTCCTTTAAAAAAAATAAAAAAGCTTTTGAAGAATTTCTTCAGGAGCGTGGCATTATATGGAAGTAAATCGTGGACGATAACTAGCTAAAAAGAGTGAGAATAAAAGCTTTGTGCTTCTTATGGCTGCTCAATATCATCATATTATTCTTTAATGAATTTTCGGTTATTCACCTAAAATCCAAATCCAATGGCGGAACACCCCGCAGGGACGTGGTCAAGTAAGCGACCGCTGAGTTCAGCCCGAAGGCCTACATATTTACGAGGTGTTGTACAGTCGGCACGATGAATCCTCTCGGCCGTTAATTCTTGGCTTACAGGACGAGTTGGCCGTGTGGATAGGGGCACGCGGCTTTGTACTTGCATCCGGGAGATAGTGGGTTCTAATCCCACTGTCGGCAGCCCTGAAGATGGTTTTCAGTGGTTTTCCATTTTCACACCCGGCAAATGCTGAGGCTGTACCTTAACTAAGGCAACGGCCGCTTCCTTTCTACTCCTAGGCCTTTCCTATCCCATCGTCGCCATAAAACCTTTCTGTGTCGGTGCGACGTAAAGCAACTAGCAAAAACTCTTGGCTTTCTAAGCCGGGAGTCGTTATCCCATTGTCAGATAGCTCCTCAATCGTAATTACGAAATGTGAGTCGAACTCGAACCAGCCCTCAGATCGAAGTAAAAATACCTGACCTGACCGAATAACAAAATCGGAGCCTCCGAGTAAAAGGCAAGTTTTCTAGTCCTACACCGCTGGCCCGACAATTTATTCAACTGCTGAAACTAAGAACACTAAATTATTATGGAATAGAAATAAAATTTATGTTTTAATGATAGTGTTGTTTAATATCGTGAATACCACATGATTTACATATCATGAAAGAGCCTATATTATATGTACGAAAAGAAAATGTCACACAATTTTCTAAGGGTAAATGAAATATGAGCCTCGGCAGTCATGGAATGTAATATTACAGGGTAAATTTAATGACATAGTCTGTGAGTACTGCCCTTGAGGCGGTAGAAGTGGGATCCCTCGCTGAGTTCGAGGGAAAAACCGACCCTGGAGGGTAAACCTATAACGAACGAACGAAAATATTATTTATATAATCTTGATATTGAAACCCTTTTTACTCATATTTTAACATTTTTGTAGGATTTGGAAAACCTAACATCTTGTCCGCCTGACCTGGAATTTCCATTGCAGTATTTGAATTCGATTCACGTAATAATTTGAAATTGAGGTCCATTAAACGCTTTAACAAATTCCAAGGTATTAATAAAATATACAATTAACGGCCTGAGGACTGTATAAATGACATTTATTTAATTAAATGTGTTAATATGATCGTTGAATAATTAATCCAATCTCATCGGTTCATCAAGCACTATGCCATTCGTTTCAGTAAGCAAATTGATGAACAAACAAAGTGAAATCTGACGCTTGTCAGTATTTTTTTTTTTTTTTTTTTTGCTATTTGCTTTACGTCGCACCGACAAAGATATGTCTTATGGCGACGATGGGATAGGAAAGGCCTAGGAAGTGGAAGGAAGCGGCCGTGGCCTTAATTAAGGTGCAGCCCGGGCATTTGCCTGGTGTGAAAATGGGAAACCACGGAAAACCATCTTCAGGGCTGCCGACAGTGTGGCTTGTCAGTAATATCAATTTGCAGTAAGACTTACAGGAGGTTAGTGTGACTAGCTGCCACCCCCAGAGGCTCGGGTTCGATTCCCGGCTCTGCCACGAAATTTGAAAAGTGGTACGAGGACTGGAACGGAGTTCACTCAGCCTCAGGAGGTCAACTGAGTGGAGACGTTTTCGATTCCCACCTCAGCTATCCTGGAGAATCAATTCAGGTTAACGGTTTGGAAAAGTCCATCATAGAAGAAAGGATACATAAGATGGAAAGAGCATACGGTATAATTAGGAATATCTACATCAAAAAGTGTTTATCTAAAAACCCCAAAATACAACGCAACACAGTAGCCAGATTGGAATGACGAGTGTGTGTCTAGTACCGAATTACAAGCTGAATAAATTGTAAGTACTGGAAAGAAAAATTATACAGAAAATACTCGGTCCGCTAAGAACTATAGAACTCTGGAAATCAAGAAATAATGAAGAAATATGTCGGAATATATAAAATATAACAGAAACAATGTGGACGAGGCGATTGATACCTTTTGGATATTTATACACAACTAGTACATAAGGCTGTCCTCGACAGTCGAAATTACTAGCCATAATGTAATTGGAAATTCTAAGTGGACTGCTAATATAACTTGTGAAGAAAAGTTACACGTTGTATGTTTTATACGGCATTCGAATGAAATCAGATTAGATATTATAGCATTTCCTTACAAACCATACCGAGTGCAGTTGTAGCTCGGAGTTGTACTTTAACATGTATGGATCTGCGAACTCTTGATAAATCTACATACAACTGTCGAAAACGAATCACCATCAACAACAGGGCCTGTTGCAAGGTGCAAAAGACGACTTCGCTTGGTTGCCCAGAGTGCAGACCCCCACTCCTCGAGCAATAGCGCTGTCTCTCTCTTTCCCCACGCCTGTCTCGCTCACTCCGCCTGTCTCCCTCTTCCTCACTTGCTCCGTAGCTCTCCACATCCGAACCGAGTTGAGCCGAGCTTAGCCTAGTAGCCCAGAGACGAAGCGTTGGTCCGAGGCGAACAGAGCGGCACCGATGCACAGTGCACGGAGCTCTTGCTCCTCGATTTGCACGCGTGAGATCCTTTTGGGGATCATTGTAAGTATCTAGGTGTTAATATAAGGAAAGATCTTCACTGGGGTAATCACATAAATGGGATTGTAAATAAAGGGTACCGATCTCTACACATGGTTATGAGGGTGTTTAGACGTTGTAGTAAGGATGTAAAGGAGAGTGCATATAAGTCTCTGGTAAGACCCCAACTAGAGTATGGTTCCAGTGTATGGGACCCTCACCAGGATTACCTGATTCAAGAACTGGAAAAAATCCAAAGAAAAGCAGCTCGATTTGTTCTGGGTGATTTCCGACAAAAGAGTAGCGTTACAAAAATGTTGCAATGTTTGGGTTGGGAAGAATTGAGAGAAAGAAGAAGAGCTGCTCGACTAAGTGGTATGTTCCGAGCTGTCAGCGGAGAGATGGCGTGGAATGACATTAGTAGACAAATAGGTTTGAATGGCGTTTATAAAAGTAGGAAAGATCACGATATGAAGATAAAGTTGGAATTCAAGAGGACAAACTGGGGCAAATATTCATTTATAGGAAGGGGAGTTAGGGATTGGAATAACTTACCAAGGGAGATGTTCAATAAATTTCCAATTTCTTTGAAATAATTTCGGAAAAGGCTAGGAAAGCAACAGATAGGGAATCTGCCACCTGGGCGACTGCCCTAAATGCAGATCAGTATTGATTGATTAACAGTAGAGAAGAATAAACAAAACAAAATATACTAAAAAGAAAGTTCAATGGAGTATAAATAGAAAAATATGTACAGATATATATTACAAGTGTCATATGCTGTCAGTCCATACGAGCACTGCAAAGAGGGTTGAAATTTAATCCGGACTTTTGGCACGCAACCTAATGATTAGAAATTGTACACCACCACCTCCCCTACCGTGCCGGCTAACATCATGATGGTAAAATGATTTCAACGAACGGGACTGGAATTGGCAAACCACGGTGTCAGACCGTATACAGTTGGCATTAACGATCATGGCCACCAGGTGTGCTGCTGTGTCCCGTGCTTATCGACACAGATAAATGGAAAAATACTCACTCATTTCACTCAAAGCATTTCGCCATTGAGCCGGACAGTTAGAGAATGAAAACCACTACTGGTAAGCACCAATCTTGAATTTAGAACTACTGTATTTAGTACTAAATCGTTAACGATGAAGGATAAGAATTACAGCTAAAATCTGAATGTACGTGTCGATATCCTCCTTAGGAAAATATAACTTAGACAATAAATATCCAAAGTGCCAACGTTCAGTTCTCTTCGTAGTATGTATGCAATCAGAACTGCAAAGAGTAAGAATTACAGCCATGAATTTAACCGACGTCAGTAAGGCAAAGAGAATGAATACTGGAAAGTAATTTCGTATCTTCGTCTCAAGATGTTGCAACGAAATTTTTCACTCCTGATGGAGATAATCGATATGTAACTTTCTAACTACCCACCAGCCCTCCAACCAATCTTTCATTTCCGAAAGTACCGGGAATCGAACCCATATCTATAAGTACGACAGCCGGTAGCGATAAAGGTTACACTATGGAGGCGAACAGAACAAACACTGCAACACCTCATAGGGAAGACAATCGCATAAGTTATAAAAATGGCGGAACAATGTGAGTAATCTACTCAAACCGTTTTCTGATTTTTTCAAACATTTCCGTCTTTTATTACTAACTAGCAAGATACCCGTGCTTCGCTACGGTATTATAGTGGAATTTATAATTGAATGCTTATTGTTTTAGATATATATTCCGCCGAAATTCGCGATCTGACACGTTTCCTGCGAGAATCCGCCAAAATTCGCGATCTGACTCGTTTTCTAATAGATTACGGCAAATTTCCTCCCATTTTCAATCTTTCTTTGCAGCAATCAATTTCGTACTTTCAGGGCTAGCTCCAGGTATTCCACCCGGTCAGTTGGGTCCCTAAATGTTGGCCATCTTTTCCTATAAGCATTTTTAATATGGATCAAATCCTTCAGGAGATCCGGTGTGGTGTCGTCTTGGGTGCCTTGGTGGTACAGAACCCGCAGCCTGACTGCATTCTTAGTCATTACCCGTCCAGGACCCGTTTCCAGAGCGGTCCGCACATTTGACGACTGTCCAGAACATTATTATTATTATTATTATTATTATTATTATTATTATTATTATTATTATTATTATTATTATTATTATTATAGATGTTCTGGACCCCACAGCAAGATGCAAGACCGCTACTTGGCGGTAAATTACATCTGTTGCCATCGTCATTGTTGACAATGTGACCAGCACCATTGTCGCGCGTAGGCACGTGTGCGCGATTTCTGGCGATACGAATGACATACTTCCGTGCATTATTGACCTTATTATAGAGGTGAACAATTGGACGGTCCAGCGGCCAAAATGTGAAGTGGACAGCACTGATGGCGCATGTTTCCCTACAGCAAAAGTATTTGCAAATCGTACACTTCGTTGAATTTTTTTAAACTCATGTTTTAAAGAAATTATCGATATCTATGAAATGAGAGTGCAATTCGTCTCTGATAATGCCTAGTCATTCGACAGGGTCAGGAATGGAATGAATAAAGCCCCAATAGGAATTGTGCCGGCTGCCGAAGCACTCCTCTGCGGCAATGATCGATGAATGATAAATGAAATGAAATATTGGACAGTGTTGCTGGAATGTATGATGACAGAGAAAACCGGAGTATCCTGAGAAAAACATGTCCCGCATCCGTTTTGTCCAGCACGAATGTCAAATGGAGTGATCGGGATTTGAACCACGGAACCCAGCTGTGAGAAGCCGGCGTTCTGCCGCCTGAGCAACGGAGGCTCCTTATAAGTACATTATGAACAGTAAAATCAATTGATTTCACCTCCTTTTACACCCCACCGCCGTTAAGTTTATTTACACCGGGCGAGTTGGCCGTGCTCGTAGAGGTGCGCGGCTGTGAGCTTGCATCCGGGAGATAGTAGGTTCGAATCCCACTATCGGCAGCCCTGAAGATGGTTTTCCATGGTTTCCCATTTTCACACCAGGCAAATGCTGGGGCTGTACCTTAATTAAGGCCACGGCCGCTTCCTTCCAACTCCTAGGCCTTTACTATCCCATCGTCGCCATAAGACCTATCTGTGTCGGTGCGACGTAAAGCCCCTAGCAAAAAAAAAAGTTTATTTACCGCCCCCCCCCCCAAAAAAAAATTAAAAGGAGGCGTGTTTCTTTATGTTTAAAGGAGATTCCAAACACCAATGTTCACGTCTATTACCTTCAGTTTTGATATATAAGTATCCGCATAAAAATAATTCACTTTTTTCACATCCTTTCACACTCCTCCCTCCCCAAGTGAATTTTCCGGCAATAAATACTTGTTTCTTTAATAGTAAAAGATCTTCTAAATACCAATTATCATGACTCTAACTTCTTCAGTTTTTGATTTATGTGTCCTCATGAAAGGAATTCAACTCCTTTTTACTCCCGCCCCCAAGATGATTTACCCCCAAAATGTGTTTTTCTTTGTTTTAAAGGAGATCTAAATACCAATTTTCACGTCTGTAACAACGTTAGTTTTTATTAGATGTAAGGATACTCATACAATTAAGTCAATTAATTTTTCAATTCTTTCACCTCCTCCCCCTTCATTGGATTTTCCGAGAATACGTGTTTCTTTACTTTTAAATCAGATTCCAAATATCAAATTTCACGTCTGTAACATCTTCATTTTTGAGATTTCAGTCACATTGACCCCCCCCCCTCCACCCAGGTGGTATTTCCGAAAACTAAAAATACACGTTTCTTTATTTTTAACAGAGATAAAAATGCAATTTTTCACTTCTGTTTTTGAGATATACTGTAGAAATTCTCATTTTAAAATTTCACCCCCTTTTTAGTTCGCCTTCAGAGGAGTTTCCAAAAACAAATCACCTATGTTTCTTTACATTTACAGGAGATTCCAAATACCACTTTTTACGTCTGTAACATTTTACGTTTCTCAGATATTCTGTAGATACAGTCTTTCAAAAAATTTACCCCAATTTGCTCTCCTGTTTAACCATCATTAATTGGATTTTCCAAAAACAAAAAACAATACGTGTTTATTTTTAAAGGAGATCCCATATACTAATTTTCAGTTCTGTAATGTCTTTAGTTTCTCAGATATATGTATCCTCATTAAAGGCATTCAACCCATTATTCACCCTTATACACCCCTCTTATTGGGATTTACAGAAAACAAAAAAGTACATGTTCCTTTATTTTAAAAGGAGATTCTAATTATCAATTTTTTCATGTGTAAACTTTTAAAGTTTTAAGATATAGATACATCCTTTTCTTTAATCCACCCCCTTTTCACCCACACTATTTCTATTTTCCAAAAGCAAAATATATCTCTCTTTACTTTTAAAGGAGATCCCAAATACCAATTTTCAGGTCTGTAATATCTTCAGTTTCTGAGATATAAGTATCCTCATTAAAGGCATTCAACCCCTTTTTCACCCCTCTATTGGGTTTTTCCGAAAACAAAAAATACACGTTTCTTTATTTTTAAATGAGATTGTAAATACCAATTTTTACATCTGTAAACTTTTAAAGTTTTAAGATGTAGACACACTCATTTTAAAAATTCACCCCCCTTTTCACCTCCCATTATTTGGATTTTCCAAAAACGAAAAAATACCTGATTCTTTATTTTTAAAGTAGATCCCAAATACCAATTTTCAGGTCTGTAATAACTTCAGGTTCTGAAATATAAGTAGCCTCATTAAAGGCATTCAACACATTTTCACCCTTTTCCACCCTTCCTATTGGGATTTTCCGAAAACAAAACAACGTGTTTCTTTATTTTTAAAGGAGATTCTAAATACCAATTTTTACATCTGTAAACTTATAAAGTTTTAAGATGTAGATTCACTCATTTTAAAATTCACCCCCCCCCCCAATTAATTGGATTTTACAAAAACAAAAAATACGTGTTTCTTTATTTTGAAAGGGGACCCCAAACTCCAATTTTCAGGTCTGTAATATCTTCAGTTTTTGAAGATATAAGTACCCTCATTAAAGGCATTCAACCCCTTTTTCACCCCGTTTCACCCCTCCTATTGGGATTTTCTGAAAAAAACGTGTTTCTTTATTTTTAATGAAAATTCTAAATACCAATTTTACATCTGTAAACTTTCAAAGTTTTGAGATATAAATACACACATTTTAAAATGTCAACCCCCTTTTCACCCCCTTAGCGATGGAATATCCAAAAATCCTCTCTTAACGCGCACCTACACCTTAATATGAATGTATCCCCAAAATTTCATTTCTTTATATCCAGTAGTTTTGGCTCGGCGATGATGAATCAGTCAGTCAGTCAGGACAAGCTATTTTATATATATAGATATCAGCAAAGCTGCAATATATGGGGAATAAGTTTGCATGGTTTGAACTTTTTGGTTTGTCGGGAAGATCCACCGTTGGGCAGAAACTCTGGTGAATTTTATGCGAAGAGATCATTTCAGTAAGTATTGCTAAAATAGGTTGTTAGACGTATTAGGATTCGATTAGAAATGTTGTAGAGTATTTGATACAATGCGTAAAAATATACTGGATTGGCAAAAAAATCTGGCCCGGAGAATATTTGGTGATGATGATGATGATGCTTGTTGTTTAAAAGGGCCTAACATCTAAGGTCATCGGCCCCCGGGAAAATATTTACGATAGGATTGATGTGGGATTGGTCCTTGTTAATGCACATCACAGAAGATTTTGGAAATGGCCACATCTGAAGAAATGAAAAACTCTCTCTCTTTCTTAGCATTAATCCCGACTTGCAGGGTCTGCTGCTTTGCTACATCTCCTCCATTTCTGTCTGTCGTTGACATCTTCTGGTGTTAAGCCAACACTGTGCATGTCTGCCCTGATGTTGTCAGTCCATCTCTTTGCCGGTCTTCCTCGTGGTCTTGTTCCCTCTGGGTTGATGTGGAGCGCTGTTTTGGCAACTGAGTCGTCCTGTTTTCTCATGACGTGGCCGTACCAGCGGAGACGGGCTTCCCTCACTTTGTCTATGATGGGCGCGACACCAAATCTTTGCCGGACGTCCGTGTTCCTTATGTGGTCACATCGGGTCAGCCCCATGGACCATCGAAGCTTCTTCATCTCCATGGTTGTCAACATTTGCTCCTGTTGTTTCGTCATGGGGCGACATTCAGTCCCATAGATCGCTGCTGGCCGTACCACACTCTTATAAACTTTTGCCTTTAGATATTGAGGCATCTTTTTATCACAGAAGACTCCAGTGACCTGTCTCCACTTGAGCCAAGCTGCATTTACCCTCATCCGAGTATCAGGAGTGGTGTCGCAGTTTGTGGTGACGACGGATCCTAAGTACTTAAATTGCATGGTCTTCTGCACGTCTTCTTCACTGATACTTATGGTACCTCTGGTTTGGGGGCCACATTCCAGGTATTCTGTCTTCTGGATATTGAGGTGCAGTCCATTTTCAGCCAGTCTGTCCTTCCACGTTTGAACCTGATGCTGGAGTTCAGGACGGGTTTCTTGTGCAAGGCATAAATAAAAACTGAGGATACAAAAGTCCTATCTCCACTTCTCAGAAACGACCGGCAGAACTCAACACGCGAAGGTTCGTCTGGATACTTTAATGCAAGCACAACAGTAAATTTGTAAGGGTACAGATGCAGATCCTTTCGACACGACAATCTTTTAATTCCCACTTACACAGATAAACGGCGTTAAGATTTCGTCGAACTTCGTTCCAGGCATTCCTTTACTCGAACAATGTTTTCTGATGTTCGAATATTTTTCAAATAGTTACAGTTCTTATTAGCTACAGAGCCCATTTCAAGGCATTTTCCAACTAAGTTAAGTACTCCAGACTTTGGTGGAGGTTTTGCCAAACACTTAAAGTCTTAAAATTTCGCGCGAAATGTTCCGCACAGGTTTTCTGCGAAAGGTGCTTCACATAACACGCGACAATGAACACGCGCTGTTTTATCGTGAGCATCACTTTGCGTTGCATTGAACTCATCGCTAAACTCATTGCTCCCCTCAGTCACTCACACGTAATGACACAGCGACGTACTCGGGACAGAGCATGCAGAACATGCGCACGCTCAGACATGTGACTGTAACCGACTGGTGCATCGAAATCATGGTTTCCAGCATTTCCTGTGATAGGCAGTTCTCCTGCTCTTTAACAACGGTCAAATAGCAACAGTATTATAAATATTTTGCGGGCCAGTTTTATTTTTCTCATCTTTGTACAAGCCATAATGTTTGTAACTGCTGTATAGGATTATTAACTGATCATTTAACCTATATAAATAAATTTTAAAAGAAAAAGTCTTAAAAAATGTAACATCAAATTATTAAAAATATGCCTTTCAATAAAATATGGGACGTGTTGTAACGTAGCAACCGTGAAAGCTATGATTTGAAGTATTCATGGATAGTGTAGGATGCTATTTTCTACGAGTCCCGCTCCCTACTGTTGGTTGATAAGCGAAGGTTGACAGCCAGGAAAGTTTGAGACCGTACGTGCTTCCCTTCCTTGTGCAACTTACCAACACCATTTTCCAGCAGGATAATGCCCGACCTCACATAGACATACAGATTCACGACCAGTGCAGCTCTCTTTATACAAATCCATGGACCGTGGAGCTCTTAAGGTACTGTTGCGAGGTAACATCGAATATTTTTCGTTGCACAAATTTTCGTATGAGATCTAGCTCTTAACAGATATTTATGCCACAAATACACAGCATGAACGAATAGCACGAGCACAACGAAGGTTGCCACACAGTAACGTCATAGCCTGACTTTTGTCCCATTTGCATTAACAGCTGATTGTGTTCGTGGAAGTGCCCCTAGGGGATGTACATAGATGTCCCTTTTTAATGGATGCAAGACAGATAATGAGGCTTTAAGTGTAGTGAGAGCCACGAAGCTAATATGAGTGAGCACGCAGCATGCTCCGACGGCATATTCAAGAAGCTTTTGATTGGATGAGTTTGAGAGAGTAGTCACATCGTCGGACTAAGGCAGGTTGGATATAACGGCGCATTGCTCGCCACTTGAACCGTTTTATTTACAGTACATTGTGCGTCTGTGTTGGACGCAGTGGAAATGAAGGTACACACACGCATCGACCCCAGACAACCACCAGCAAGGAGAATCGATTCATCGTGCGACAGGCTGAATGCACTTCGCAGGTGTAGCTGCGCACCATCTAGAGACATTCTACAGCTGCTAGCGATATACCTGTGTTCACCAGTACGACATACGAGTGGCAATCAGAGCAAGAGTTGTCGTCATGGCGTTCCTTATGTAGTCAATCATTAGGACCTGATCATCGCCGAGCACGTCTGAACTTTTGCCAGGAACGGGCAGCATGGTTGCTCGCGGACTGGTAACCAGTGGTGTTCAGCGACGAATCACGATTTTGTGTGGATACAGACAACCACCCGGTTTGAGTCTGGAGACGTTCTGGCCATGCTTTATTTTAGAGTGACAACTAGCCCCAATGAGAGGTGTCATGGTAAAGTATGCCATTTTCTACGAGTCCCGCTCCCAACTGGTGGTGGTTGAAGGAAGGTTGACAGCCAGGAAATTCTGCGACCTCGTGCAACTCGCTAACGCCATTTTCCAGCAGGATAATGCCCGACCTCACATAGCAAGATCTTCTTAACTCTCACCAATCGAGAATGTCTTAGATTAGATTGAACGTTAACTTCGGCCAGCGGCAAATATGGGGCTGATTTAGAAGGTCATTTGCACCTGCTATGGTAGGATATTTCTTAGGGGAACATCTCACGTCTTCACGCCCGACTGCATCACCATATGGACCCGTCGTGTGGCTGCTCAAACTGAGTACTAAGTACATCCTGTGAACATTGTTTTTTACCTTGCAATATATGTTTGTTGTGGTCATAAATTTTGATAATTTCTTAATACTTATTATTAGGTTGATATTATATTCTTATAGTTATAGAGTAAATGTACATGATATTTTGCTTTTAACTCCTTTACATAGATAACTGTTTATTGCCACACTTGTATTTCTGATAATTTATCATTATGTAATGTGTACTGTTTATGCACTGCTTATGTTTTTCAGTTAGTATGTAACTTTTCATTACGAATTTTCTCATTTTTTAAAACAATTTATGTTCCGGATTACTCATTATTTTGTTTCTTTTGCTGAGCTAAGCTTTCATTCTTCTTTAAATGTTCTCCATGTGTTTTATTTAGGTTAGTTATCCTTGATTTTAGAATAGAATAGTACATCTCTTTTATAAATCGTAATTCACGCGGTTAGGTGTAAGAGAGGGTCACGAGCCCTAACTTCGCCACTGCTAAAGTCAAATAAATAAATATACAATACTACTAGCGCCTGTACCACTTACTTGCTCCTATAATACTATTGCACTATTATTATTATTATTATTATTATTATTATTATTATTATTAAATCAAGTAGTTTAACATCGTGATTATCGTAAGCTGTGAGGAGTACAGTGCAGTGATTAAGACTTCATTGTAGCGTGACACATAACACCAATGAGGGGTATCGTGATGAAGTATGCTATTTTTTAGGAGTACCACTTCCCACTAATAATGAAAATATGTGAAACGATAGAGGTAAAAAATTCCTTTAGTCCTCATAATACGACAAACTTGGACTATGTGACACTATGTGAAGCGGATAGGGAAGACTGAGATTAGTATTTCGTCGTAGAGTCATTGGAGGAATTGAAAATGGATGCAGATGAGTACAATATGAAAACATCAGCTGTCTAAATCACCAGTTGTGATTAGTCTAGATTTAGTCCGTTCGTTATTAACCACGTTATCCAGGCCTATTTTAAGCATATTACGAGATTAAACTTTGTATTCCGAATATACTTCACTAAAAGTCTTAAAACTGTACAAAGTGGAAAAATATGTATAGTTCAGATGTGTTAGAACCATTTTCTGGATGAAAGGAAACATATTGTTTAATCAAGGAGCACACTTGTGAATAAGTGGGTTAATCTCATCAAAAAAAAGAATAGTTTGTAGCGCTGAGTATCAACAAACGGAATGAAGTTAGACAACTAACAGTGAAAGTCTCTCTTACCCCCTTTAAGTGTTCTCAAACTTTTAATTCTTTTATCCCCCAACAACTCTGCTTGTTCGTAAGCGAAGTTCTCTTCAAACCTACAGTACTTAGAAGTTGGCAGATATTTCTGTCACTCACATCTAATATTATATTCCACCTCATATCACACGCATAGTTATCTCAAAAATTCCAGGCCTAGAGATATACAGTTCACTACATATCATATAGTGGTCTGTATCATCAAAAAGTCCCCGGAATACTTTCATATTCCAGAATTCAACGTTGGTTACGATAAATTTTGTTATGGATCTGGTGCCCCTGCCCTCCCATGTGTAGCGGTGAATAGCCTTATGTTTGAGGAATGTATTTGTAACTGCTAATACCACACTACTACAGAAGTCTAGCAAGCGCTTCCCATTCCTATTAGCTTCCGTATGTTCCCCACATTTATCAATCACCCTTTCGTATCTTTCAGTTCGATTTCCAATTCTCGCGTTGAAACCGTCCATTTGCACTTTTCTATCCTTGCTGTTGACCTTGACTACGATATCACTCAATGCTTCATAAAACTATTCAATTTCATCCTCATCTGCACCCTCACATGATGAATACACTAAGACAATTCTCGTCCTAATTCCTCCACCCGCCAAATCATCCACATCATTTGCTCAATAACGTGCCTAACATAAACTATGTTGTGTGCAATAGTATTCCTGATGAACAGTCCTACCCCACACTCTGCTCTTCTCTTTTTAACACCCGTCAAGTTATATTTATAATCTCCTGTCTTTTCCTAGTTATCTCCCCGTACCCGAATATCATTAACTCTTAACACATCCAGGCGCATCCCCTTTGCTGACTCAGCCAGTTCTACTTTCTTTCTTCCATAAGCCCCATTAATATTGATACCTACACATCGAATTCCATTTCGTTCGCCAAGTTGTTTCCAAGGAGTCCTCCGCCTGTCAAATGGGAGTAGGACTCCGTTTCGCATAGGTCCGAGGTTGGCTTAAAACGTGCTGAGCGTGCTCGATGAAAAATTCTGTGAAGCAGGATGGTACACGCATAGTCCAACTCAGGATCTATCCTCTGCCGGGTTGGGGACCACGTTGGATTGCATAGTCCTAGTCGCCTGAGCACAAGGTGGGGGCATGATTCAGAATATATCCGAGATGCCCACTCCCATTCCATAGCAACTGGTATCCGGACTCTCAGGTCCACCTACTAGGCCACTCAGCCGTTGTCCATGATTCACGAACTAGGTCGTGGCTACTACAGTAACCCACACCATGAACAATTCTAAGCACGGTATAATAAATAGACATAGTAAATATCGCCATGTAAGCACCGAATATCGACAAATACATTTTGAATATTACCTCAAACATTATGCAGGGCTCATTCAACTAAGTAATAAGTAAATTTCTACGCGTAACGGAATGCTTGCACTATCTAGCCTTACGAGAGACATGATTCTTTAGCAAACTGTGGTGTTTGCAGCAAGGTAAACTTGTCTGCACATTCGAATACAGAATTTCTAAAATACAAGAGTTTCGAAGTGATAGCTTAGATTATTCCATTAGTACAGAGTTACGAAACCTACTGATTGTAATCTGAAGTGGCTACATGGTATTTATCACAGCCAGCATACGATCGTTTGTCGGAATTCAGAGTTCGAATCTAGTTACGAGATTTTCAATTGTAAAGGCATTCGTAATTAAGGTTTAACTTTCCAAGTTTCAAAAGATATTTTTCACATTTACAAAGAAAGCATAGGTAAGAAAGGAATAATAACATTTGACTTTCATATGACAAACGGCTACAACTAACTCTCGGTCCGCAAAGCCAAGAATAATGACCACACGACACCTCATAATCTGTAGGTCTTCTGTACTTATTGTCAACATTATGACACAGCCATTCAACCACGCAAATGTGCAGGTTCGATTCGTAGGCACGTGACACAGCACGTCGTAATCTTTGGAGCAAATTGCTAACGCCTACTGTACGTTGAGCGCAAAAGCAAATATTATGTATTCACTGGAAGATTATGTAACTATTGAACTACTTTATGGGGAAGCAGACGATCGATTTCCTGAACTATGACTACCGACTACAGATATATTTCGACGTGTTGAAAGACGGTTGCGTGTGACGTGGTTGTTTTATAAATTAACCCCCGTTCGGGATCCTCCAGTGACGTCTGAAAATAATGAAGAAGCTGTGCAAAATGCAATTGCGTACAACCCGCATACAAGCTCACGGGCCATTGGAGATGAACTGAACATAAGCCACGTATCTGTACTCCGCATATTGCACGGCGATATCTTCCACCCCTACCATCAACAACTACGCCAGGAACTTCACGGAAATGACTTTCAAAAACAGACAGAATTTTCGCAATTGATAGTGCAATGAGTTGAAGCCGACGTGGATTTCTTAAAGGACATGCTCTTTAGTGGCGAATCCAGATTTCACAATAACGGAACTATTTATCGTCACAACTTCTATTACTGGAGCGTTGGAAGTCCTCATAGAACAAGGAAATCTCGATTTGAGGTACAATGAGGCGTCAAAGTGTAGAGCGGGATAAATAGATGACAAGATGGGGATCATATTCGTTCGATGGAAATCTCACGGGACGACGCTATCCACGGTTTATTCGTGAATCCTCCTGCTGTTATTGGAGAATAATGTGCCCCTTATGGCACAGTTTAGGATTTGGTTCCAGCAGGATGGAGCTCCTCCTCACTGGTCGTTGGCAGTGAGGAATTACTTGCGTAAGATGTATCCTGGACAATGGATTGGACGAGGGGGTCCTGTCACATGTCCGACTAAATCACCTGAGCTTACTCAACTGGATGGTTTCCTCTGGGGTTATTTAAAAGAGAGAATCTGTGAACAGGATCAAGAGAGCACGAATAATTTACGCAGCCTCATCACTGAAGCCTACAGACAGGTTCCACAACATATGTTACAGCAAGCAAGAATGTCTCTTCTCAACCGGGTTCAGATTCACATTAGGGAAGGAGGTGGTCATTCTGAACTTTTGCTTCATTGCATATCTCAATAATAGCTTACTTTACTGCAAATAGCTCTTTCAAGAGCAACTTAGGAATAAACATATCAGAGTACATGTAATATGATGACGATGATGATTATGATGAAGTGATGCTTATTGTTTAAAGGGGCCTAAGATCTAGGTCATCGGCCCCTAATGGTAAGAAATGTAATGACAATTTAAAAGTCCAAAATTCATACACTGACCAGAATTCAAAACGTGATGACGAAGAATGAATGGATGAATATGTATTTACAATAATCAGCGAATCCAACTCACAGCACTGAAGTTAAAAATAATTCCAAAATAGATCCACTGACTAGAATTCTAAAATACTACGATGAACAATGATTATGAACTTAGATCAGTCAATGGATCCGACCCGCAACGCCACACCTTCCCAGGTAATATCTTAAAACAATAGTATTTCTGACCAAGGGACTGCTTCCGACCATGATGCATGTTGTCTAAAGGTACAAAATCCAGGTCAAAGGCCCCTCATAATGGTACATAACACTAGTAAAGTAGAAACATGGTATGTCTTAATGAGCACCTGTTAGAAAATACAAAAAGTACTGTATGTAATTGTTAATAGCAAAATATTAAAGTCAATCTGAAAGCAACATTGATATGGTGATCATAACGAAAAGGTCTCATGTTTATGTATATTTGTGCATTTTATTTCAAACATGTCACATAAATCATCCAGGGTTAAAATATTATACTGATCAAAGTCAGACCGCAAATAAACGTTTGAAAGAGAAAAGTTTCTTCTCACTGGGTCGCGGGACAGGCTCGGAATGGATATCTACCTGGTGTATGCATAAGTCCTTTAACGTTTCACTACGAGATGGCGCCACCGAACAGTACGCAGCTACGAATTTGGCATATACGTCAGTTTGTTTGTCTCTCCCACACACACAAGTTGAGCCCGCCAAACACTAGCTTCTGTGTTGTATCGTTCAGTGATCATGTCGACGTTTGTGCCTGGAAAGGAAGATTTGCAGCACGCATTGCTTTTCTTATTTAATCAAAACAAAAAGGCTATGAAAAGTCATCGTTTGATGGTAGAAACATATGGTGAACACGCAGGACATGTGAGACATAGTTTCGACAATTTAAACATGGTGATTTCAATGTGAAAGACAGTGCGCACTCTGATAGACCACAAACGTTCGAAGACTCTTGAAGCCCGGCGAAACCGCTAATGCACAACGCTATCGCCAACAAATGATTAATTTAAAACACGCATTGATCGAAAGACGACTGGAATGGATCAGAAGACATGGCGAAGTGATTTTGTTGCACGACAATGCGCCGTTTCACACAGAAAAACCAGTGAAAGACATCTTAAAATCGCTTGGATGGGACATCCTTCCGCATCCGCCGTACTGCCCCGACCTGGCGCCATCTATCACCTCTTCGCTTCAATGGGGCACGCGCTCACAGAGCAGCACTTCAGCAATTTCGAGGAAGTTGGAAAATGGCTCGACGAAAGGTTTTAAAAGACAAGCAGTTTTTCTGGCATAATATACATAACTTACCTGAAAATGTGTAGAAGTCGATGGCCAATAATTTGAATAAACAAATAATGAAATTCCCTTGAAAATGACGTTCTTTCTTTACCACAAAACCGGCAAAAACTTATGCTTACACCTGGTATATGATGAATGAGAATGACATGAAATCAAAGGACATAAGCATTTTAACCGAAAATATATTCATGTGAGCAAGTTTAAAATATTACTTGCTCTTCTTCTATCACTTTTCACACAACTTGGTGCATATGTGGGTGTTATCTACGTCGCACAGTTTGGCGTGACCCAGTTTTAAGATCGAGAGCCCTTACAGATGCCAACACTATGTGGAATTCAACATGAGGGCGGTAAATAAATTAGTTGCCACGTAGTCCAGACACTCGCAGGAGATCGGGCATGCGCAAATACGATACAGGTGCTGTTTTTGATGTGTAGTGTACGCTTGACGGGGATCTAGTTGGGAATAGTGTTGCTGTGTGGAGTTGAAGGGAAGAGCGTCGATTTAACCACTTGAAAGCATATTTTCAAGAGGTGATCAGCGTTCGTGGATTTAAATCGACGTCGCCACTTGCAGAAATGTATCAGAATATTATCGAGGATTACGTGAAGCCTGTTGTGAGAATGCATTACCGTACAGGATGGTTGCACGATGCGTCAAGGCGTTTCGTGCTGGTCGGAATGAGGTATTGGAACACCCTCCGTACTCACCAGATATGAGTCATTGTGATTTCGATTTCCAAAATTGAAGGAGCCCCTCCGACGCCGCCGATTTCCTGACGTGGCATCTGACTCCACGCAGTAGGGCGCTCCGACGCTGTCATCAACCGAGAACGCCTTGCCAACGTTCACCAACGGCTTCCCGACATTTGGCAAAGGGTAGTAGACTTTGCGGGTGACTACATTGAAGGAATTCATCGCAAATTGTACTTGTTAGTTAATTAAATATTGCGCTTCATCAATATTGCAACTATTTTATTTACAGCTCCCTTATTGAACGTTTCTTTGATAATTGGTAGTGTACTTGTATATCTATATATATAAAATAACTTGTCCTGACTGACTGACTGACTGACTGACTGACTGACTGACTGACTGATTCATCATCGCCGAGCCAAAACTACTGGACATAAAGAAATGAAATTTTGGGAATATATTCATATTAAGATGTAGGTGCTCACTAAGAGAGGATTTTGGGATATTCCGTCGCTAAGGGGGTGAAAAGGGGGGGTGAAATTTTAAAATGAGTGTAGCCATATCTCAAAACTTTAAAAGTTTACAGATGTAAATATTGGTATTTAGAATCTTCTTTAAAATTAAAGAAACACGTATTTTTTTGTTTTCAGAAAATCCCAATAGGAGGGGTGAAAAAGGGTGAAAATGGGGGAAAATGGGTTGAATGCCTTTAATCAGGATACCGGTACTTATATCTCAGAAACTGAAGATATTACAGACCTGAAAATTGGTACTTTTGATCTCTTTTAAAAATAAAGAAACACTTTTTTTTTGTTTTTGGAAAATCCAATTAATGGGAGGGTGAAAATGGGGGGGGGGGATTTTTAAAATGAGTGATTCTATATCTCCAAACTTTTAAAGTTTGCAGATGTAAAAATTGGTATTTAGAATCTTCATTAAAAATAAAGAAACACGTATTTTTTTGTTTTCAGAAAATCGCAATAGGAGGAGTGAAAAGGGGTGAAAAAGGGGTTGAATGCCTTTAATGAGGCTACTTATATCTCAGAAACTGAAGATATTACAGACCTGAAAATTGGTGGTTGGGATCTCCTTTAAAAATAAAGAAACACGTATTTTTTAGTTTTTGGTAAATCCAATTAATGGCGGTTAAACAGGAGTGACAAATTGGGGTGAATTTTTTGAAAGCATATATCTACAGAATATCTTGGAAACGTAAAATGTTACAGACGTAAAAAGTGGGTGTTTGGAATCTCCTGTAAATGTAAAGAAACATAGGTGATTTGTTTTTGGAAACTCCGCTTAAGGGGAACTCAAAAGGGGTGAAATTTTAAAATGAGAATTTTTACAGTATATCTAAAAAAACTTAACATGTTACACAAGTGAAAAATGGTATTTTTTATCTCTATTAAACATAAAGAAACGTGTATTTTTAGTTTTCGGAAATACCATTCGGGTGGAAGGGGGGGGGTAAAAGTGACTGAAAATGGTGTTGAATTCTTTTAATTAGGCTACTGATATCTCAAAAATGAAGATGTTACAGACGTGAAATTTGATATTTGCAATCTGCTTTAAAAGTAAAGAAACACGTATTCTCTGAAAATCCCTTGAAGGCATGGGGGGGGGGGGGTGAAAGAATTGAAAAATTAATTGACTTAATTCTATGAGAATACATACATCTAATAAATATAAAGTTGTTACAGACGTGAAAATTCGTATTTTGACCTCCTGTAAAAACAAAGAAAAACGCATTTGGTGGGGAAACCATCTTGGAGGGCGGGAGTGTAAAGGAGTTGAATTCCTTTCATGAGGACACATAAATCAAAAACTCTGAAGAAGTTAGAGTCGTGATAATTGGTATTTAGAAGATCCTTTACTATTAAAGAAACAAGTATTTTTTGAGGGGAAAATTCACTTCGGGGGGGGGGGGGAGTATTGTGAAATGAAGTGAAAAAAGTAAATTATTTTTATGGGGATACTTATATCTCAAAACTGAAGGTAATAGACGTGAACATTGGTGTTTGAAATCTCCTTTAAACATAAAGAAACAAGCATTATTTTAATATTTTTTTGGGGGGGTGGCGGTAAATAAACTTAACGGCGGTGGGGTGTAGAAGTAGGTGTATCCAATTGATTTTACTGTTATTAATGTACTTATAAGTATCCTCCGTTGCTCAGGCATCAGCGCGCCGGCCTCTCACAGCTGAGTGCTGTGGTTCAAATCCCGGTCACTTCATGTGACATTCGTGCTGGACAAAACGGAGGCGGGACAGGTTTTTCTCCGGATACTCCGGTTTTCCCTGTCATCAGCCATTCCAGCAACACATAATAGTAATAATAATAATAATAATAATAATAATAATAATAATAATAATAATAATAATAATAATAATAATAATAATCCGGACCGTCGTCAAATGTGCGGACCGCGCTGGTAACGGCTCCTGGACAAATGACTAAGAATGCAGTCCGGCCGCGGGTTCAGTGCCGCCAAGGCACCCAATATGACACCACGCCGGATCTCCTGAAGGATTTTATCCATATTAAAAATGATTATAGGAAAAGATGGCAACGATTTACGGACCCAACTGACCGGGAGGAATATCTGAGCCTAGCCCGGGAAGTACGAAATCAATTGCTGGAAAGGAAGATTGAAAAATGGGAGGAAACGTGCCGTGAAATAATAGAAAACCAGTCAGATCGGGAATTTTGGTGGATTCTCGCAGAAAACGAGTCAGTTTGCGAATTTCGGGGGATTATATATCTAAAACAATAAGCATTCAATTATAAATTTCAGTATAATACCGTAGCGAAGCACGGGTATCTTGCTAGTCTATATATAAAATAAGAGTTTCGTCTGTAAATTGCTCAGAATTTAGAATGAATGGTATTTCTGTATCGGCCGTGTCAACAGTAACAAGGAAATATGTTTTTTAATTTTCCGTATTTTCTGTCTGTCTGTCTGTTTGTCTCTCTGTCTATATGTATGTATGTACGTACACGCATCACGAGAAAACGGCTGAAGAAAATTTAATGAAAATCGGTATGTAGAGTCGAGAAATAAGTCTCCACAATCCAGGTTATAAATATTTTTATTCACGCTGAATGAAATGGTAGTTTAGGGGAAGGCCTGAAATGAAATTATCAAATATTTATGTTATTACTGGTCCTATCGATAAGTAATACGTAACTAAAGTGGTATAAAATGTAATTTCCGATCATTTGTGTCTGATAGATGTTTACCACCAACGGCCGTAACTGTGTTGAAACACCGGATCCCGTGAGATCTCCGAAGTTTTGCAACATTGGGCGTGGTCAAGATTTGGATGGGTTACCACGCGCTGTTGGTGGGGGTAAGGGAATGGAGGAGCGAAAAGGAACTTGCCACCATACCGTACCTAAACTTCGGCTCAGACACACCTCTGTGGAGGTTCGGACCTGCCTTCGGGCAGAATACGCCCTTAAAAGACATGTTTACCGTACCGGCTATGATAACAGAGATATTCAAGAATTTCAATTTCTTTCTTTGCTAAGTCCATATCAACACCTAGCCACGAGAAAATGGGTATACTGAAGTTAATGAAAATCGGTATGTAAAGTCGGGGAATAAGGAACTACAGTCTAGGTTATAAATAATTTAATTAACCCTGGTTGAATTGGTAGTTTAGGGGAAGGGGATAAAATTTAATTCTTAATAACCTATGTTCTTGGTCTTATCGAAAAGTAGTTCAAAAAGTTATAGAGAATAAAATATCCGATCATTTATATCTATTCAGTTTTAGCGTACGACTTGACACGATTGTTTGTGAATGGTGATTATGGTTTTAAGAGTAGTTAATGAATTTAGATGAATTCAGACTTTTTTGCTTAGTCCATATCTACGCCAAGCATTTCTGACGTAGCCTACAAATGTTGTTCAATCGTGTTAATTGGCGATGGATTTTGTCATGATTGTCTTATGGTGTAAAAACGCGTGGTCATCGCTCCATATCGAAAAGAAAAATTGCGAAGTTGATTACAAAAATGAGAAAAAACAGTAAAGGAACGATCGCTTGAAGAATGAAATAAGACGGAGTCACGAAAGGAAGGAGCACTCACTTTAAATTTAGATGCCCTAATATCAGAGAGTCGGAAGAAAACTAAATGTGAAGGCCTACAATATAGAAAGCTTATCAAATTGATCAACAATAACATTTCATTGACCATTGTTTGTTGTGATCTGCTTTATGTTTTCTGCTGCCACTCATAACCGGTAGATGGCATTACTGCTGCGTACGGAGGATAACAGCCTGTCTGAATATTGGCGGGAAGTAGTGGGGAGTTAGGTTACTCTCTTCATTAACATCTCATTCCTCTGGTTGATAAATTTTCTGGTACTACTGCTTCGTAACACACTGGTTCATCATTGTTCCAGCTATTCGATCCTTATTCTGTGGCACTGATTGGAATGACCAGTGTGCACACTTACAGGAATAATGGCAGAGGAGTGTTCACGGCTATCTGCGCCCTGATCATTCCAGCTCTATAACTTTGGACTGTTAGATCGGCAGTGTAGTACTATTCGTCAAAAGTGAGAAAATGTGCGGTTTTTCATTTGATCGAGTATTTCATATGATAGCATTGCTTTTAATCGCGACATTCCTACTGACGTCATCGTAATGACCTATGTTGACTTCAATTGAGAAAACCACAAAAACAGTCTTTATGCGGATGTAAAAAAAGGCAGGTGGAAAGTGTGTGTCTGCCATTATAATGAAAACCTCCCAACTTGATTCTGACTGGCAGTAGGCAAGTGGGCCTACCATCATAATGAAAAATCTTCAGCTTGATTGTGACATGGTAGTAAAAAGGGCCTGTCTGCCATTACATTGAAAATTCCCTAACCCAGTCTTCACATGAGAAAAGACGTATGGTCACTTCCCCGTCGCATTTCTGGGGTAACGTTAAGAATTATGCAATTGAATACAATCTTACTCATAACGTGTACTCTACTTAACCTAGAATAGGGACGTAAAGCAAATAACATTATTATTATTATTATTAACCTAGAATATTCTCTGTACAGCGTAGAATTCCGTAGCGAAGCACGGACACATTAGCTAGTGTTGTATATAAACGAAGAGGTGTTTATTTTCTAACAGAAACACCCAGTCGCCGATCTAGAAGAACTAATCAGCGGGGAATAAAATCTAGGACTGTCTGAACTAGAGGACACTGCACTATATTCAGCCAAAAAGCCTGCCAATCACAGAAACACAAGTACAGTGAGTTTCTCTCATCAGTTGGCCGGCAGGTGCGCCTCTGCTTATCTGTGACCCGTTGACTCATCACTCCCCGCTCCACGGCATAGCAGCAAGGACAGCACTTCGCTCACTTTATCCGTGCATGACATGAGATAACAAATAAAATTAAGAAAATAAGAATTAAGAAAATTAGTAATTAAGAAGTCCGCCTCTGTGGTGTAGTGGTTAGTGTGATTAGCTGCCACCCCCGAAGGCCCGGGCTCGATTCCCGGCTCTGCCACGAAATTTGAAAAGTGGTACGAGGGTTGGAACGGGGTCCACTCAGCCTCGGGGAGGTCAACTGAGTAGAGAGGTGGGTTCGATTCCCACCTCAGCCATCCTAGAAGTGGTTTTCCGTAGTTTCCCCAATTCTCCTCCAAGCAAATGCTGGGATGATACCTAACTTAAGGCCACGGCCGTTTCCTTCCCTCTTCCCTGTCTATCCCTTCCAACCTTCCCATCCCCCCGCAAGGCCCCTGTTTATCATAACAGGTGAGGCCGCCTGGGCGAGGTACTGATCACCCTCCCCAGTTGTATCCCCCGACTCAGAGTCTGAAGCTCCAGGACACTGCCCTTGAGGCGGTAGAGGTGGGATCCCTCACTGAGTTCGAGGGTAAAACCGACCCCGGAGGATAAACAGATTAAGAAAGAAGTAATTAAGAACGTAACCTCGTCCCTTATGACAGGAGATGTTGGAAATGTTCTCATCCAGCACCCACACATTTCTTGCATCGTCTTAGGAATCTTCGATTCACACGAATAACTTTGTCTTCCGTAATTGACGCTATTTCTCCCGGGACATGTTCTTTCAGATCGTCCTATCTTTGAGGGTTTTTGGATATAATTTATTATTTAAGCTCCAGCATAAATAAAAATCACAAACAATTAAATATGTGGACCGTGACGGCCATAAGTTCGTACCAATAACACGGTCTTCAATCATTTTTTAGTAAAGTTTAATGTGTCATTACCTGTATGCGCAGGGGCTGAAAATATCCATTTCGACAGTCGGTGCCTGTCAGTTCGTCAAAAATAATTTCAGTGTATTATTCTTGTATATTTGTGCATTTATTTTGCCCTGAAAATAGATAGGTCCTATAATTTCGTATGTCTTCACTGGGCACCATACTATCTGTTCGTCTTGTAGAAGAATTTCGGGTATGCGATGAGGTTTTTCTGTACTCCAATACATGTTATCCTGCGTCGAAACATACCCGTGTAAATGGAGCCATACTTCGTCAGAGAAAAATATTAAGCGTGGATCAATTATTTCATCACGAACGTTTCGGAATATCCAACTACAAAAACGTACCCGCTTATCATGATCATGTGGATGCAGTTCGTGTATAACAGTTACGTTATATGGTTTCAAATTTAAAATTTTTGTAGTCCGCTATGCTGAGCTCTTCAAAACCCTGCCTTCTTGTCCAAGTTGTCTTAGGGACTTTTAAGGCGTATGTTCTAATCTTTCTGCGACTTCATCTACGTTGTCCTCGTCAAGTACACGTTTTTTTTTACACTTCTCTTCTTATCGAGTAAAGAACCAGGTCCTCTCAATTTGTTTACGAGTTTCCGCACGGTCTGTTTATGTGGACCTGGAAATTGTGTTACAAATTGCCTAACGACTTCCCTGCAAGACTCTTCCCATAATTATGGTGCATAAATACCCTCTCCTGTACCATGTACAGATGTGGAAGCATTATGAGAACTATACCCTGAGGTAACACTTCACAACTTGTGAACACTTGGGACGATAGATCAACACTTAATACACGTTCTAAGCACGGACCTGAACTGCGAAGTGCGCGCATTCCCGTGCTGTCGCTGCGCTGTGTAAGGGGAAGTGATGAGGCAGATAAGCTGCGCGCGCCTCCCGGCCAACCGATGAGAGAAACTCGCTGTATAAATAAAACATTTGATGTTAGCTATTACAGAAATTTCACGCAAATTAAAAGGGTCAATTCAAAAAGTGCCTATGTAACATACCGACAGTTGTCGGAAAGACATAAAAACTTGATAGCTTCGCTGCTATTTTTTTAATCTAATATTTTTTGTTTGGTTGCACTAAATAATGTCATAAATATATTCATACACTGGTCTTCCCCATTAAATTCTAGGTTAAGCAAAGAAAAATTTAAATAAATTTTGTACTTAGTTTTTGACTAGAGCGTGACATGGATACCTATTACCATAAGGTTTCATCATAACTTTACTTATTTTGGTGTTGCTAATAGATCAAAAGTCAGATGTCTTGTGGAGAAATTCCCAACCAGTGTGGGAAAAGAGAAGAAGAAGATGATGAAGACGAAGATTGAATACAATATATAGTAATAAAAACAGTATAACGTTTTTAGCTGGTAGACAGGTTTACAAAATGAGCTCATCAGTTCGAATGGAAGTTATTACTAAACGAATGAAAACAATAATATAGAATAGCCTACTCCCATCTTCTAGTTCCGGATCGCGTGAAACTAGGGAGAGAGCACTCTTTTATTGTAATTCATTAAAGTTTGATACATGCATTTTATTTTCTTATTTTTATTTGACTATTACTACATTAAATGTACTTTATTTTGTCCTAGACGTTAAAAATGCTATATTGTCTAGGCGAACATATATCTTCCCTTTCCTTACCTTATTGAATGCTTAATTTTGTGTCAGAAGTCTTTTGGAGTATTCTACCATTAACAACATGCCTTACTTAAAGGCTGAATTATGAATAGAAGATAATGACACGACAATACAGCAATTTACCTATTACTACATTAGATTTTTTTTTTTTTTTTTTTTTTCTATTTGCTTTACGTCGCACCAACACAGATAGGTATTATGGCGACGATGGGGCAGGAAAGGCTTAGGATAGGGAAGGAAACGGTCGTGGCTATAATTAAAGGTACAACCTCAGCATTTTGATGGTGTGAAAATGGGAAACCACGGAACACCGTCTTCAGGACTGCCGACAGCGGGGTTCTAACCCACTGTCTCCCGGTTGCAAGCTCACAGCTGCGAAACCCTAACCACACGGCCAACTCACCCGGTGTTGTTATTATTATTATTAACCTACTAGTAATCATATTCATTATTCTAAGACACGCGGTCTCTTTATCCATCATGTCTTTATCATTATTCTCGTTTGTATTTATTTTGATTTTTAATTTCCTTTTCTTACATACTTCTTAAAATAAAAACTTATTTTGCTACATAATATATAATATTTCTTATTTGTTTTAGAAACTCGTAATGATAATACATTGAATCTGAAGTTCTGATTATCCGTGAGACAAAACATAGTTTTTGACTGCGATTCGCCTTTGTGAAGCAATTAGTTTGATGTATCATTGAGAGGTCGACATTCCTGACCAATTTGCCCATTGAAGTTATTGCTGTAGCAATCAGTGATCAATATTGTAATTAGTTTGTGATTATTTCCAAACAGACTTCCTAACGAAGCCTGTGCATGCACGTTAATGAGATGCGCGAGTAAATACAGAATGACTTACGGGCTATAAGGAAGGGGAAGTGCTTGATAATTTTTAAATGAAACAGAATTTTAAGTGGGATGGCTTATTTGTGATTCCTCTAGTGTTCGAAGCTTAGGAGTACAATAATTCTTTCGTAAAATACGACTTACGGGAAACACATGAGTCAAAACTGTATTGATGTACTAGTAGCTGGATTGATCCGACTCGTTGGCTGAATGGTCAGCGTACTGGCCTTCGGTTCAAAGGGTCCCGGGTCGGGGATTTTAACCTTCATTGGTTAATTCCAATGGCCCGGGGGCTGGGTGTTTGTGTTGTCCCCAACATCCCTGCAACTCACACACTAAACATAAAACTATCCTCCACCACAACAACACGCAGTTACCTGCATATGGCAGATGCCGTCCACCCTCATCGGAGGGTCTGCCTTACAAGGGCTGCACTCGGCTAGAAATAGCCACGCGAAATTATTATTAGTAGCTGGTTTAGAGCCGATGACCTAGATGTTAGGCTCCTTTAAACAACAAGAAAGTAGCTGGTTTACCTGTCGTGGTGGGCTAGTTTTTTGCGATATCAAGTTTAATACCGTCTAGCGGAGATCAGTGGCCGGAGACGAAACGTAGAACACCTCAACTAACAACAATAGCCAATCAGTGCAATGCTGTTGTCAACAATATCTGTTTTTCAGGTAAGTTTATGTGAAGTTAATTGGCTCCATTTAAACTTTCAAGTGATATTTTTCTCGGGACAGAATGGGGACGATTTCCGAATGTACAGTATGGTACATTCGCCTCTGTTGGGTAGTGGTTAGTGTGATCAGATGCCACCCTCAGAAGCCCGGGTTCGATTCTCAGCTCTGCCACGAAATTTGGGAGGACTAGAACGGGGTCGACTCAGCCTCGGGATATCAACTGGGTAGAAGGGGTGGGGGTCGATTCCCGCCTCATCCATCGTCGAAGTGGCTTTCCGTGGTTTACCAACATCTCTTCCTGGTTAATGCTGGAATTGTTCCTAACTGAAGGTCACGGGCGCTTCCTTTCCACTTCCGTGTTTGTTTATTCCAATCCAGACAAGGTGAAGCCGCCTGGACAAGACACTTTTCCTCCTCCCTAGTTGTATCCCCTGCCAAATGTCTCACGCTCCAGGACACTGTCCTCGAGGTGGTAGAGGTGGGATCCCTCGCTGAGTCCGAGGGAAAAACCAACCCTAGACTTTGAACGGATTAAGAAAAGAAAGAAAGAATAGTGTACGGTACAGTTTTTGTGCAAAGTTGTGTGAAATGATCCTTGATTCTTAGGTACTTGCTGTAGACTCAAGAAAATCGTTGTTAAATATTATGCAGCCACTACATGAACTAATTCATCCTAGTGTTGCCTAAAGGATCACTAGACATTTATTTTTATCAGGAGTAGTGTACTGGAAGGTGTTCCAGTAGCTTAACTACATAAACAGTTAACGTTTGAGCCTGTAGGAACTACATGAAACTATATCTGTTTGTTTTTAAATTTTCATACTGGTTTAGAGATCATATTAACACGTATATTAAGAATATATCACTTATTTCCTACTTTCAGAGTAGTCTAGATATAATTAAAACGTTATTGTGTGATATATTCGTTATAATTTCCTTGCGCATTGCAGAAAACCATTCGAAGTACCCTCTTTTACTTTTTCAGACTGTATTTAGCTATTACGTTACACTTGTTCACGAGATAGTAAATTCAAATTACGCTATAAATGTTGATGTGGAAGTTTTTGAATTAAACATACTCCTGAACCCAATCCAATTCCTGCTCATTGCATGCGAACCTTTCTGCACGAAATCGCGTTGTGTTACGGAAACCGGAATGTTTATACAACCATTTGAAAGAGAGCATGTCCCAATTACATACGTCAATTATGAAACCTATTAGGAAAGAATAATTATAGAGCATTGTAATATTATCAAACATGGATTCCAAAGTCTACAAAAGAGGATACACATGTTTTAAAACGTCCCCTAGTTGGAGGTGTGTCGGCGAATTATATATTCACTAGAGAATATTTTTGAGGACTTCGTATAGAATGGGCCAATACAGCTACGGCACTTACCATAAATCATTCACTAAATGGATATTTACGACAAATTATAACTGAAGAATAATGCAATATTCACCGTACCCACCATTAAATCTTTAAATCTACAAATTTCAATAGAGAAATATTGCACATTATTACAGTCAGATTTTAATGCCCTATAAATAAAGAGTATGTCTCCTGACCATGTGCTCTAAAAATATACCTTACAGATATTCACTAAATATTATCTTTATTCGGGAATAATGCCTTCAAATACCGATATGAAACTCCATATTTACAGAAGATAAGCTGTACGTATCATTAGGATGGAACTATTCTTTCTCATTCCAGTAGCTTCCCACTAGGGTTTATAGCATGTGTTTGATTTTAAATTTTTCTTCACTCTGAATCTTCGAGAGCAAAATTATATGAATAGTGTGTGATTCAACAGCCCCATCCAACATTGTTTGCTGCATATGGTTAGTATATAGGGGTGGTATTCCCCTGCAGGCGTAATGTATGGTTCTAATGTTCTGAGAGCACATATTGTGCACGATTTTGAACCTTAGCGAAATGTTATATCATCCGTTTGCAAAACATGACGCCTTGAAATCCTGTAGCAACGCTCTTTTACCATGTAACTATGTTAATGTGTCGTGCCTCGTGACCGGGTGTAACGAAGAGGGGAATCATCATCATCATCATCATCATCATCATCATCATCTGTTTACCCTCCAGGGTCGGCTTTTCCCTCGGACACAGCGAGGGATCCCACCTCTACCGCCTCAAGGGCAGTGTCCTGGAGCTTCAGACTCTTGGTCGGGGATACAACTGGGGAGAATGACCAGTACCTCGCCCAGGCGGCCTCACCTGCAATGCTGAACAGGGGCCTTGTGGAGGGATGGGAAGATTGGAAGGGATAGGCAAGGAAGAGGGAAGGAAGCGGCCGTGGCCTTATGTTAGGTACCATCCCGGCATTCGCCTGGAGGAGAAGTGGGAAACCACGGAAAACCACTTCCAGGATGGCTGAGGTGGGAATCGAACCCACCTCTACTCAGTTGACCTCCCGAGGCTGAGTGGACCCCGTTCCAGCCCTCATACCACTTTTCAAATTTCGTGGCAGAGCCGGGAATCGAACCCGGACCTCCGGGGGTGGCAGCTAATCACGCTAACCACTACACCACAGAGGCGGACAAGAGGGGAATCAATTAATAAAATTAAGTAGAAATGGCGTATGGCTTTTAGTGCCGGAAGTGTCCGAGGACATGTTCGGCTCTCCAGGTGCAGATCTTTTGAATTGACTCGCGTAGGCGACCTGCGTGTCATCATGATGATGAAATGAGGATGAAGACGACACATACACCCAGCCCCCATGCCAGCGGAATTAACCAATTATGGTTAAAATTCTCGACCCTGCCTGTCCCTGTGATCAAAGGCTAGCACGCTAACCATTTAACCATGGAATACAATTAGGTAAAAGTACAGTAATTAATGTCTTAAACAGCAAACCGGATGGCGTGTATATTCTGCTCTCGTCGTACTACCAGCATGTTCCCAGCAGCACAGCGTAGCCTAGCGGATGTGGTTAGGCGTTCGACTAGCAATCGATGGAAAGTGCCAGCGGCGGTTCGAATCCTGCATCGTTCAAATATTTTTGCATCGGTATGATGTTTGAATATGTAAACACAGGCCCATGTTTGCCACATTCAAAGAGTAGAATGACGCTGTTATCCATCTTCTGCCCTGCGCATACTCCGCTGGTTAGGGCCTGAATGTACTGTAATCTCTACTGTCATTCGGCATGTTGTCCACAGAGGAATACGTTGACATGCTCCTCATTTATGGGCAAGCAAGAAAAAACGCGTGCGGGGCACTACGTGTGTACCAGGAACGGTATCCCGACGAGCGACACCCGGCTGCTACGATATTCCGCCGTATTGAAATACGCCTAAGGTCATCAGGCGTGATTTCCAACCAGCCACCAGTCTGCGATAGGCCCGTTATATCGGGTGAAACAGAAGAGGCCATTCTAGAGGCAGGTCATGATAATCCACACATCAGTACAAGGGTGATTGCACGACAGGTGAACACCAGCCAGCCATCCGTCCGTCTGACGAATACTGCATGAACATAAATTTCACCCATACAATCTTGAGCTGTCCGCCTCTGTGGTGTAGTAGTTAGCGTGATTAGCTGCCACACCCAGAGGACCGGCTTCGATTCCCGGCTCTGCCACGAAATTTGAAAAGTGGTACGAGGGCTGAAACGGGGTCCACTCAGCCTCGGGAGGTCAACTGAGAAGAGGTGGGTTCGATTTCCAACTCAGCCATCCTGGAAGTGGTTTTCTGTAGTTTACCACTTCTCCTCCAGGCAAATACCGCGATGGTACCTAACTTAAGGCCACGGCCGCTTCTTTCCCTCTTCCTTGCCTGTCCCATCCAATCTTCCCATCCTTCCACAAGGCCCCTGTTCAGCATAGCAGGTGAGGCCGCCTGGGCGAGGTACTGGTCATTCTCCCCAGTTGTATCCCCGACCCAAAGTCTGAATCTCCAGGACACTGTCCTTTATGCGGTAGAGGAGGGAATCCCTCGCTGAGCCCGAGGGAAAAACCGAACCTGGAGGGTAAACAGATTACGAACAAACCATCTTGAGCTACACCAAGAGCTCCATGGGCGGAATTTCGAAGCTCGAATGGAGTTCTGTCGGTGGCTATTAGGCAGGCTGGACAATGATGCAGCATTCGTATCACATATCTTGTTCTCGGACGAATCACACTTCCACAATAATGGGAACATCAATCGCCACAACATGCACTATTGGAGTCCGAACAAGCCTCACTGGGTGCGACAGGCGGCCCATCAAATACAATGGGGAGTGAATGTTTGGTGTGGAATTTTGGGAGATCGCCTCATTGGACCTTATTTCTTTCAGGGTCATTGGATGAGCCCACGCTACCTGCACTTTCTGCGTCAGGAAATCCAACTGCTGCTGCAGGATGTGCCTTTGCACGATTCTTTGACGATGTGGTTACAGAAGGATGGAGCTCCATCACATTCAACTTTTCCCGTTCGTAACCGTCAGAATGAGGAACTGCCAGGGAAATGGATAGGAAGAGGAGGCCCTGTTAATTGGCGCGCCAGATAACCGGATTTTACCCCCATAAACTTCTTGTTGTGGGGACATTTGGAGAGCGTCGTTTACACTCAAGCGCCGGAAAACCACGACCAGCTCCAGCAAGTCATCACTGATACCTGCCGAGCAATTACACCTGGAATGCTTCAGTGCGCAGGACGATCTATTGGACACCGGGCCCGAATGTGCATAAACCAAAACGGTCATCACATCGAGCATTTGCTGCGATAAAACATTGTCAGCGCAGTTGTGTTCGTATAATTACCAGTCTTTACGTGTCCGGCCTGCTAACTAATCGGCTTTTCTTAGGGCCATAAACACATTCATTCACAAACAGTTTGCATGAAAGTGGGTATTGACTTATATTGCGAGCGGCACGTATTAAACAAATATTTCAAAAATGTGTAATCTTCACGCCGGACTCGAACCTCCCACCTGACATGCAAGCCCACTCCGCCTTTACCAATTACACTACGGCTTCGTAAGGCACACTGGGCAGCTAATAGCAAGTATTGGGTTTACTGCTGTCACAATATCAATTTATTTTTTCGCCGGCGTGTCAGGTTCATATGATCTGGAAGGCACACGCAAGTCTTCCAGTGTTTAATACGAGTATAATATTACGGCGTCCTATCATGGTGAGGCAGTAAGTACTAAGATATCCGGTTGTGTTGTCTGAGCATACCGGCGGGGCAGATGATTTCAGGATGGAATGAATATTGTGGGTTGCATAAAGCTACATTGGAAGGGGTGGTTGAAACACGGTGAATATTACTTCTCATTCCTTCGCTTCAGTCACAATTCTTTCGTTTTTATATCACAGACCGACGCCATGTCGTTATAGCTCTTAATTGTATTATAAGGCTGTACGTTGAACTTTACAATGATTCAGCTAAACTCTGCTATGAAGAGTGTGTCCGTCGTCTTTCGCTTCCGACACGTTACGGGACTCCTGTACGACATAATTCTAACATCTACGTGATTCACAAAATGTATAGCAATTAAACTGGGTAAGTGCAGATTTGAAAAATAAAAAATGATTGATATTCCATTTTTTCTCAGCACTTGTATTTCATAAAAGTGATTCTTACGTGATTAAAACCATCAGTTTTCATAAATATATTATTTTCAATGCCTAATGTTCAATAAAATTTATAATTATTGAATATGGAGGATATTCCTAATGCTATAACTGAATCAATCCCAATTAACTTGACTCATTTTCAACATATATAAATTTTTATTTTGAAGATCAAAGTTGTACAGAAATGATCACAAATAACATTTTGAAAGCATTTTTAATTTGTGTAAAAGTACTATGTATTTTAACATAATCCTGGTCATTTTTCAATCTTATGTATTTGTTAAAATGCACATCAAGTGTCATTAATATTCGTTCAGTAATTTATGAACTGTGAAGGAAAAGGAAAATGCCTTTTTCGGGAAATGAGCGTAAGCATATAACAGAGATTTTATTTCATTTTATTACCTTGTCTTCTTTTCTACCACTTTTCCCACACACTTGTGTGGTATCGGGTGCGAACTGTGTCGAACATGTGGACTTGGCCCTGCTTTACGGCCGCAATGCCCTTCCTGACGCCAACCCTATATGGAGGGATGTAATGACTATTGCATATTTCTGTGGTGGTTGTTAGTGTAGTGTGTTTAATATGAAGAAAAGTGTTGGGAAAAACACAATAACCTAGTCCCCGAGCCATAAGAATTAATTCTTTTGCTAGTGGCTTTACGTCGCACCGACACAGATAGGTCTTATGGCGACGATGGGATAGGAAAGGTCAAGGAGTTGGAAGGAAGCGGCCGTGGCCTTAATTAAGGTACAGTCCCAGCAGTTGCCTGGTGTGAAAATGGGAAACCACGGAAAACCATCTTCATGGCTGCCGACAATGGGATTCGAACCCACTATCCCCCGGATGCAAGCTCACAGCCGCGCGCCTCTAACCGCACGGCTAACTCGCCTGGTCAGAAGAATTAATCAGACGCGATTAAAGTTCCCGACCCGACTGTGAATCTAACCCGGGACCCTCTCAACAGATGGCCTCAAGGCTGACAATTCAGCCAAGGAGTCGGACTCATTTTATTCCCCTGTAACTACCCCAAATTCCTCCAGGGGCAAAGGGGTATATTAAGTTCCTATCTTTGCTGATTTCTTCGCTGAAGTACCTAATATAAATCTTTTTATACACTGCCCTGGATCTTTTGTACACGTTACTGCCCTTTATTCTGCAGACTCCTCTGGCTTCAGTTCTCCATATTCATAGAACTCACAAAATTTTCCAGGCAAAATCCCCATTTACCTTAGAACATTAAATCTACCTATCATACTAACATTGTATGTTATGAAAGCTTCATGACACTTGTCTTTCCACAACATCCTGTTACAGGGAAAAATTTCCAAGTTTTGGAATTTGGTGACTCGTCAGGAACTTGTATAAAGGAACCAAGCCAAGATGGTGGAAGTATAAGAAATTTAACCCATACATCAAAGCGTATTGCTCGCGTGAGAATGTCCGCTATCAGCCAATACCGAAAATTCAGTAAAAATCGGAAAAAAATACCCAAAATTATGAGAATGTGCATGCCGCTCACTGCTAACAGCTGCAGCAGTTAAGTACAGCATCGTGGCATTTAAATCATAACTTTGAGACTAACTCAGATCATTTATAACTGTTAGGTTCTTCAGCCTGCCGAAACTAATTTTGAATAAATACATTTATAAACTATCTGAAAAAGACAGCGTATGGTAACATAATTTTAATTATTATACCTGAAAAAGTAATACATTACTTAAAATATAATTACATGTTTCGTTCTTGAGAGAACATCATCAGATTCTATCAAACACACTCAATAATAATAATAATAATAATAATAATAATAATAATAATAATAATAATAATAATAATAATAATGTGAGGACTAGAAATGAAACACCTAAAAGTAATGTACTGCGTGTCACTGACCTAGCCAGGGCGGAGGGGTGTGGCATGGCGGAAGGTTAACGGACCTGAGTAGCCAGCTGGACTCACGCCAATGACAGAGTACCGGTACTGTAACAATTTCCGTTCTATACTAGAGTGGAGAAAAGCGAGCACTTCATGAAGATAAATTCCAAATGTCAAGTTCCTTAGGATTTAAAAAAGAAATAAACATACATAGTCCGCCTCTGTGGTGTAGTGGTTAGCGTGATTAGCTGCCACCCCCGGAGGTCCGGGTTCGATTCCCGGCTCTGCCATCCTGTCAGTGGTCTTCCGTGGTTTCCCACTTCTCCTCCAGGCAAATGCCGGGATGGTACCTAACTTCAGGCCACGGCCGCTTCCTTCCCTCTTCATTGCGTGTCCCATCCAATCTTCCCATCCCTTCACAAGGCCCCTGTTCAGCACTGCAGGTGAGGCTGCCTGGGCGAGGTACTGGTCATCCTCCCCAGTTGTACCCCCAGACCCAGAGTCTGAAGCTCCAGGACACTACCCCTGAGGCGGTAGAGGTGGGATCCCTCGCTGAGTCCGAGGGAAAAACCGACCCTGAAGGGAAAACAGATTAAGAAGAAGAAGAATAAACATACATGTTCGTAAATTTATAAATAATTTTTGAGTGTGGTTTGATAGAATCCGATTATGTTCTTTCAAGATCGAAACCTGTCATTTTATTTCTTTTCCAGATATAATTCTGTTACCACACGTTTGCTTCGACAGGTAGTTTACAAATTTATTTATTCAAAATTAGTTTCGACAGGCTGAAGGACTTTACATTTATAAATTAACAGACTAAAGTGAGAAGGTATGGCCTCATATATCACAGAAATAGCAGATATCTAACTTATTCTTTCACCAAAACGAGCTTCAAAAACTGTCGAATAAAAATTATTTTGAAAATTCTATTTTTGAATATGTTTACCTATACCTAAATCCTTCTCGGGACGTTAAACGAATAGTGTTATTTAAGAGCAGACAGACAACGAATATCTGACTGCACCACAGACAAACCACAACTATGAGGCAACCAATTACTTCGAAACTTTGTGGGGATGATCTACGTTAAAAGTAAACAGACATGTGCATGAAGGTTTGTGCCATAGACTCTTATTTAACGAGAAAATGGAAAATGGCCTAAATGAACAGCCTGAATACACGTTGGTAATTTGCCTGCGAATGTCCGCAGGACCAATGGTGGTAATACACAGTTCAAAAAAATAGGGGAACATACGTTGTACGTCTGGTATGTGAACGTTAATTTTGTAGATGGGTTTCAATGGTCGTACAACATACCTTGATACCTTAGCCACTCAGGGTACATCAAATGGAAGTTATACTCCATCTGTAGCCGTAGCCACGCATTAGACTGTCAGGCGACCCCTCAAAACAAAGTGAATAACGGTGCGCCCGTGTGGCGTTGTGAGGCACACAGACTACTGTGCTCATTTCAGCACATTGTACGTAAACCAGCACATCCCATGAGACATCTTAACGAGGTTCAAGTCGCAAGGGCAGTGACTTTGATCCAGGATGGATGGACTTTTCGTCGTGTTACTGTGGATCTCAATGTCTCTCCGTCAGTTATTTACCGCTTGTCGAATCGCTACAGTGAGACAGGCCTGTTCACAAGGAGGGTTGGACAAGCCAATTGCAAAAAAAATGACATCATGGCCAGATAATATGGCCTCTTTCGTTTATGAATTGATTGATAGTAACACAACCATTACTAAAAGGTTTGAAACTAAACTAAAGGAATGTTTTATTATTATTATTATTATTATTATTATTATTATTATTATTAGTATTATTATTATTATTATTATTGCTATTGGCTTTACGTCGCACCGACGCAGATAGGTCTTATGGCGACGATGGGACAGAAAAGGGCTAGGACTGGGAAGGAAGAGGCCGTAGCCTTAATTAAGGTATAGCCCCAGCATTTGCCTGGTGTGAAAATGGGAAACCACGGAAAACCATCTTCAGCGCTGCCAACAGTGGGGTTCGAACCCACTATCTCCCGAATACTGGATACTGGCCGCACTAAAGGAATGTTTTATAGAAGCATGTATCAACATTTATGGGATAGGAACATTAGTTATTACCTCTCTGTATGCTCGCTGTATGTATGCGTGCATGCGTACAAAAATCCCATTCTCATATTATTGTGTCATGTAAGAGGCTTGGGACATTTTTGTATGGTTTTACATTGACTTGTTAATATAAGGATGAGAATATCACTAACAACACGATATGTTCAAAGTACGGAACGCAGATACCTCGAACTTATTAAAAACTGTATTTAGTTTCTTAACTGATTTATGCAAGACTTGTGCTGCCTAGTCCTAATATGGCCTCAGTATTTTCATATTAGGTAAAGATCTTTTCACAAATAGGTACAAAATGTTATTAAGAAAACAAACTTTGCAACGTTTCTATAAGTGAGCTTGTATTTAGAATGGGAGGTGTCAGAGACAGGGTAAGGTGAAGCGAGAAGGGATGTCAAATGTTCAGTTCCAGGAATATGAACCGAAATTATATAGATCTACTAATCTGCTATATCATCTTACTATTTCCGATGTGCCTTTTTAAAATTTTGCAGAAGCATACTAATATAAAAGAGTGAATTTCTATAAACACATTTGTCTAATTACCTGCTTTTGTTCTTTATCTACCGCTTAGACCCATTTCTTTATGCGGGTCGGGGGATAAGATGAGATGAAATTTATGGCATGTTTTACGGCCGGATTCCTTCATAACGCCAGCCTCAGTTGAGGAGGTAATGAAGATGAAATTAATGATGATGAATGAAATTGTGTAACAATGTGGAAGGAACCGACTGACTTCAATGAATTGGAACTGTACGGACATTTGCCTGGAAGTAAAATGGAAAATCACCCAACTCCATTCTCAGGACAGCCGATGGTGGATTTCGAACCCACGCGTCTCGCGATTATAGAGCTTGGCTTCTTAGCTGTTAGTGCGCCTAACCTCCTGTTTTTGTCAAGTATGGTATAATAAGGAGCTTGATTCGTAAAGAAATTTTACACGATTGAATATCACCATTTTTCTCGTAATCATCATCAAATGTAATATAGAAATCACCTATTAGGTTTCAGAAAATATTATTATCACAAGAGGTGTTATTAAAACTAGGGGACCCGTGCGAGAAATCTCCCATGTTCATGAAGTATGTGGTGAAGTATCCCCCTGGTGAACTACTGGCGAACTAAGGAATGCACAAACCAATACAATATTAGACAGTCTAACTTACCACTTAATATAATCTTCGATGTTTTAAAATTTATGGTATCCACTTGAACGGAAGCAAATGCAAGTGCATTATTATACTGACAAATGTTCAGGAAGTAATTTTTGTTTTTTGCTATCATTCTTTTCTTAACTGATAATTACAGCATGTTATATGACGTAAAACAGGCGTCCCAGCGGCCAAAATGTGAAGTGGACAGCACTGATGGCGCATGTTTCCCTACAGCAAAAGTATTTGCAAATCGTACACTTCGTAGAATTTTTTTAAACTCATGTTTTAAAGAAATAATCGATATCTATGAAATGAGAGTGCAATTCGTCTCTGATAATGCCTATTCTCATTCTTTTGAATGCCAATTTGTCACGATGGGTTACTTGTGAGCGCCGCAAAAGGGACCTATAATATATATAATATATATTATAAAATGATGTATACAGTATATGATATATATATCTATCTATATACAGAGTGTTAGGGGTATACGTGCAGATATTAAGCTAGTCGGCAAAGAAAAATACATCTCACAATATATGCTATGTACTTTTTACTTTGTCCTATTAGTTTGCCCATAACAGAGCCAAATATTTCACGACCTAATGTGTTTTGAACGGCCGTAGCAAGATGCGCCGGTTACGTCATTCTGTCCACGCGTAGTGGAAGTACAGTAGCAGAGTATAGGGCTTGTTGAACCTGTTTCTTATCGCAGGCCAACACATGTTGTTGTGCACTTCCCCTAAAGGCTTGGCAAGTAGGAGAGGTTGACTCACGTGCCTGGCCACTTGCCGTACTCGAAAACCGGTCTAGGGTAGTCTGTTTGAAAAGTACACGGAATTCTTGCAGTGACGTCGAAGATCCGTACCAGCACATGCATGCGAATCAAGTGTTGTGTAGTTGTGTGTGATTTATAAGACGTCATTGGCATTACTCAGTGATCCAAGCTGACAAAATTAAAGGAAATAGTTAATAAGTAATGAAAATGGGCGCAATATTTCTGTGCTGTTATTGCGACAATCTACGATGAACTTCTGACAATAGACAATGCGAGTTGTCCATGCTTATTCATAAACTTTTCAGGTCAATGAAAGGACGGTGGACACTGAAAGAAAAGGCTATAAGTATTCAGTGAAATTGTTATTAATGAGACAAATTTCAAAAACCGTAGTTTCATCCATCGTGAACATTGCTCGAAGGAAAAAGAGCTACCGGTACTGTGGAATTGCCGCCGGGCATTTGTAATATAAGGCTTATTCTTCCTTTTCCTAATATTTTTACCCTCCAGGGTTGGTTTTCGCTGGGACTCAGCAAGGGATCCCACCTCTACCGCCTCAAGGGCAGTGTCCTCGAGCGTGAGACATTGGGTCGGGGATACAACTGGGGAGAATGACCAGTACATCGCCCAAGCGGCCCCACCTGCTAGGATGAACAGGGGCCTTGTGGGGGGATGGGAAGGGATAGAAAAGGAAGAGGGAAGGAAGTGGCCGTGGCCTTAAGCTAGGTACCATCGCAGCATTTGCCTGGAGAAGTGGAAAACTACGGGAAACCACTTTCAGGATGGCTGAGGTGCGAATCGAACCACCTCTACTCATTTGACCTCCCGAGGCATAATGGGCCCCGTTCCAACTTTCGTACCCCTTTTCAAATTTCGTGTCAGAGCTCGAAATCGAACCCGAGCCTTCGGGGGGTGGCAGCTAATCACACTAACCACTATACCACAGAGGCGGACAGAAGGCTTATTACTGGACAGTAAGTGCCGATAGGTAAAGTGATGACTGTAATGGACCCGCTTAATTAGAACTTCCGTAATCATAATAATATTACTACTACTACTACTACTAATAATAATAATAATAATAATAATAATAATATCTTTTCGTTCCACTAACTAATTTTCACGGTTTTCGGAGACGCTGAAATGCCAGAATTTTTTACCGCAGTGTTTTTTAATGCAAGTAAATCTACAGACACGAGACTGGCTTATTTGAGCACCTTCAAATACCATCGAACTGAGCCGCCATCGAACCTGCCAAGGTGGGATCAGAAGACCAGCGCTCTATCGTCCGAGCTACTCAGTCCGGCATTAGAGGTTGGATTAAGTTGGTCGTGTGGTTAGGGGCGCGCAGCTGTGAGCTTGCATTTTGGTGATAGTGGATTCGAACTCCGCTGTCGGCAGCCGGGAAGATGGTTTTCCGTAATTTCCCATTTTCACATTAGGGAAATACTGGGACTGTACCTTTATTAAGGCCTCGAACGCTTCCTTCCCACTTGTATCCCTTTTCTCTCCCATTGTCGCCGTAAGACCTACTTGTGTCTGTGCGACGTAAAATAATTTGTAAGTACATGTTTCGGTAATTCCGGAGACATGTCCGCAATTATAAGATTAATAATAATTCGGACTTGTTAAAAGTTCACTATTTTCTTTAGTGTTTTCTGACAGATTACCAGCTACGAAGTTTGAGTGGGGCGTTTAACTTTTATTTTCGTAATAGTTAGTAATAATGGACTAACACAGTTTTTATCATAATATTGGTAGGTGGCTTTACGACGAATGCAAGCTGACAGCCGCGCGCTCCTAATCACACGGCCAACTCGCTCAGTAATAATAATAATAATAATAATAATAATAATAATAATAATAATAAATGTTTACGTGCCAATCGAGACGCGCGGTTTCGGAATTTTGCCCACGGGTATTCTTTAACGTGCCTGTAATTCTACCGATCAGAAGCGGACGTATTTGAGCACCTTCAAATACCAGCGGACTGAGCCAGGATCGAGCCTGCTAAGTTCATGAAACCAGAGCTTGAACCGTCTGAGCCACTCAACCTGGCAACGTTTATTTTGATACGTTTAATAGGCACTGCAAAAGCAGAATGCTTTAATTTACCATTAAACAAGTTCGTTTAGTTTGGAAGCACGAAAAGGAAGTACGTTTAATTTATTTATTTTTATAACATGTCCCTTATTGATATGAAGCAAAACGTTCGATGTGCTTTGACAATTCAGTTCTGATACTACTCACTTGGAAATCCTATCCCACGCATTCTTTCGTTGACGTAAGATCTTTATTTACGTACACGTCAATACGGGGTGTTTCTGCATACGGCGAGTTGGTCTCCCAAGAATCCATGGTATTGAAATCACACTGTGGGAGAATATTTCACGTAAGCAGTTTGACAAATTCACTAGACCTGTCACGGGCCGGTCGGTCGTCTGCTGTTTCTAGCGACGGGGGTGTGGTGGGACGGGTTCCCGCCCCTACATGAAACCACCGGACTAGAGGTATGAACTGTCTGTCTGACCTTGACCTGAATAACAGCTGTCAGAGAGGCGAATTATCGTCTGTACTAGTACGCGAGTTACTTCGTAGTAGTAGTATTTGAATAATGCCAGTGTATGAATACCACGAATACCATGATATGCTGATAGCGTATCGTGTGGCAGAACAGAACACGGGTCGCCCTCAATGAATCTATCGGAAAATCGGAAAAGGCTTTCCAACAGATGGGTGCCGAATCCAGCAACGATACTTGCTGTACTGCAGCGTATTCGCGATGCAGGTCGTGTTACATCACGCTTTCAGAAGCGATGGCCTAAACGGCCACGTGTAATTCTAGACGCGGAAGAAGACATCCTGACAATGGAAATGAAATGGCGTATGGATATTAGTGCCGGGAGATCCCAGGACGGGTTCGGCTCGCTAGGTGCATGTCTTTTGGTTTGACTCCCGTAGGTGACCTGCGCATCTTGATGATAATCAAATGAGGATGAAGACAACACATACACCCAGCCCCATGCCAGGGAAAATAACCATGATGGTTCAAATACCGACCGTGCCGGGAATCGAACCCGGGACCCCTGTAACCAAAGGCCAGCACGCTAACCGTTTTGCCATGGAGCCGGGCATCCTAACAATAGTAAACGATGATCCCGGGCGCCGTACGCGTAGTATAACACGTGCCGTTGGTGTACCAACTTGGACCATACGTAGGGCACTGCATGAAGAACGAGTGCATCCTGACCATATTCAACGGGTGCAGTGTCTTTGACAGCTGATTACCATTTTCTTACGAGTTGATGTACGTCGCCACGACACAGATAGATATTACGGCGACGACGGGACAGGAAAGGGCTAGGATCGTGAAGAAGCAACCGTGGCCTTAATTAAGGAACAGCACCAGCATTTGCCTGGTGTGAACATGGAAAACCACGGAAAACCGTCTTTAGGGCTGCCGACAGAGGAGTTCGAACCCACTATATCCCACTCATGGGCTGTGGAAAGTCCCCATTCAGTAGGAGAAGGCAATTTCTAGCACCGGTTATGAATTAATACCTGGATGGGTGTAGTAGGAAGTCGGTTACGTGGACTAATCATCTTTTTATTAATGTTACCTTGCTCCTGTAGATACAGTACGTTACTTGAGCTTTCAGAGGACGTGTCGCTTCGACTACGCAGAACCACGTGGATTTTACACGATGGTGCAGACATTTCCTCAACGGTGGACGGGACGATGTGGAACTACCAATTGGCCAGCCAGATCTCCAGACGTTATTCCAATGGACTTTAATGTCTGGGGGAACATGAAACACAAAGTATATCGAACTGAAGTAACCACTTCGGACGACTTCCGTGAACGTATTGTTTAAGCAGCAGAGGATATTCTGAACAACCCTGGTGAAATGAAATGAAATGAAATGAAATGTCGTATGGCTATTAGTGTCGGGATATTCCAGGACGAGTTCGGCTCGCCAGGTGCAGGTCTTTCAATTTGACTCTCGTAGGCGACCTGCGCGTCATGATGAGGATGAAATGATGATGATGATGAAGGCAATACATACACTCAGCCCCCGTGCCATTGGAATTAACCAGTTAAGGTTAAAATCTCCGTCCCGGCCGGGAATCGAACCCGGGACCCTCTGAACGGAAGGCCAGTACGCTGACCGTTCAGCCAACGAGTCGGACACAACCCTGGTGTCTTGGCTCGAATGCGTCGCAACTGGATTCGGAGAAGTGAAGCCTGCAGGGAAGCCCAGGGTGATCACTTTGAACAATTGCTACGAGTTTTACTTTGGTATGTCAGATGTTACGCCATTTTTGCAACGTAATGACTTGGGAGTACAGTACAGTATCGCCTTAGTATTTTGAGTCTCGATAGGTCGATATTCTCATAAATCCGAGCAGGGAAATTGATGTACCGGTAACAAAAATTATAAATCGAGAGTTTCAGTGAACGAGTGCGGAAGACGTGCTTGTTAAAACGCTAGACATTGACCTTGAACGCATTTCGGCAGTTGCTCAATCCTACACTGCATGTGTTTTTTTTCTACTTGCTTTACGTCGCACCGACATAGATACGTCTTATGGCGACGATGGGACAGGAAAGGGCTAGGTGTGAGAAGGAAGCGGCCATGCCTTAATTAAGGTACAGCCCCACCATTTGCCTGGTGTGAAAATGGGAATCCACGGAAAACCATATTCAGGGCTGCCGACAGTGGGGTTCGAACCTACTATCTCCCGAATACTGGATACTGGCCGCACTTAAGTGACTGCAGCTATCGAGCTCGGTTTTTGATTCTTTACGTGTGTTCGAGAAATGTATATTTTGTTTCTTATTCACTACGAGTTAAAACAGAAGACACTTTGCGTTTTTAAGGGCCGATGACCTTAAAACAGCAATCATCATCATTAACACGTATAAAAATTCAAAAAATGCTTGTTTTATATTCATCACTACTAAAATATGAAAACAATTCAATTAAATTAGTTATTTCATTCCCACACTCGTAGAGGGGTGGGTGGGCCGTCAGCTATACGTGTAGCTCTTGGGCCATGTAGTAAGGAAGTAGAGTTGTGGGTATGAAATAATTCAAGTTGGACGTATGTTTTGTACATACAATAAATTGAGTTGAATATGTTAGTAAATATGCTTGTTGTTTAAAGGGGCCTAACATCGAGGTCATCGGCCCTGTTAGTAAATACCTGACCGCGCAGAGAGATAACCGCAGCAACAACACGGACCCCAGAGGAGGCCCGCAGAGCACCCCACCCAGGACAGAGATCCCCCCAAACACTCCGTTTATTGAGTAAATTTTCACGGTACGATGTTGACATAGTACAATGTTGACATACATACATGGGTAAATAAACAAACAAACAGAGAGAAGTAGTTAGCCTTGAACTTGCTGGGCCGAGTGAGACGAGTTCTTAGTCCAGATATGTAAACAAAATAAGCACTGAGGTCATTGACCATGCTAAAAGGCTACAGAGCAGATTAAAGGCGATGTATCACAAGGTCAAACTTAAACATGTAACAGAACGTAAGATGTAACTGTGACAGATGAGAAACGAAACGCAACCCGGGCTGGGGAAACAAACACAGACCTTGCAGCACTGTCTTGAAGCACAGGACAGAAACGTAGATCTACACCTGCACACGACACAACAGGTGAATTAAAGACGGAAAAAGTATTGTGTCACTTGAAGCTAAAGAGAAGTTATAAATGAACGAAATAAACTAAATCTGGATAGTAAAAATAACAATAATAATATACAAATAACAATAATATTAATAACAAAATATCAAATATGAATAACAAGTATACGACTTAAAAGGAGAGTAAAAAAGAGGAATAAGACGAAAATATGAACAGGTGAATAATAATAATAATAATAATAATAATAATAATAATAATAATAATAATAATAATAATAATCAGACGAGGAAAGAGAGTAATAAGAAGAAGTTCAATATGAGTAGTAGCAATAAAAATAAGACTGAAAATTAATAATAATACCGGTAATGTTATTTGCTTTACGTCCCACTAACTACTCGTACTGTTTTTGGAGGCGCTGTAATTTAGTCCCGCACGAGTTCTTTTTACGTGCCTGTAAATCTACCAACACGAGGCTGACGTATTTGAGCACCTTCGAATACCACCGGATTGACCCAAGGTCGAGCCTGCTAAGTTGGAACCAAGAAACCAGTGCTCTAACCGTCTGAGCAACTCAGACTGGCCACTTTTATTTTGATAAATTTATTAAGCACTGCAAAGGAAGCAGTAAGTTATGCTTTATTTTACCATTACACATATGCTTTTCGTTTGTAAGCACGAAATAATAATGTAATTTTTTACGTCCTAGTAACTACTTTGACTGGTTTTGAGACGCCGAGGCGCCGGAATGTTGTACCGCAGGACTTTTTTTAATGCAACTAAATCTACAGACACGAAACTGGCGTATTTCAGCACCTTCAAATACCCCCGAATTGAGCCTCCATCGAACCTGCCAAGATGGGATCAGAATACCAGCGCCCTATCGTCCGAGGTACTCAGCCCGGCATTAGAGCTTGGAATACGTTGGTCGTGCGTTTAGGGGCGCGAAATTGTGAACTATCATTGGGGAGATACTGGGTTCGAACTCCACTGTCGAGAGCCCTGAAGATGGTTCTCCGTGGTTTCCCATTTTTTCATCAGGAAAATGCTGGAGCTGAACCCTTATTAAGGCCACGAACGCTTCCTTCTCACGTCTACACCTTTTTTGTCCCATCGTCACCATAAGACCTATCTGTGACGGTGCGACGTAAAGCAAATTTTGAAAATCATCATATTTAGGACATTATACAACTGACGAGATCCATAGTTATAAACGATGAGAAGTATTTTCTGGGCAGACATTATTGGCGAGTAGTCAATAATAATGATAATAATGGTATTTGCGTTACGTTTACGGTTTTCGGAGACGATGAGGTGCCGGAATTTAGCCCCGCAGGGGTTCTATTTACGTGTCACTAAATCTACCGGCATGAGTGTGACGTATTTGAGCACATTTAAATACCACCGGACTGGGCCAGGTTCGAACCTGCGAGGTTGGATTCAAAAGGCCAGCACCTCAACCGTCTGAGCCATACAGCCCGGCAGGAAGCACGAAATGTAGGTACGTACACCGGTAGCAGCCTTCAGCTGTTATCGTAGTTCAGTTGCTCGTAAACATAAAACCAGTTTGGCAAGTATATTACGTAACATCTCGTGGCATTGCATTAGCGTTCAGCTGTTACAGTAGTATATATTTGCTCTGAAACATAAACAGAAACCGGTTTGGCACGGATGGCGCGTGACTTGCCTGTTATCAACGGAAAGCTATTCATTCACAGAACAAGGCACACTACCTATTCTAAAAACATCGTATCCCTTTGCTCTCGAAAATAACTTTCGCGGATTACTAAAAGTTTGATATATAGTGGTTCGTCACATCGTTCTCTATTGCTACAAGAAATATCTGCACGTATACACCTAACACCCTGTATATATAGATATATTTATATGTGATATATATAATATGATATTCCCTGGGAACTGAGCGGCGGGAATGTGGACATTAGAAACATTACAGACTGCATAGCCTTCGTCTGCACAATAATTCGTTTCTTAGGGTTTTAAAAAAATGCTATTTGTTCGCGACGTCGACCTAGGAAGATCTTTTGCCCCTACTTGCACCATATGTTATGAACCCGCGTGTATGTGGAAATTGCGCAAGTTTAAAATGTTGAATGTAAGGAAAGGAGCGCTGGACGACATAAAAACCCAGACCCCAGGCCAGGGATATTAATCATTTACAATTAAAAACCCTTGACCCGGCCAGGAATCGAACCCGGGGCCGCCGGGTGACAGGCGGACGCGTTTCCTCCTACACCGCGGGGCCGGTCCTTCTCAGACTTACAAGCAGTGGGTTAATTAACCGATCTATTGACGTAAATTGTACATTCAAAGCATCAGTACATATGTAATACAGTCAATTTCTGAACCCCAATATCCTAGAAGTGTACTAAGTTTCCAAATGTAATTTATTAAAGTAATTTTCCATGATTTGTGAAGCTGTCTTCACACCGTTCCCATGTCTGCATTCACTAATAATTTGTTTGTCCTCATGTAGTTCTGCTCGTTTTGGCTCAGTACAGAATGCAATCAGAGGGAGCAACTGGCGTAATTCCAAGTAACAGGCGTTGGTTTTGCATATACATCTTCGATATTATAAATCGTCTGGACGTCTAGTTTGTAAGGGATATGATCTGCAGTTATTTTGTAAAGAGCATATTGCACCCATCAGATGAGTCTGATTGGCTGATTTTATTAATTATATTTAATAACTAATAGTAATAGTCAGGTAGGTCAGGACAAAGGACAGCATTAGAATTTTCTAGTAGCCAGTGCGTGAGAACAAAGCTTTAACAGAAGCCCAAGCTTCCTTTCTTTGCTAAAAATAAATTGATATCTCTGAAACACCTGTTGTTGCGTCAGCTTTGGAAATTGCGTCGCAGTAATGGAAAAGTACTGGAAACAAGTGAGGTAGAAGATCAAGGTCAAAATACCTGAACTCCCTTGATTTGGAATAGACCCGTCCATACAGTTGAATAACGTAATGTGTGCTCCAATCAGATCACTGAATTCAAATATTTTCAAAAGTAGCGCGACAAAGTTGTATGTAGCTCATTATTAATCCGGGCCGATAATTAATGGAGATTGTGTCACAATAGGATGTCAATATTTACTGAAATAATTTTTGACCAACTTAATGGCTTGTTGGAAATAAATTGAAACATTTGCGTACTCAGATGTTGGGTGGCCACAGGAGTGGGAATCCCCTGCCAGTGTGGAGTTGTTTCGGCAGCGCAAGACGAGATATAGTCCGGGTAACGCCAACGGGATTGTGAGATAAATTACGAACAATTCTACGAGCACGCTGTGTTACGGTGGTGACAAGCAACTATGGAAATTTTATGTGCAAGGCATTTTATTTTTGAGTATACTTTATTTCGGAGCTACCCTAGCGCTGTTCAGTTGGGATTTTTATATGTCAAGATTAGTATTCTTACGCCGATAAGAGCACCAACCATCCTCGTAAAGCAGTTTGCCGCTTTTCAGTCAGCATCCGGAATATCAGCGTGACCAGACGTGTTTTAACCTCGCTCCGTTCTTCGGGTACAGTTGCATTGTGTTAAGTGTATTCACCAATATATTTGAGATAGAATCAAGTTTTAGAAGTACAAGCTGAGTTGGAAAGTGTTTGTAATCACATTATTGAGTTGATTAACCGATTAACATATTTTATAATGTTCAATCTACGTAGTGTTGAAGTGAGACTTGAAATTGTGCAGTAGTTGCGTCACTTATGACACAGTTTAAATATGTTAGCCCGAAGAAGTTTGACATTCTAATAAGTACGTAAGCTGTAGTTGAGTGGAGAATATTTTCGCCTGCTACTTCGAGCAGTCAGTTGGTGGTTGGAACGTTGTGTGGAGAGGACACACTTTCACTATCTACCAGGAATTTAGGTCGGGGGGGGGGGTGCGAGACCCCACACAGCTGTCTAGTAAACGCACAGGAAGAACAGATACCACGAGAGACTACACTGCACCACGAGTAAGTTTGAACGAGTGCTTAGAACGGTAAATCATGCTTATGTTACCAGGCATTTGAGCACTGTGTAAAATGTATATAGTGTAAATGTTTAGTGTTATAACAAGTTGTCTATATCAATGATATCATCAAAAGAAAACGTGTGCAAAGTGTTAATACTGGTGATAATTAGTACATAAGCTAATGTTGGATACTAGAAGAATGATGAATGGTGTTAATATGTCTGTCATGAGTCTATAAAACAACATGGCCGCTTCAAGTCCGGGTGATGCTGAGGTGCCGGTAATGTGAGTACCAATCTCATATTTCTAGTAGAATCTAAGGCTTTTCTTTAATAAAAATATCTAGATGTAAAAAAAATATGCGAGTGACTGTGATATAGTAAGAAGGCCCGAGAACATAGCCAGATATTTAGGGTAATTCGTTTCATGATCAGTGTAGCTATTATTATTATTATTATTATTAATATCATGTGTGATATAGGTTGGAAGTACAGTTCATCCTCTGGTATCGTCTAAAATATATTTATTTTGAGGTAATTAAAATAAGCGGTTTTTGTATATTTGCACTATTATTATTATTATTATTATTATTATTATTATTATTATTATTATTATTAGCAATTCATATATCCATATATTTTATTTGTTAAATGCAGACGTAGATACCGTGGTATTTGAATGATGAAGTGAATTAACGATGAAACCATATCTATGAGAGTCACTGTCGAAAAATTCTGGTGGGTCGACAGTAATGAATACACATATGTTTTTGTTATGGTGGCAAGTACCATAATTAAACAGTTGGGTGGACAGTACTAATAATTAAATTTGTTTCGAGTAATTGAAGTGCTGTTGAGCAATAGGCACGATATTGGGTGACGGCAATATGTTTGAGATGTTGAAAGGTCCATATATAAGATAATATAGTGATACACGACGTTATTTGCTAAGGAAAAATAATAAATATGGTGAACATATTCTGTAGTTTGACTGGAAATAAAGGTATCCAGCGTGATAGCTGTGATGTAAATGAATACATGCAGATTGGAGTAGAAATGACTCCATAGTGAGAAATGTAATGGGAAAATAAGCCAGTCAAAGATAATGTATGATTCGAAAGGACCAATTGACGTTTATACTATTTTAACTGTGACACAATATCGCGTACTGAGATAGAAGTTATCATACACGTTTGAGTGCAATTTAAATATTATGTTGGCAACACTTAACACCCAACTGAGCTATTCTGAATGCTTGCTAGGGCTTGCTAGTTGGAACTACTTTCATTGATTACCACCAATGGTTATTATTATTATTATTATTATTTTAAAAATATTTTTTTGCCTCTTATTAGCAATTATTAGGTGCATTTTTTATTGTCTTTACACTGTCAGGGTATTCTATTGTGTGTGGACCACGATAATAATTATTCCGAGTTGTGGTCAATTTTCAGCGAATTATAATCACTTGGACGCTGAAATAAACCAATAATTTGGTATGAGGATAACGTTATGAGGATTTGTCAATGTATATTTTCTGTATATATTAGCACTAATTTATGCACTAGGTTATTGATTCTGGCTGTGTATCTCGCGTGGTGTACATAGTAGATTAATTTGAGAGTATATTTTATTTTAAGCGGGAGAGTATATTTCTCTCCGGATGAATTTAAGTTAAATAAGAAAAGACACTCGCATACATGGAAAAGCAAAGTTTTAGATTCTCATACAGCAACAACCAAGGTCCGTCGTTTGAGTTACATGTTACTGAATTCTAAGGCATAAAATTAATGTTTAGTGTACTTGGAAAGAAGATATTTAAAATTATGAATTCCATATGGGGAGTCAGTAACAGTTTTATTCAGATCAAGGTTATTATTATTATTATTAATATTACAAGACCTGTTTTGGAAAAATGATGTTTACGCCTTTACACAGTGAATCAGGTATTTCGTTGGGTTATAATCTATCCCGAAAAATATTGTTTTTATAAATGAAGAAAATTCAGTAAGCTCTATTAATGAAGTCTTGATTACCAATGGTATATATCATGGTAAAATGAATGTTCTAAGGTACCAGATATGAACACATTATGGTGTATTAGGATGGTGGATTAACAGTAACTGTATTTCTATGTCAGGTTATAAGATTATTATTATTATTATTATTATTATTATTATTATTATTATTATCAAATATTCTTATTGTTATTATTACTGTTATTTATTGATCCACATGTTATATAAACGCTATTATCCTTGTAATGTGTACAGTTACACTGATATCAAGGAATTGGATGAACAAATCGGGAAATTATTATTTGATATAAAAATCAAATAATTAATTATAAATACTGTTTTTGAAATTAATAAATGAAGTGGTCATGTGTGTTATTAAGAAAGATTTTAATTTGCATAGTCTCATAATGTAATGACATGCTATTAACAAAATTTATTTCACATCTTTATAAAATTATCTTCATTTTTTATTTTATCAATAAATTTTTTTATACACATTTAAATTGAAATCAGTCTGTGTCATAATTATTATAGTGAGTAGTTTTCGTAATGCACTATCCCTATGCATCCCTATTCGACGACGGGGGACTGATCGCGCCTGAGAAGAGGATCTCACACACCTTCGGTAAGTATTTTTTTTTTAGGGCAGCCGAGGCAACATTTGACATCCAGTCAATACCGAAGGAGCTCTGCAAGGGTGCAATATATTCAGTAGTATGTTTTGAAAGTTTTGTTGTAAATATTTATTTGATATTTGTGTAAGTATATGAATGAGTGGTGACACAAGTGAGAAGTAACTTAGCATAGGAAGGGGGGAGAGAGAGAGAGAGAGCGAGCTTCCCAGTATGAGTTGGTTCACCCCAGGGATCAGCCCTCAGCCCATAGCTATTTAATGTGGTTATGGGTGTGAATGTGCAAGATGTGAAGAATCCAGCACCTTGGCTCATGCGGTTTGCTGATGATTTAGTGTTAAGTGAACCAAGTAATGTTCAATTGGAAGGAAAGCTGGAGGACTGGAGAAAATCCATAGAAGAAACATGAGCATTAGTAGCGTAAAAACAAAATATATGACTACTGCTAAGAAAGAGGGCCTTTGGGTTGCACTCCAAGTAGTGAAAATGTATCCAAATTCAAGTATTTTTTGACAGTTTTGGTGTAAATATTTATTTTATATTTGTATAAATAACAATTGTGAATTAGTATAGCGCAATACATGCTAAGTTTCAATCACTATGTGTACTGGGTTGACACTAAAACTGAAAACCTACAACCTGTTTTCCAGTCTTTGACCGGGTCAGGGATGTAATGAATGAACCAGATATAGGCTATTATTACAATGGGGTCGCCACTCACAAGGTGATATTAATGACTGATAAATGATATGAAATGATAATGGAGAGTGTTGCTGGAATGAAAGATGACAGGGAAAACTGGAGTATCCGGAGAAAAACCTCTCCCGCCTCCGCATTGTCCAGCACAAATCTCACATGGAGTGACCGGGATTTGAACCACGGTATCCAGCGGTGAGAGGCCGACGCGCTGCCGTTTGAGCCACGGAGGCTCTTTGGGTTGACACTATGCAAAATTTTCAGCGCTAAAAGGAAATAAATAAAATTACTACTATTACTACTACTAAAACTCAACCAACCCCTACGGTACACAGCGCCAAAGGCCAAGCAACCGCTGCTTAGTCCGAAGGCCTGCAGATTACGAGGTGGCGTGTGGTCAGCACGACGAGTCTTCTCTCGGTTATTATTGGCTTTCTAGACCAAGTCAGCCTTCTCACCGTCAGATAGCTCCTGACTTGTAATCATGTAGTCTTGAGTCGACCTTGCATCTGCCCTCAGATCCAGGTAAAAGTTCCTGACCTGGCCGGGAATCGAACCCAGGTCCTCAGGATAAGAGGCACGCAAGCTAACCCTACACCACGGGACCGGAACAAGAATAAGAACTACTACTACTACTACTACTACTACTACTACTACTACTACTACTACTACTAATAATAATAATAATAATAATAATAATAATAATAATAATAATAATAATAATAATAATACAGTACCGGATTTTGTTGTAAGTTATTGCTATTATACTCAACCAGTATGCATTATTCGTTTAATATGTTATTTAATATTGCACAGGGTGTAATATATTTTTCATAACAGATGTAACGGCCTTTGCTGGTGATAACTAATGTTCACAGTGCAATATGTTTTCTGTTATGGGCTTGAAAAAATGCGTGACTTTTAATGGGCTGTCTGTCTCAGCCTCATCCGTCGCTTTGACAAAACTTAAAGGGACTGAGGTATGGGTGATACTGTAACGCCAATCCTTATGCAGCCAGTCCCATGTTCATAAACGTCTAATGCTTGGTTGCGCCTGGAAAAAATACAGAGTGGCAACTGGAGTACTGTGTTGCAAGAGACTCTCATCGTTCCTCAAATGCACAGTCTATAAGAGCACTGTCCACTAATATTTCTGTATACTTTAGAAACAGTTCTCAAGATCAAATTGTTAAAGGAAAATATTAAAGTGATTCGTTGGGCATGTGGACTAACATGGCTAGACAAAGTAAGAAGTAAGACCATAAGGAGTAAATTGTACTACATTCCTGTAAGTGCATGAGGCCGCGAGTCATGAATACGCTGTTATAAGGTAAGATCGTCGTGGTGAAGACACTGCTGGAAGTGACTCCGCCTGAATAAATAAATAGGCGACGAACACGTTGGAGGGATACTATCAGCTCTGGCTTGAAGAAAATGGGCATTGATGGATTACTGATCAACAATCGAGCGGCGCGGAGAAGTAGTATCCGCTGGAGAACAAAAAATCGCATCAGCAGTCCTGCATCCTAAACACGACTAACAATGCTGAAGAAGAAGAATATTATATTATATGAACCCCGTGGTATAGGAATCGATTTTCTTCCTTACGTGCCTGACTCTGGTTCAGTTCGAGGCTAGTTCCAGGATTTTCTTCCCGGACTGAATTTTGGGACGCGGATCATTCAGCCGAGTGCGTTCAAATTATGAGGTGTCTGATATGAAGGCAGAATACATGACAAAGAGAACCCAGCAATACCGGTATAACCCAGGAAGTCGAGACTGTACATAGTGGATAACCTTGACGGACAGCAGTCGTCTTAAAAGGCTCTCATGGGCTCTTCGTGGGTTCTTTGTGGCACAGGGATATTACGTGTACATTTTACTAACTATAGAAGAATATTGTCCTCATCTATGGTGTAGTGGTTAGTGTGATTAGTTGCCACCCTCCCGGAGGGCCAGGTTCGATTCCCGGTTTTGCTAAGAAAATTGAATAGTGGCACGAGGGCAGGAACGGAATCTACTCAGCCTCGGGAGGACAACTGAGCAGAGGTTTTTCGATTTACACCTCAGCAATCCTCGATGTGGTTTTCCGTGGTCTCCCGCTTCTCCGCCAGGCAAATGCCGGGATGGTACGTAACTTAAGGCCACGGCGCTTCCCTCCCTCTTCCTTGTCTATCCCTTCCGATCATACCATACCCCCACAAGTCACCTGTTTAACATGGCAGGCGAGGACGCCTGGGCTAGGTACTGGTCCTCCTTCCCAGTTGTATCCTTCCAACCCAAAGTATCACGCTCCAGGACAATGCCCTTGAGGTTGTGCAGATGGGATCCCTCGCTGAGTCTGAGGGAAAGATCAATCCTGGATGGTAAATGGATTAAGAAAATGGGAAATATAAGAATAGATTCACTGATCTCCGATAGAAAGACGACTTATTTCAGTAAATGCTGGAATATTCGAAGTACATTGTTTCATTCATGTCATATCTTTGCTAGTACCACTACTCTTGGGACAGCAAGTAAGTATAAGCCATGAGGCGAATTTCCTTGGCCTCCCTCCCGCTCATAGCAACTGATGAAGCGTTTCCGATCGAGTAAGCAGTGCATGTGGTGTCTGACCCCTGTGCGCCGGGCTGCCTGCTCCCCAGGGGCCGCCTGCGCATTTCAATCCTCCTCGCCGTGAGCGACCAGCTGTCCGGAACGCCCGTGAAATCCATTATGCGACCAATTATCGTGATTAACGCTCTCTAGACACAGCTGTTCTACCTTCCACCCCGGAACGCAAACATTTATAATACGTGATCGGAATACTGAACTTTAATCCAAGGCAGATATCAATAACAAGGAGTTCGGAGTATGGGGTGGATTTACTTGGATCACTTACCGGGGTGTGAAGTAAAATCCACCAGTAAATACTACCATGTCTTAGCATCACTGAAACCTAATAATCACATTCACATTTTAAATTATTCTCCTTATTACTGATGAAAATTAATCACAACCCCGATAAACTTAATGACTGTTAGATTCTTTAGTCTGCCGAAAATAATTTTGAATAAATAAAGTTACGAGCTACCTGGAAAGGCAAAATGCTAACATAATTGCAGCTGGAAAAGAAACAACTTAATTGAAATAGAGTGACATGTTCCGTTCTTGAATAAACATCATCAGACCCTGTGGCAGGATAAAGACTGAAGTGGGAATGGATTGAAATTTCTTATTTTATTGTCTTAAATTTTTGTTGTAATAGATTTTATTCTGTTTGGACCTTTAGATTTGGGAGAATTGTTTCCATCTCATAAACCTGGATCTATCCAAATCATTTTAAATGCTTTTTTAAAACTTTTTTATTTACGGGTTGTATCAAAATGATCATTTTATCTGCGAATTTGAATATTTTCGTTTTTGATCAAATTCTGTGTCACCCTACACTATATTGCACGTGCAGTTCTGGAAGCGCGTTTTCTGTTGCGTAAACGAAAAATTATCTCGAACATCTTTTATCACTGTGTCAATAAGAAAGAAGATAATTTTGATTGGAGAAAATAAGAGTAAGTGTAAATGAATGTGAATGTAAAAGTCGAAGATAAATTCTGTACTGTGATTGGTTCTCTTCGGTGGTTGCACCATTTCCTGTTTCTCTGTTTTACTCTGCTTCTTTGGTGGGAGCGAGGTAGAATATGTGTTTTTGATCTGATGTGACGTGTTCTGCGAGTGTTTATACATCTGCCTGGCGTATTTAAACATCTTCAGATATCACTGGCCTGAAATCCTCACAGAAATAGCAATATCACTGGGGATTTTTAACTGATTTTAGCCCAACTGTTCTTGCGGTTTTCGGACACGCCGAGGTGTCAGAATTTTGTCCCGCGTGAGATTTTTAAGTGATGGCAAATCTACCGACACGAGGCTGACGTATTTGAGCACTTTCATATATTACCGGACTGAGCAGGGATTGAATCTGCCAAGTTCGGCTTCCTCTGTCTGAGTCACTCAGCCCAGTGCTAGTTCTGAAACTAGTATCGACAGTTCTATACCAATGCACTCCTACTTCTTTTCCTGATATTGACCTATCATACAGAAACTTTACAAGTTATGAAACTAATAAGGACTACTCTACGTGAAGTTACACTTTTGTCATTTCTCACTGCAGTAAGTTATATATACTATCAGTTCAGAAATTATTTTTGTCCGCTCACTACTGCTGATCCCGCTAGGGTCCTGCAGTTGTTCGCCGGATATTGCTCCACAAAGGCTGCTTGTTACAAAGAAGCCAGTAACCGATAACGATCAGGGGCGAACATTACAGCTGTCACTGCGTGAAAGATATAATCTCTGTTATTTCTCAATCAGCCCTCCTTTAAGAACAAGAAATATCCCTCAGTCTTCAAATCCCTTACCTTTCTCAATTTCCTTACCTTGTTAGATGTATACCAGTGACCAGAACATTCATTTACATTATATATCATGTTGAAAATTTATTAGAAATAACAATTAGAATACGACCTGTTGTATCCGTCATGGAAATAAGATCACCGGATATATTTTTATCAACATTTCAGCATGAATAGTAAACGTCGTTAAGCAATTAGTATTTGTCCAAATGTTCTGAGTTTCGGCACCAAATACAACGCATGCTATTGACATTATAAATAGAGTTACCAGCGCACTTGATTTTCTATATGTTTAGACCTTCTCTGACCAGCTTCCGTTTCACACGAGAAAAACATTCTGGCATATGAAGCAGCTGTCAGGTTAATATTCAAGAAGTACAGACAGATGTACAAAGCCTTTAAGGCGTTGCAGGATGGTCTGCAGAGCACATTTCCATAGAATTAGTTATCAGCTCTTCGACTTAAACTTTCACAATACCGCCATTTACATGCCCACTTTTATTATTGGAGGTCGCTTTGAAGCCCCTTCTATTGATTTCTTTTGTTTAGAATATAACTAAATTCCTACTCGCCCTTAAACTTAAATACACGCTTCAGCATTTGTCAATAAATACTGCAACGACTCTCTTCAAAATTATAATTTCAAAATTTGTAACGTACGGTATCAAGTTAATATGGCAAAAATTGACTGATCCAGACTTGTCAAGACTGGAAAATATAAAATCCAGATTTCTAAAACGATTATTCATGTTTCAAATATACAGAAATCCGATTCACATATGCAATGGCAAATTAATCATTTTTCTTGTAGGACATTAAGTCTATATTTAGACTCCAGGATTCTATTATATCGATTGAGGTATTAGAAGAAATACGAATGAAGCACAACAAATACCAGCAGAGTTCTTCAACACGGAAGTAGGAAAGACTAGTGTCTGGAGAGGGTCTAACTACAAATTACGCCACATTTCCACGCGTTTTGGCACCCATGGGTTCCATGGGAAGATGTGTTTGACGAATGGATTTCACACTCCAAGTGATGACTTTGTCTGCCGACTTTGTGACATACCCTGTTCTCGTTATCACTTAATGATCTCTTCCAACAGAACACAATCTCTCAGTAGATTTGCTAAAGAATGATAAAAAGATATTGTGAATGATGTGCTTGACCCGCTGTATTTCTATGGATAGTATATTAAGTATGTAATGTGTGTGTAGATTTCACATTGTGTTAAAATATGCACATTATGCTTAATAAATATTTTCCAAATTTCATGAAACTCTATCCACCTATTCTTGTTAGAGATACCGTTACATCAGACCTCTACAAGCCAATACCATAGACACTTCTCTATGCATATTGGTTGCGGAGTTGAAGACTGATCTCTTGCGCCAAACAGAAAAGTGGAGCTACCAACTTGCGCAATACGGGCTTCGCCTCAACAAAAACTAGACAGAATGCATGACATTACATCCTCGACAAGTTGGAATCAACAACGCTGACGGTGAAGGTCTACCACGAGTGGCGACATTGAAGTACCTTGGCTCCACAATCTCCCTCGCTGGTCGACTTATTGACGAGGTCAACATAAGAATACACGCAGCCTGGCTGAATTGGCGAATGACAGAATTCATCACCTTCGACGATCGGATAAAGGATCACCTGATTCTCTGTTAGGTCAGCTTCAAATGCAGCACCATTGGATGTATCCTCGTATTGTACCCTAATAACTGTAACTGTTAGACAAGTCTTCATCAGAAAGATCGTATTTATTTAGCTGTTAGGATGTTAAGTAATAAAAGCTGATATTGCTTAATCCCAGTACTAAATCTACACGATCTGTGGTAACACTTCTCTATAGGATATCTCGAAAACACTTCATAATAATAATAATAATAATAATAATAATAATAATAATAATAATAATAATAATAATAATAATAATAATAATAATAATAATAATAATAATAATAATAATAATAATTCTTTTCCTCTTCTTTTCCTGCCGCTTTTTCCCACACCTGTGGGGTCGCGGTTGCGAACTGCGTCGCACATGTGGATTTGGCCCTGTTTTTACGGTCGGATGCCCTTGCGTGTTTCTGTTGTGGTTGGTAGTGTAGTGTGTTGTCTGAATATGATGAGGAGAGTGTTGGGACGGACATATACACCCAGTCCCCGAGCCAGAAGAATTAATCATAAGCGATTAAAATCCCCGACCCGGCCGGGAATCGAACCCGGGACCCTCTGAACCGAAGGCCAGTACGCTGACCATTCAGCCAACGAGTCGGACGAATAATAATAATAATAGTAATAATAATAATAATAATAATAATAATAATAATAATAATAACACCGGATCACTCACTGACGTATATATGTATTCACTATTGCTTAAATCTCATTAATCATTCGCTCATATAGCCTAGTCAGAATTTATCTGTACGAATAAATTGGCTTCGCAGTGGAGTCATGTGAAGTGAATAGGAGGGTAGGATACCTAGCCCCTAGAAGAATAATGGACTCTGTCATGGTGGGTAATAAAAGTAGAGACTAGGACAATGATGGTTAGACTCAGTTTCCAACATTTATAGATAAGAACTATAGAATAAGTAACAAATAGAGGATCGTGGCGGCGTTTAGTAAATTCACGGAGGCTTTCATACCGAACTCTTAAAGGCATAACAGGTGGTGGTGGTACTGATTATTGTTTTAAGAGGAAGTACAAATAGACAACAATCCTGAAAAAAGAAGAGAAAAAGTTGTTTTTGCTAGTTGTTTTACGTCCCACCGACACAGATAGGTCTTACGGAGACGATGGGACAGGAAAGGGCTAGGAGTGGGAAGGAAGCGGCCGTGGCCTTAATTAAGGTACAGCCCCAGCATTTGCCTGGTGTGAAAATGGGAAACCACGGAAAAACATTTTCAGGGCTGCCAACAGTGGAGTTCGAACCTACTATCTCCCGAATACTGGATACTGGCCTCACTTAAGCGACTGCAGCTATCGAGCTCGGTGAGAAAAGGTTTAATAAAGACGTATGTTTTTAATATTACATGGATAAATAACTATCATTATATTTTAACGGTGTCGACTTGAGGCAGGTTAGACACTAGTACATTAGAATGTGCCGTATTTGAATACACTTAAACTGTAAAACGTTGCCTTTAACCCGAGTTTACATCTTTGCGATGTACCAATATACAGTATCCAGAATTTAAACCGCAAATCCGTACAAATATTCAGAACGCACAATGTTGTTTCAACAGCAAGATGGCATAAAATGGGACGATTCATCAGTTAATGTTATCACGATCAAATAAAATGTATCCTGTAACCATAAGGTGGAATTTGTATCCAGAATGGGATGAAACTGCATCAGATACAGTAGCATAGGACTAGAAATCCTAATGAATCAAAGATAACTGATGGCAGATTTGTTACTTAATGTAAGCCCCTGTTTCGTCAGTAACCCCTTTCACAATCTCCTCTTCCCTCCCCTCCTATTCCTCCTTCTTCGTTATTTCTGGAATGGTCTTTCGACTATGAATATAGTTGGAAACGGTTAACATTTGAAACATTCAGCATTCTGCCGCCGGAAAGACATGGAATTCTTCAGTCATAAAAGTGAAACGCTTCTTTACCTCAGAGCTTACAGAACACCTGTTGTATTTTGTTTAAAAAGGAGAGCCTAAAGCGGCCCGGAGACATGTTCCTTGAAAACGATGTTGGCTGGTGAGTAGAATGAATTCAGATACAGCAAACAAATAAAGGTATGATATTCCTCAGACCATTTGAATGTTGAACATATAATATTTTCATATTATCAGGTATGCAGTCACTTCTATTTTTGTACTCAGTTGTAGAGGAGTTGTATGTACTCTTTTCTTTCAAGTTGCTTTACGTCGCACCGACACAGATACGTTTCATGGTGACGATGGGATAGTAAAGGGCTACGAGTTAAGTGGCCTTAGCCGGAATTAAGTACAGTCCCAGAATTTTCCTAGTGTGAAAATGAGAAGCCACAGAAAATTATATTCGGGGCTACAGATAGCAGGGTTCGAACCAACGGCCACGGTCCCTTCCTTACGACTCCTAGCAATTTCCTATCCCATAGTCGCCATAAAACCTCTCAGTGCTAGTCCACCGTAAAGCAACCTGAAAATAAAGAAAACAAGAAACATGCAAATGATATACTATAAATTGAAATTTTATATTTACATGGTTAATGACATTAATTTATTTCGATGATGATTACGTGATTTATCCCTAAAATACGTTTTCTTCTGTTAACTATAAACACGCTTATTGAAGGCTACTGTTTTTACAGTGTATTGCCGTGGAGTACTGAGTGGAGCACTGCGTGCGGGTGTACTGCTGTGGAGCACCGGGTGTAGTGCTGTGTGCGAGTATACTGCCGTGCAGTACACGTCACGGATTTCTTTGTAGAGTCTGTAATGCACAACAATTTTTCTGCACATACTTATAGCCTATTCTTGACAGTTTAAACAGCGTAACCTAAGAAGGCGCTCGGATGCTTGTTAATTCTTTGACTTCCTTTACTAAAATTGCCACTGCTCGGCCCCCTTTTCTCGTAGATTGGTGTTTCATACAAATAAAACTTCCAGGATGATGCTGTAACTATAGAAGTGAAAAACTTATGAGAGAAGTTGTGAATATGTTATTAGTGTTCTATACAGTAATGCCAACACCATTAGATATTTGGAAATACGTTCGTTTATATCTTGCTGCCGAGAGAAGTTCATAGTTTACTTCTCACATATCCTCTGAGTTAGAAAAAGAAGCCTCTAAAAGAGCTGTAACAAATTCTTAGCAAGAGACAAGATCATATCGACAAATTACTCCGCCACTTCACTACGTCTTTGTTTTCCTGTTCATTTTAGTGGAATTCCTTTTATTTCCTCAAGAGTAAAACAGATGTCTGGTAGATTATAGCAGTCTTTCCTTGATTGATTGAGAAGCTGCTGTTTCCTTAGAGGATACCACAAGAAGCACTCTATTCTCCTTTTTCTGCGACGTATCAAATGAATTACTCTTGTTATAAAGTACAATTTATCTATATCCTCACAGTCAGCGATACAGTTGCAGTTCTAAATCTTGAGATATGGCTACGTAGGCATACAAAAACACTTATATGTCTTATAGCTTCAAAATACTTTCATGTTCATCGTACCCTCTTATTCTGCATAACCCGTAGATCAGTCATTCACAAACTGTGGTTCGCGGACCCCTATCGGCTGCAACAATAATCCTCCTCTTTTTCTTTCACAAGTTATTTAATGTCACACTGGCATAGATAGGTCTTATGGCGACTATCGAACAGGAAATGGTCTTAATTAAGGTACATCCCCAGCATTTGTCTGATGTGAAAATGGGAAACCACGGAAAACTATCTTCAGGGCTGCCGACAGTGGGGTTCGACTCACTATCTCCCGAATACTGGATACTGGCGCACTTGAGCGACTACAGTTATTGAGTTTGCTGAAGATAATCCAACAGGTCCGCAATAATAATGTCATTTTCATATTGCAATCTCTGGCTTTAGCGATGTGAAAGTGACTGAAGTATGATGTGCCTTGAATGTGGGTAATTAAACAACACGGCGTATCTTGTGAACCTTCTTTGAAGACCCTGTATCACAACTCCACATCTCTGATCAACTTTTGGATCCATGACACCGCCTATATCCCAAAATTTCTAGAAATAAAAAACTGCATTTAATGCCTATCATGACAACATACCTGTGTGAGTGTCCATTTTAGGCTTTCATACAAATGAAACGAAGCGCAGAAGCAGAGCTAATGCAGAGGCTGATCTGCGATTCGAGTGACTACACTTGTAAAACACCTGGTCTTTGAAAAAGGGAGCAATCCGTCTTACTGACTCAACAACCGCCCTAAATGAATTTCATTAATTATCCAGATCCAGACTGCTGTAATTAACCATGTGTCACAATGTTTTATAATTTCTATATGTTTATAAGATATCTTTATTTAAATTAAGTTAAACTAATATTTAAAGGAAAACAAACGTTTGTCCTAAATTATACGAATATAATCAAACATTGTAACCTTACAAAATTCTGTTTTTTTGTTTTCGTTTTCTGCCTACTGAGTTCATTATTATGTTCTGTGGGTAAGGGGTCCTTAGATATGCATGCGATTTTCAAAGTGGGCTTCAGACAAAAAAGTTTACAAAACCCTGCCATAGATTCTTTTAAATCAACGTAAGGTGATGTAGCCACAGCAGGTAGGGTGCTAGTTTTCAATTCCCAAGATGGGCTGAGAGTGTTGAATACTGAAATTCGTGTCTCATCAAAGTAGTTTCGAATGGAATCCAACTCAAGTGAGACTTTTCAAATGGCAAGTTACATTCTGAGGAATATGAATCCGTGTTAACTGTTCGTCTAAGAACTCATAAATAATGGTAAACAGTCATGTAAATTTTTAGTCAGCTGGCTGAGTGGTTCAGACGGTTGAGACGCTGGCCTTCTGACTCCAACTTGGCAGTTTCGATCCAGACTCAGCCCGGTGATATTTGAAGATGCTCAAATACGTCAGCCTTGTGTCGGCGACTTACTGGCACGTAAAAGAACTCCTGCGAGACAAAATTCCGGCACCTCGGTGTCTCCGAAAACAGGAAAAGTAATTAGTGGGATGTAAAGCCAATCACACTCTTACTATTATTATTATTATTATTATTATTATTATTATTATTATTATTATTATTATTATTATGAAATCTTGAGTCCAACTTGGCTGAGTGGTCAGCGTTGAGCCCTTTGATTCAGAGGGTCTCGGGTTCGATTCCCGGTCGGATCTGGGATTTTAATCGCATCTCATAAATTCTTCTTTTGGCTCGAAGACTTTGTACATGTCCCAACTAATTCTTCTTCATATTCAGACAACATACTAAACTACCATGCACCACAGAAACACGCAATAGTGAATATATGCCTCCACACTGAGTTGGCATCAGTAAAGACATCCGGCCGTAGGACAGAACCAAATCAACATGCGCGACATAATTCGTGCCTGCAACCCCATAGGTGTGGGAAAAGCGGTAGAAGTAGAAGAATAAGAATAAGAAGAAATGTGAATCTTAAAGCTTACCTTTATCTGCGACCAAAGCTATGTTAATTTATACAAAGGAACTAGGCAAATCTCCGCCTCTTTATAAAAAATACATCCTTTTGAATTAGATTTAAGGTCGCGCCTGCCCCTGACGTAAGTTAAAGGGCCCAGGATCGAATTTCGTATTCCATGTATCCATCACTTGAACATCTGCTCACCTGAGTTTCATGAGTACATTTCAGGGTATTTATCGTGAGAGAGACGTTTCTTCTTCCTATTCTACAACTTCTATCGCACCCAGGTGAGGTCACAGGTACTTATATTTTTCAATTTGCTTTACGTCGCAACGACACAGGTAGGTCTTATGGCGACGATAGGAAAGGCCTAGGAATGGGAAGGAAGCGGCCGTGGCTTTAATTATTGTACATCCACAGCATTTACCTGGTGTGAAAATGGAAAACACGGAAGACCATCTTCAGGGCTCCCGACATTGAAGTTCAAACCTACTATCTCCGGATGTAAGCTCACAGCTGCGCGCCCCTAACCGCACAGCCAACTCGCCCGATGATTACACGTACGAACTTTGTCACACATGTGTTCGTGGCCCTGATTTACGGCCGGATACCCTTCCTTAGTCAACTCTATGTGGAACGATGCACACACTATGGAGTGTTTCTGTGGTGGCTGGTAATGTGGTGTGCTGCATGAATATAAAATGGAGTGTGTTGCAACAAACACAATTTTTTTTTGCTAGTTGCTTTACGTCGCACCGACACAGATAGGTGTTTTGGCGACGATGGGACAGGGAAGGGCTAGGAGTGGGAAGGAAGCGTCGTGGTCTTAATTAAGGAACAGCCCCAGCATTTTCCTGGTGTGAAAATGGGAAACCACGGAAAAACATTTTCAGGGCTGCCGACAGTGGAGTTCGAACCTACCATCTCCCGAATACTGGGCACTGGCCGCACTTAAACTACTGCAGCTATCGAGCTCGGTAACACAAATAAAACACAGTCTCCGAGTCAGAGACGATTAAAATCCTCACAACGGCCAGGAATCGAATCTGGTACCCTTTGAACCAAGACCTCAAATTCGACCATTCAGTTAAGGACTGGACAAATATTAATAATAGTAGTAGTAATAATATTAACAATCTTACATTCGGGCTGGTCACACCCTCCTTGGCTGAATGGACAGCTTTACTGGTCTTCGGTACGTAAGACCCCGGTTTCGATTTACGAACATGTGAAGGATTTTAATTGCTTATAGCTAAAGTCTCTAGCTCGGGGATGAGTTCTTTGTGTTCGTTTAAATATACCCCTATTTATCTACTTCATAGCATCACAGAAACACAAAATAATAAATACATTACTCCAAATAGGGCTGGCGTCACGAAGGGCATCTGTCCGTAAAACTCGGCCAGATTCATAAGTTTCGCCCCCAATAACATGGGAACAAGGCCTGTATAAAGAAGAAGAGACAGTATGGCGCTGATCTTGTGAGCTCAGTTTGGCGGGTTCAATCCTGGTCCAATTCGGGGTTACTTGAGGTTTCACAAATAGGTCAGCCTCGAGTGAGTAGATTTACGGTAATACGAACTCGCGATTGAAAACAATCTGTCAAACTAGGTGACATGTTCTGCTGTATCAAGTATTCCACTGAACGATCACCTCTTTAATTTAATATCTAGGGAAAAGCAAAATATATACTTGAAAACGATTCAAAAGACTGCTATCACCAGCCGATATAATTCCATTAGACTCGAACAGACCATTACCTTTCCTGTCCCAGATGGCTACAAAAAGAATTCAATATCTCGTAGCTCAGCATTAGACACAGCTCAACACTATTGATTCCTTGATCCTATGTGTCGGCGGGTCCTTGTCGAGCTATGTAGCGTTTGCGTGATAACTAATGGCGCGCCTGCATTCTGCCAAAGTACTGTATATCATACACATTCCACCACCGGCGTTTTGTGATCTGTTTCCACTCATTTAACCCTTTGTTGCCTGAATAGTGAAAAATAATAAGTATACTTGATTTTTTCACCTTATTCTAATGGAATATGTTCAACTAGTAAATGCTAATACTTTCAAATCATAATTTTAATTTTTGGTATGTTTTGGGGGCCTGGTACTTTTAAGTACCGTCAGGCATATAGGAGGCTTCATATTCGGGTAGATAAGAATGTTCACATTTTGGAAATATATCACATTTATTGTCTCAAATTATTAGTAGAACATGTTTCTCATACCTAAAACTATTACAGAAATGTAAAAGTAAAATTTAAAGCAAATATGTGTAATAAGAGTGAAGTTTCCTAATATTATTGTTCATATGTAGAACATCTTTCATACATCCTATACAACTGACACATTATGATACTCTGCAAAGCAGTTCCTTTTTTCATTGCAGCAAATAAAAACACTACATGTAGTACACTTTGAATGCGGTCTTGACTGCATCTTCTTTCTCGAACACAACCACCGTCTTTTACAAAAACAACAAAATGACTTCCACGATTACTTAGTCTGACATCACTGGGCACAGAATATTCTGTTTTCCTCCTTTTGGGTAGACAAATTTGCTCTGGTGACTTTGGTGACCTCATATCACGTGAATGTTTTCCTGGAAGAGGAATTTCTTTCTGGTTCATCAGTCCTAGGACCACATTACGCCAGAATGCCATTAGAGGAACTTTTTCATACAGATTACAGTATATGATGTAGGTATTGACAAATTCTATTTCAGTCATTCACCAAAATAATCTATGCCACCATTTTTTGGATCGACGGTCTAAACCTTATACGCCTCGAAGTCTGTCAGCATGGTCTGCATAGTAGTCTTGCACAACAACCGGGCAATCAACAGTACCATTACTTCCATTCTTCTGTTTCCTAGAAACAGTTGTGGCTTCTGTTCCATGGAAATTAGATGCTAAGCACACATCTTTACTGTCTTTCCATAGAAAAACACAGATGTCCATCATTTCTTTTTCAGGCATAAAATTATGTGGGATTCCCTTTCTAGTCATTCTAATGGTTCCACATGCTAGAGTATTTTCCTCTTTGAACTTTGCAAGAAGTGGGAGAGAAGTAAAATAGTTATCAAAGTACAATTTTCTGTGTTGTCCCCAGAGTGGCTTTGATAAGCTCAGCACAACTCTTTCCCCAAGCCCATAATACTGGAATTCTTGTTCTAGCGCCCGATTCCTCCCTTGATAGATGTCAAATTTCAGAATGTACCCCCTCTGATCTGCAATGCCCCACAGTTTATAACCCCTTTTGATTGGTTTCATGGGATTGTACTGCTTGATACTACTTGAACAAAATCATCGACTCATCAATTATATCATCATCGGTCAACTTGGCTACTTTGTCGCACATATTGCAAACCTGTAATGTAATAGATACTAGTAATTTTATTTGAGATACGGCATGTCTTAATATTTCGAGAAATATTCTTCAATTATTGAAGAAAACTTCTTAAATGACAAATATTTTGCATCAATAAAGCATTACTTTCGGTTTTGGATATGACTAACATGAGACCCTCCATATGGCCTGACGGTACTTCTGAGTACCTCGCCATTTACTAGCTACATATCCACACCAATTGCAAATTTCATCAATTTGAGTATTTTATTGCATTACAGAAGCATGCTTACATGTACTAAGATCACTTGCACGTCGAATGTAACAATAGGAGCTAAGAAATAATCAATCAATTTGTTTTCAGTGGTAACACTATGACTACACTCCTAAGAATAAAACGATCTCCCGCGTTTTCATCAATAGCAACATCAAAAATGAAATATCTGTTTCAAGAATTAGGTACTTGAAAGTACCATGAGGAAAACACAAGGCCAGGATTTACTGAATAATTCCAAAGCCACGAAATATGAGATGGTACTTGAAAGTACCGTCAGGCAACAAAGGGTTGCAGGTCGAAATATGAGATGGTACTTATCCACGATAAATATATGAATAAGAACTAGTTTAAAGAAGTAATAAAAATCTTTAAAATCAGTATGAAAAGTAAATGTTTAACGTGATGTTATCTTCAATAAACACACTGCAAAACATTTATTTTTATTTACTTATGTAATTATTTCAAAATTGTTTCTACAGAGCTCAGTTTCAATTACAAAGGCAGTACATAAAATTAATTGTAACAAACAAAATAGACACACACGCAGTCGCAAGGTACACCAAGTATCCCTCTCGCAGCCAAATATATAATCTTCAAATATCAACATTGTTAGTTTTAAAATACGAATTAGTATATTTAAATAATATTATCAGTATTTAAAGAACTACAGTAATTACAGAAACACTCTATACTTACACAAAAGTCAATGGTATATGCAGGCAAAAATTAACATGGTGTTCCATTAATAAATCTACTTTGAAAAGAACTTGCTATTAACCACAGGGAAATTTTGAAAATCAGATACATTTCAACTAACATTAAGCAAAAGTTCGCTAACCGGCAATATACAATAAATATTATTAATACTGACGACTATTTTATTTAACAATTCGCATTTTTACAGATACATTTCTTTGACTGACAGGAATAGAACGTTTACAGTACAATGGTTGCCGTGTCCTTAAATTAGTCGACTTCGCATTAAAATTTACCCTAGCAAGCAATTTATTACACCATTTATTATTTTATACAGAAATACGCCGAAAATAACACGAGTGAAGATTATGTTTTATGTCTTTCCTTTTAAGATTAACCTTTATTTTTATTCCTTTTGTAGTAAAGAATTCTACTGCATTTCTCCCGAACGTTTTGAATATTATGTTTGTTTGTTCGGTTGGTAATCCGAATTGGATACCACACACGCATACAACAATCAAGCATCAGGCAGGGTCCAAAACTGTTATCATTGGCTTGGATAATTTCGTTAAAGAGAGACAAGGAATACAAATTATAGGGACGTGACTTTTCATTTTTTTCAACTCCTACGTGCATTGATTAGGATTCGAACCGCGGCCACCTTGGTCATAAGCATCCCAGGTAATTTATTACCTCGGCCACGAGTACTTGCATATCGCCATTGTGCCTGCAAAAACGATTATGTTAAATGTTTCAGTTTAGAACTTTGGCCGGAAAGTTTCTGTTATCTAAGCGCTTCAATATTGTGCGAATATTGTCAAGGAATTCTCGGTCTTCATAATATATACATACCGGTATATTCTGCGGGTCAGTGTTTCTCCAAAGATATTATCACATGGCTATATTCGAACGAGCCCTTTTACCCAGCTACATTTAACATTTCCTATTAATAAGCAACTTTGGTGAGATATATTTACAGTGCACCGTGCCATCTGATAACACCAGGCGAGTTGGCCATGCAGTTAGGGGCGCGTAGCTCTGATCATGCATTCGGGAGATAGTGGGCTCGAACCCCACTGTCAGCATCCCTGAAGATGGTCTTCAGTGGTTTACCATTTTCACTCCAGGCATGTGTTTGAAGCTGTACCTCAATTAAGGGCACGGCCGGTTCCTTCCCACTCTTAACTCTTTCCTCACCCATCGTCGCCATGAAACCTGTCTGTGTCTGTGCGTCGTAAAGCAAATTATAAAACAATTATTAATCATCTGGTAAGGACTGGTAAGGACTAGTTCTCCAACAGTTTCAATAATAATAATAATAATAATAATAATAATAATAATAATAATAATAATAATAATAATAATAATAATAATAATCCTTTACATCTCACTAACTACTTCTGACGGTTTTCGGAGATGCCGAGGTGCCGGAATTTTGACCCGCAGCAGTTATTTTACGTGCCAGTAAACATACCGGCATGAAGCTGACGTATTTGAACACCTTCAAATACCACCGGACTGAGCCAGGATCGAACCTACCAAGTTGGAGTCAGAACGCGAGTGCTTCAACCGTCTGAGCCACTCAGGCCTGCACCAATATTTTCAAGATATCGCTCATAGCGTCGGCTGGTCAGACAGTATTCATTGAGATTAGCAGAGTGATACGTAGTTGCACCTTCTGAGTCGATGAGTAAAACAACGGAAATCTCTCATTTTCCTACTATACTGATTCAGCGACGCTTAGGCTGTCTATGTATGGCAGATGGTGATGAAGCCATTGGGTATAAAACCTTTTGGAATGAATGCTCACTAATGAAGGTCTTTCCTCATGCTTGTTCCGCTTCACAGAGTCCGCTATCTTGCTAATCCTTCTCCATTCTGTTCGATCCTGTACATCTTCACGGCTGAGAACCCGCACGTCTTCTTTCCATCTAACAGTTTCATTGGTCTTCCACGTGGACGACAACCTCCAGGTTCGAAGTGAAGGGGCTTTTGCCACAGAACAGCTGTCTTGACGAATGCCATGACTAGAATCCAGAAATTTAGGCAGTAATACGTTAGAATTCAAACTAATTTGGTTATTAGGAATTGTCGCCCAGCCCGTTCTTCCTTTATGTAGCAAGAGTAACATTAATTCTGATGGGGCTATACCCCTGAAGTTTTTGCAAGCCTCATACCATGACTGTTGTGTAGGGTAGACTATACTTGTTAATCGCTTCAATAAGTTGGCGTACCTGAACGGTTCGCAGGAGGCTTATTAGTGCAGGGCTTTCCGCACGTCGCCCACGATGGAAAGCAAACCTTATACCTACAATGGCTGCTAAGTCTGGACTATAGCAATGACCATGCCATTGGAGCCTTGCCTCTTACGTTCTCTACAGTTGGGGCCTCACCTGGACTTCGTCGCACCTCTTCGTTTGTGACATGATAGTAGCGTGCTAGGCCGAGGGTCCATCGCAGAATTTTCATCTACATGGTGTGGATGATTTGCACTTATTATAGAGCAATATTCTATTCCATTGGGAGCTACAGGGTGCACTACGGTCTTACATACTTTCGCCTTGAGATATTGTAGTATCTGCTAGACTTGTGCTGAAATTACATAATTATATTTTAAAATAAATTTTCGCATACAGATTCATAATTGGTTTTAATGAAGCTTATTTACCTTGCTACAATCATCAACATTCTGACTTCTGAAAACATGAGCACATTTAAGCCTCTTTGCAACCATTGTAGGTGTAAGCTTTGTTTTCTAGCGTGGGCAACGTGCGGGAAGCCCTGCACTAGTAAGCCTTCCGCCAACCGTTGAGGTATAAACGTCGATTCCATACTTCTCCAAAAACTTTAAATCTCGACTGGTAGCTCTTCGGTTGTCTTCGGCCATCTGGATACGTCTGCGTTGAGTTTTCGAGGTCAGTTTACTCTTGTATCAACACTCCCTTCTATGTGCACGGCAGGTTAAGGCCATTTTTACTGCCTGCCAAATGCAGCTTACAGATTTTTTTTTGAAATTTGTAACCTATTTGTTATTACACGCTACGATTACTGCTTTTCCTCCAGTGACAACTTTGCAGGCATACATTTTCTTGCCGAAAGGGCATTTTTCTGGCCTATAAACTAAAAAAATCTGACAAACAAAAGAATTACTCATAATATTGGAAATATACATATTTAGAGCTAAATCGCAAATATAAATACTCATAAGATATTATTTAATTATAAATTAAAGACAAAACGAATCTAGAGCACTTTTCCGACGAATCAAACTCTATATAAAACAGAAACCAACCACATCCTTAGCACCACAACAAAAAAATGTTGGCTGCTTAAGCAGGGCTACCAACAACGTTCCCAGCACAATGCTGACAAATTCTACAACATGAAGAGGTTAAATGTTGCCTCATGCATTCAATTGAGTAAAGTGAGCTAAACCAGAAAATATAAAAAGTTTAGCTTCAAGTCTAATAATTTTCACACCTCTGTATATTTTTGGTCTTGTATATAAATACAGACCTCATGCTCACCCAATGGTGTAAATGGTAAAACACAGAAACTCGCTCCCAGAATGATCACGTATACGATTTTACTCCACACTCAATTGAGTTTACGACGTTATGTTCATCCCAAACCGGTCTCCGAAAAGTATCCCTATTTAATGATAAAACCGAGAATGGAGAATTACTACGATAAACTGAAAACTTCGGCTCCAATGATTAATCAATTGTTATGTGAATGGCGTAGCATATTACCCTATACGCTACCGTACTGAACCCATATACATGTTTTCTTCCTTGTCATGTAATTCAAAATACTGGAAATATTACTGACATAGGCCACACCGACTAGTCCGCATCCATAGTATAACGGGTAGCAACATTGTCTGTCGTCCTCAGAGACAAGGGCTCGATTCCCGGTTCTGTTAGAAATTTAAACTTGGCAAGAGGGCTATTATTAGAAATGTACGTGCAGCACACCTCCATTGGGGATGTGCCTGAAAAGAAACGCACCACCTTGGGACGAGGACACAAATTTACACTTGTTCATCTCCGTAATTGTCGTCTTTGGACGTCTGCCTTCAATTTTCGGTACAACCAGTGATTTAATACTGCCAGAAGGATTTTCCTTTTTAGAATTTGCTTTACGTAACACCAAAACATAGAGGTTTTATAATGACGATGCGATATGCAGGGGATAGCACCGGGAAGGAAGCGACCATGGCCTTAATTAAGGTACAGCATTTGGCTGGTGTGAAAATCTGAAACCACGGAAAACCGTCTTCTGGGCTGCCGACAGTGGAGTACCGAACGCAAGTTGACAGCTATGTGAGCCAGAAGGACTGGTACGTGTTTAATATGGTACACGTGGCACACTACCGCCATGAGAGTATGAGGATAAGAATTCTCTTACGCATCTCAGAAGGTTGTATGGGTGCAGGAGTTAACATTCGTTTGCCACAGAGCAGAATTACTAATTTTTCGACAAATATACTTTCAATAATAATAATAATAATAATAATAATAATAATAATAATAATAATAATAATAATAATAATAATAATAATAATAATAATAATAATAATAAAAACTTACAGCCCGTTTCCAGTCATTCGACCAGGTCAAGAATAAAATGAATGAAGCCCCCATCTAGTGGCGAAGACAGGAACCTTGACGGCTTCCGAAGCCTATCGGACACCTCTTGGACAATGATTAATGACTGACAGATGAAATGATATTGGAGAGAGTTGCTGGAATGAAAGATTGAAGGGAAACCGGAGTAACCGGAGAAAAACCCGTCCCTCCTCCGCTTTTTCGAGCACAATTCTCACATGGAGTGACCGGGATATGAATCACGAAACCCACCAGTGAGAGGCAGGCGCACTGCCACCTGAGCCACGGAGGTATAATGATAATGATTGTAAAAGCCGGTTAGGGCATTGGCCTCTTAAGATAAACTGCCAGGTAGCCCACACTGCGGATACTGAAGTGTCTCGTGGTCAGCGTAACGGCATGTTCAGACTATTCCTTGTCTTTCTTGACCAGATCCAGTATCTTCTGTATCACCAGCACCTCAGTTATACTAATGAGGCTGAGTGAAGCACATTCCAGCGCTCAGTACAAAATTAATAACCCTAGAGAGGCCAGGAATCAAGCTCGCAGACTCCGCAGACTCCGGGTAATAGAGTGGCACACCAACTCTAAACCACGTGGCAGGCACGACTCTCAACATTTCTGTATATTTTTGCATTGGTACTAGAGGACCCGTTCTGGTCCACAGCATTCGTTATAAATAGGTCGGGTAACGTGCCTGTTGCAGTCACATTGTTTTGCTTGCCCTTTTCAAGGGTTCTACGAACTTTAAAAGAAGCGTGTTATGTTATGCCGCAGTTCGTAGTCAGATTTCTTCCATTTTGACGTCATCATGCCGTCTGTTTGGTAAAAATCTATCCTCATATTAGCTGTTTTGATCCTGTAGTTCTTGATGTCAAATTTGGTATTGTGTCCTAGAAGCCAATTGAATTTTTAATCACAATTCTTCTATGTAGAACGGTTATCTTGTAAGCTCACAGATTAGTCTCGAAAGGGCATTTTTTGCCAACCAGAGAACGTTTTAAACATCCATGGCCTTCACTCTTTCTGTGTAGCTAGGTTATCCTTCAATAGGTGTTCCCAGATAATGTCTAAAGCGTATGTCATGATGGAATCTGTTTGTACGCTGACTTTTTTTCTCTTAGAAGCATGTAAGTTATTAGGAATCGCTATGCCATCTGCTGAATATATCTGGAAGCTGGGAAAGGTTAGAGAATCAAAGAGTATTTATCACGGGATATAATTCTTCCATGATTAGAGGATGTGTATACTCTCTAACTAGATTTGTTCTGGGTGATTTCCGACAAAAGAGTAGCGTTACAAAAATGTTGCAAATTTTGGGCTGGGAAGAACTGGGAGAAAGAAGACGAGCTGCTCGACTAAGTGGTACGTTACGAGCTGTCAGTGGAGAGACGGCGTGGATTGAAATTAGTATACGAATAAGTTTGGGTGGCGTCTTTAAAAGTAGGAAAGATCACAGTATGAAGATAAAGTTGGAATTCAAGAGGACAAACTTGGGCAAATATTCATTTATAGGAAGGGGAGTTCGGGATTGAAATAACTCACCAAGGGAGATGTTCTATGAATTTCCTTGAAATCATTTAAGAAAATGCTAGAAAAACAACAGATAGGGAATTTGCCACCTGGGCGACTGCCCTAAATGCAGATCAGTATTGATTGGTGATTGACTGATAGACAGGTATTAATCAAACATGGCTGCACGCAATGATATTACTACGGATAAAAATCACATAAATCAGAATATAGTTGAAGTGTTAGTCGCTTAGCAACCTGCTAAGTACAGAATGTATTGCGGGTTAGGGTAAGACCTCGCCTGCAACTATAGGACTGATTATTTAATTATTTGACTAAGATTATTCTAAAGTTGGCTAAACTTCCGGCAGGTAATTCCGGAAAGAATAAAACTAGTAGAATGGAAGAACGGATTTACCAAAGTTGTTTTTAGTAAACTCTTAATATATAGATACATTGCATTCCTAAAATCGAAATTGTAATCCCTTGGTGCACATTACCTAAACGGACGTCGCCTGTCATTTTCGAACCACATATAGTATTTGGCTCTCCCTAAGGTCTAGACTTATGACCATCGTAACTGGAGATATTCCACAAGAAACATGTAGGGGCTGCATCTGACAGGCGAGCAAGAGAAATGAATGAGTCGCTCAAGGTTCAGCACCTCCTTGGCATGCGGCGGAGTGTTCAATCACCTTTACACTCTTCTGTTTGTTGACATCCTTTTTTTTCCTTGTTTCTATCAAGAGCCCGCCACTGCTACGGTACTCCTTCAGGAAAGTCAACACTCTTATCGCATTATCGCACACACAAACATGGCCGAGATCAGAGAATTACCCACTCTTTCTAACTCCTCGCTTTCTTTTTGTGAGACTATGCTACAAAGTAAAAGAAAAGGAGAACTTTTTCTTTCCGAATGTTGAAGTATTCGGTAAGTGTTGGAATCTTACCCACGTATACAAGCAAAGACAGCTTTGTGAGAAAATCCAGGAAACGGCCATATATTATTATTATTATTATTATTATTATTATTATTATTATTATTATTACTGCATTATTATTTTTATTTTTATTATTATTATTATTATTATTATTATTATTATTATTATTATTATTATTATTATTATTATCATGTACGTCATCGGCCCCTATGGTACGAAAAGAGACTAAATGTATAATGACAATTTAAAAGTCCAAAATCCTCCACTGGCCAGAATTCAATACGTGAGGATGTAGAATGAATGGATGGATATGAATTTAAAACAATCATTTGATCCGACCCGCAATGCCCCACATTCCCAGAAACTGACCAAGGGACTGCATCTAAAGCACAATATTGAATCGATAATGTTTGTCGTCTAAAGGGGCCCAAAATCCAAGTCATCGGCCCCTCATAATGGTACTTATCGCTAGGAAAGTAGAACCATTGTATTTGTCATGTTGCGGTAATAATCAAAAGTAGCGTAGACTCGCGGTATTCCACACGTTATGGTACTACTCACAGGTAATGTAATGCGCACCTGTAACACAGATCTAAGGTGTTTCTCACATTGCGGTGCCATTTACAGTCAACGCAAACCTATGGTGTACATCACGTCAGTGTACAGACGTGCACATTAATGGTGTCCCGACATAAACAATCAACACTTCCCCACTCCAGTACTGAAAAGAAGGGGAGAGAGTGAAGGGGTAGTGCTGAAGGCCACTCCGGTACAAAACAAGAAGGGGTAGTGCCGAAGGCACAATGACTAACATCCTGCATGTAGACAACCCACTACAAGACTTTGTTGTGATTGAAATGGGCACAGTGGCGGATGTATTGAAGTACAGCATTAGTTTATCTACTCATCCGGCCCCGCGGTGTAGGGGGAAACGCGTCCGCCTGTCACCCGGTGCCCGGGGTTCGATTCCCGGCCGGGTCAGGGGGTTTTAATTGTAAATGATTAATATCCCTGGCCTTGGGACTGGGTGTTTGTGTCGTCCTTAACGTTCCTCACATTCAACTTCCGCAATTTCAATTACATGCAAGTTCATATCATATGGTGCAGGTAGGGGAAAAAGATCTCTATAGGTTGACGCCCCGAACAAATAGCATTTTAACATACAAAATAAAAGGTAACCTACACTGATAATTACAGTATCAAGAGGTAAAGGAGGTTTTTAACCGAAAAGTATTTTATACTTGTTAGGAATATTTTGTAGCTGCGTTATATCGGGTCGTAATTTGAAACTATCTTTTACTGGTTCGTAACTTTGTTCTTGACTTTACTGAAGTTATATCATCATAATTTACCACTTCAGATATAGAATTACGATAAATTCGATAAACAGAAAATTAATATGCTAATATAAAATATTGATGTATAACTTTGTAAGCATTTCTTTATAAAAATAACTGAAGATACATTTTACTTCTTGAGCAATAAGAAAATACATCTGAAAATAATTTAATATAATTCAAATTCAACTTGCATAAAATACAAAGTCGTGTCTTTAAAACAAAAAACTATTATTGCAACATCTCAACATAATTATTATAGAATTAACACATTTTTTTACATAAATATCAAAAATATGAACGTATCGCATCTTTCTCGAAAGTATATAAATAAATGTACGGTAAAATAATAAACATAATACACTGTCTATAGATACATAATTTTAAGAAAATAAAAATAGATACTAACTCAAAACTAATTGTGAAATGGGTTGCAATTAACTAAAGAGTTGTGTCAAATACTGACTTTACAACAAGTGTAAAGGACGGGTTCCTCCTCCCTCCCAGAATTAATAATCCGTCATGCCCCGTTCCTGTTTATCACTTGCTCTAGCCGCTTGGGAAAGGAATCTATCTCTGCTAGTTGCTTTACGTCGCACCGACACAGATTGGTCTTGTGGCGACGATGGGACAGCAAAGGGCTAGGCGTGGGAAGGAAGTGGCCGTGGCCTTTATTAAGGTACAGCCCCAGCATTTGCCTGGTGTGAAAATGGGAAAACACGGAAAACCATTTTCAGGGCTGCCGACAGTGGGGTTCGAACCTACTATCTCCCGAATACTGGATACTGGCCGCACTTACGCGACTGCAGCTATCGAGCACGGTTGTGGAATCTGTCAGATGTTGGAAAAAATCGGGTTCATTCCTTAGATTCGCCTAAACTCGATGGCAGTGCATTAACAGAGCCGCTCTTGTCCTCTCGTAACCTGGAACCCACATGTTTACCATTCGTGTCCAAACATGTTCTATTATATTTAAGTCAGCCGACTTGGGAGGCCAGTCAAGCACGTGAACGTCTCAGAATGCTGTTTGAAGAAAGCTTCGGTTACATGTGCAGTGTGAACAGAGCAGGTATCTTGCACAAACCTGATAACGGGAACTTCTTCTACGGGGTAAATGGCTCGAACACCAGGAAGAAGGGCACCTTCTAAAATGTCCACATATTCACAGGGAGTCATATGTGGAGTGACCTCTATCAACACTCCTGGACCAGCACCACTTATCCACTCCAATACGCCACATGTGACGCGACGGGACTGATTAGTTACGTGGACAAAGGGCTATTCATAACGCTTTCCAACTGGACGCCAAAACTTCAGCTGTTTACCCGGATCGGAGCAAAATACCTTTTCATCCAATCAAATTGTAATTTCCCATTCCTCTCGTGGAGTAACACTTTCTTGTAGTGCAAAGCCTACGCGAAGTTCTCTGTGGATGGGAAGAAGTCGCCCCTTTTTCGCAGCGCGGCGGTTGTAAATACCTGCCGCGTGGAGTCGGCGACTCACGGTAGTCCGGCTTACTGGCAATTCCAATGCGGCAATCGCAGTATCGATAGTTGCAAACGGAGAATTGTCCATAGTTTGAACGGTTCCAGCATCCTGTTCCGGAGTAGTTCTTCTAGGAGCCTTGTTGTGTGTCCTATGATCTACCAATCCTTCTTCACCTCGTTCTTGCCATATTTCTACCCATCTCCAGACTGTCTTAGAACTGCGTGGTATTGCTTGTGCTATTGCTTGGGGAACCATGTGAGCCTCCCACATGCCTATAATACGGCCTCAATTCATCTGTCATAAGATAGGAGTCACCTTACAATCTTGCATTATAACGAAATGTAGGCCGGAATACACACACTGTGTGTTCAGCACTACCTGTTCACGCCCTTCAACTCCTTTTCAGTACTGGAGTGGGGCACTGTTGATTGTTTATGTCGGGACACCATTAATGTACGTGCGTGTACTAAGCACATGGACTCGTACTATACCGTGGTGTTCCTCACATAGTGGGTACTAATCATAGAGAAGGCAGAACCATAGTGTCGCTCATATAGTATAACTAATTACAGGTACTGTAAAAGTCGAAAGCACACACTTTCGCTACTAATCCCAAACCTTTAAGTGCGCGCCAGTATCCAGAAATCGGGAGATAGTGAGTTCGAGCCCCACTTTCAGCAGCCCTGAAGATGGATTTCCGTGGTTTCCCATTCTCACACCAGGCAAATGCCGGAGCTGTACCTTAATTAAGGCCATGGCCGCTTCCTTCCAGTTCTAGGCCTTTCCTATCCCATCGTCGCCATAAGACCTATGTGTGTCGGTGCGACGTAAAGCAAATAGCAAAAAAATCGCAAACCTATTATGCACCTAACATAGTGGTACGACGCGCAAGTAAAAGCGACCCATGGTGTTCCCCGCGTGGTGGTATTAATTACAAGAGGGCTCATAGTTCTAATTCGATCTTCCCTTGGTCGCCCCTTTTAGTCGCCTCTTACGACAGGCAGGGGATTTATTCTTCGTCTGCGTCCCCCACGCACAGGGAGTTTTGTGTTTTGACCACGAGAGATATTTTATTTCGCTCAAGTCCTCCGGCAAGCCGGTTATGATCCTACTATCCGCCACCTGGGACGGGCCACGTGGGAGTATCATCCTGCTACGCCAGTGTAGTAGGTTAGTGGATTATTATTATTATTATTATTATTATTATTATTATTATTATTATTATTATTATTATTGGCTGACCCCGTGTTCCAGAACTAGCGAGCCCGCCTCTTTACCGGAGGTTTCGGGTTCAATTATCGGCCATATCAAAGGTCAGGGTCTGTTGGCTGGTTCGAGGTCCATTCAGCGTTCGTGAGAACAATACATTGAGGCGATATCTCACGGTGCGACAGCGGACCCGGTCTAGAAAACCAAGCATAATGGCTGAGAGGATTCATCACGCTGACGATCTTCGGACTAAGCAGAGGTCGCTTGGTAGACCAAGGCCCATCAGATCTGAAGTGCCATAGATAATAATAATAATAATAATAATAATAATAATAATAATAATAATAATAATAATAATAATAATAATAATACTTTAGAAAATAAACCCACGAAATATAGAGCTCACTGACGATTCTTTTTACGAGTTGTTTTACGTTGCACCGACACAGATACGTCTTATGACGACGATGGGACAGGTAAGGGCTAGGAGTAAGAAGGAAGCGGCCGTGTACTTAATTAAGGTACAGCCCCAGTATTTGCCGGGTGTGAAAATGCTACACATCAACAAGTATGCAAGAGAACTTATCTATGAATAGTCCTTTCCAGGGCCAACCAAACAAGGAACACTCATCAGTTTCCAACTTACTGATATGACACTTGAACATCGATTCGATTTCAACTGCTAAGAGTCAATATCTCTCACGCCTGATGCTGCAGAATACTGTAGATGTAATAGCAATACAGGAGACTCACACCAAGGATGACACAGACCTTTACAGAAGAGGAAGGATATGTGGTTATGCTCTGGCTGGAGCCATAAATGATGAACAATACGGTATTGCTACATATGTCAGATCCCATCTCACTGACTACAAAGTAACTTATCAAGACAGAACAGTAGTTCTGTTTTGGCAGTCGAGATTGCCGGCATCACAGTTGTAAATATTTACAAACCTCCACAAGGAAGTTGGCCAAATCCTCCTGTAAGATCCTTCAGTCACCCAGTAGTGTATATCGGTGATTTCAACAGCCATAGTCATGTATTTCGATATCAGAATGAAGACGACAATGGAGCAATTCTAAATAATGAATGAATCTGTACAATCTTTAGCTTGTGTACAACGTTAAAGTTCCAGGAACGTTCCGATCTGGTAGATAGTTAAAGGATTATTCCCCCGATCTGTGCAACCTATCTAAATCTGGAAATAACGACATGACACAACGAAATGCCATCAAGTATTTCCCACAGAGCCAACACAGGCCAGTCATTATTCATTATGGTACGGAAATTCCACGACGGTATTTTCAAATTGCGAACTGGGAACTGTTAAGAATGGTCCTAATATCACCGTTCAGTGGATTACCCCAATTCCATTCAATTATGAACGATTTGTACATACTATTAAATTTACTGCCAAAAATATAGTCCACGTGGGTTTCGAAAGGAATACATCCCCTGAAGGTATCAAGAATGCAATAAGTTATATGCTAAATATCAAGAATCTCATGATGATGCAACACCCGATTACCTTTTGAGACTTTTCAATAATAACAAAAGAGAAAAATGGCATAAAACAGTGGCGGAACTTTACACTTTCTAGTCTCAAAACCTGGAAGCTTATAGCATAGTCCATCGTGTGAATGCCAATGTTGTTGCATCCAGACTAATGAAGAATTAGAAAGCTAAAATTGACAAGGCACATACACGAATCGTGAGAAATGAATTGTACATAAAGAGATCCATTTAACAACACATCCTGACTAACCAGGTGACTTCGGCATTGAGGAACTTGATATAGCTTTGAATATGCGAAAAGTAAATAAAGGACTTTGATGGCATATATACATATTTTAAAGCCATCGGACCTAAAACGAAATTGTGGCTCATTGAATTCTTCAATGAAATTCTACGAAATGGAAGATCACCAAAGCTTTCCAAGCAGGCTAAGATAATTGCCATCGTGAAACCAGGCAAAGAAGGAACTGATGCTTCTCACTACCGACCAGTATCAATACTCAGCATGTCCTATAAGATACTAGAAAGGTTTATTCTAAATCTAATTCAAGAGGCCGTTGATCAGATCATCCCTCTTGAACAAGGTGGCTTAGGAAACATCGGAACTGTTGAGACCAGGTTTTAACATTGACAACTCTAGGTGAAGCTGGATTTCAACGAGGTCTCCGATCAGCTGCAGTTTTTGTGGACCTTACAGAAGCTTACAACACTGTGCGGAGGACGTCTTGATGTCGAATGGTCGAAAGCTGGCGGTTCTAGTAAACAACATGCTCTCTGAAAGACGCTTGAGGTGTTTCCAAATGGACAATCTAAATAATAGCCTACCTAAGGGATCAGTTATAACCCCCATTATTTAACTGGTATATTCTTTATATGCCAGACACGGACTCAATGAAAATCCAGTATGGAGACGACCTAGCGTTAGTCTTCCAGAGTAAACATCTTATACGCTGTGAGAATGTACTGACAAGTGATATGACGAAATTGAGTGACTATTTCCACAAATAAAGACTTCAACCTAACCTAATTAAAACTGAGGTTACTGCATTCCATCTAAATAATAAGGAAGCCCAAAGGAAGATCCATATGACTTTAGACGGATCCGAACTACCGCATAAGTACAATCCCAAGTATCTAGGAATCACTCTGGATCAGTCCTTGACATGCAAACAACAGTGCATTACGTTATCTAATAAACTTGGCTCCAGAGTGAATCTACTCCGCAAGATTGCCTGAAGTAGCTGCGTGCGGACCCAAATACCCTACGCTCTGCTGCACTCGCTCTTGTGTATTCTGCTGACGAATACTGTGCTCCTGTATGGCAAAACAGCGTACACACAACAAAGAGCAAAAAAACCAAACCCCACGGCACTACAGCCCTTGAAGGGCCTTGGCCTACCAAGCGACCGCTGCTCAGCCCGAAGGCCTGCAGATTACGAGGTGTCGTGTGGTCAGCACGACGAATCCTCTCGGCCGTTATTCTTGGCTTTCTAGACCGGGGCCGCCATCTCACCGTCAGATAGCTCCTCAATTCTAATCACGTAGGCTGAGTGGACCTCGAACCAGCCCTCAGGTCCAGGTAAAAATCACTGACCTGGCCGGGAATCGAACCCGGGGCCTCCGGGTAAGAGGCAGGCACGCTACCCCTACACCACGGGGCAGGCACAACAAAGAGCAATGTATGGCTTAATGAAGCCATGAGAGTTATCACTGGTACTGTTCAGATCTACTCCCATTCAGTGGTTACCTGTCTTACCTAATATTTCCTCGCAAGATCTAAGGAGGAAAGGAGCTAAGGTAAACTTGCCAAGAAGATCTCTTCTCATAAGAACCCTCCCTTGTAAAATGTCCTACAAGACCCACCAGCAACTCGTCTGAAATCACACAAACTGCCCTGGAATGATTTTTTGTTTGCTAATTGCTTTACGTCGCACCGACACGGATAGGTCTTATGGCGACGATGGGACAGGAAAGGCCTAGGAATGGGAAGGAAACGACCGTGGTTTTAATTAGGATACAGCCCCAGCATTTTCCTAGTGTGAAAATGGGAAACCACGGAAAACCATCCTCAGGGCTGCCGATAGTAGGGTTCGAACCTACTATCTCCCAGATGCGAGCTCACAGCTGCGCGCCCCTAACCGCACGGCCAACTCGCCCAGTGGGACATTTCAAAAGTATCAGTTATTTCGACATGACCTCCGAGAGGCTACAACGTTGGCATGAACATCCACCCGACAACGGTCACTTGGTTCAAGATCCAACAAAGAATGCTGAAGGATTCCAACTGCCCCGTCAAACTTGGTCGAAGCTGAACCGAATTAGAACGGATCAAGAGAGGTGTGGTTACATGTTGAAGAAATGGGGTTTCCGTTCATCTGCTGAGTGCGACTGCGGAGCGGGAGAGCAGACAATGGAACTCATTGTTAAGGAGTACCTGCTTCGAGCATTTAACGGTGAGCTGAGGCTTCTACACCAAGTGACTCCGAGTGCTCTGGACTGCTTGTCAAATTTGGACACTTCCATTTGATATTATATATTTTGTCTTCTTGTAAAACCGTACGATACCTATACATATATTACCAGGCAGTAACTACAGTGAAATATCACATCCTTGTCAGGAATGGAATTAATGAAGCCCCGTCTAACGGCGAGGATAGGAATTATGGCGGCTGTCAAGCCTGTTGCACTCCACCGGGGCAATAATTAATGAATGACAGTTGAAATGAAATTTTATTAGAGAGTGTTACTGGAATAAAATATGACAGGAAAAACCGGAGAACCCGGAGGAAATCCTCTCCCGTCTCCGCTTTGTCCAGTACAAGTCTCACATCGAGTGACTGGGATTTGAACCACGGAACTCAGCGGTGAGCGGCAGGCGCGCTGCCGCGTGAGCCACGGAGGGTCTAGGTAGTAACTACAGTAGAAATGTCAATATCAGTTGACAAAAAGGCGTAAAAATTCACAAGCCCTTCAGGCATGCAACTCAATGTTGAAAACACCATAGGGAAATGAGCTACGAATTTCAGGCAAATACAATATCATAAAGTATGCAAACGTATTATTTACTTATTCCTAAAAATTGCAATACCTTTCTTAATCATCGTCACCCATTCGCTGATAAGCAGTTTGCCTTATTCTACCACTACGAGTGCTAATGTGAGTCAATGCAGAGTTTCACTTAAGCCCATATAACTACATTCGGTTTGGACATTAAAAAAATCCAAAATCGCCTGAGGGTATTGAAACAAGGAAGAATTATGTAAGTAAGTTAATTTGGCTAGTATGTGAATCGTAACCGCCTGTTGCCATTTCTTGATGGATGCACAATGATGACATTTGGAGCACGACTAGTGTCTGAGTCGTACGAAAGGTGTTGCTCATAGGATCAATCGTGCTGCAGTAGCACTTTCTTACCCAGTGAGGAAAGCAATGGCAAACTACCTCACTCCCCGTCTTGCCTAGTACGCCTCATTTGGGCTCTGCCATTGGTTTCTGTGGTTTTCCTATAAACTGCATAGCCTTTGGTGGTGCTATTTGAGGATCCAACCAGCCTCTGGGCTGATGACCTAACAGACTGACAGACATGAATTAAAAAGGAAACGAGAAAAGAAAAGAAACAAGCGACTTTTGGCTGCTTTTCCGGATCTGCATTTAGGCCGAAAGCGATTTTTGAAATTTGTTCTCATAGTTCGATAGAGCTATACAAGACTCCCTTTTAGCCCTTTCTACTTTTGGAAAAATTGAGGAAATGGCTTAGTTTTACGTTTTTCATAGCATGGGGACCCCTACTTAGTCTGCTAAGAAAAGTTTTCAATATTAAAAATAAAAATAAAGAAAACCATTTGAATCCACGCCAATGACAGACCAACGGTTTTCCATAACCCCAGCAGAGACAAAGGAGGAAGGACAACATTAAGGTGTGTTCCAATTTCAAGTTCCTAATTATTAGAATAGAAACATAAATATTTGACTGTGATTTGATGGAACTGATGATGTCCTTTCGAGAACGAAACATGTCATTCTTTGTTTAATAGTGTGCATGTTTATTCTTTATTTAATAGTGTGTATGTGTATTCTTTGTTTAATAGTGTGCATGTTTATTCTTTGTTTAATAGTGTGCATGTTTATTCTTTGTTTAATAGTGTGTATGTTTATTCCTTGTTTAATGGTGTGTATGTTTATTCCTTGTTTAATGATGTGTTGTTTAATTTACAGGTATGTTGTAGTGTGGAGGCGGAAAATTATCGATAGTGCTATCGACAGTTATCGATAGCGACCACTTGCATCTGACATCGATAGTCAGTTGCCTACTATCGATAGTCAAGGATAGCTATATTTTTTCGTTATTGGCTTATTTTTCGCACAAACAGAAATTGTACAGATGTTTCACTGTTTGGTAGTAACTTTAATATCCAGGTTTAAAATTTTGAACTTCGTATATAGATGCCCAAAAGGAAGATACCTGACGTTTGGAAGTGGTTTAGGCGTAGTGAGGATGAAAAGTTGGCTAAGTGCAATGAGCGTGGAATACTGTAATAGAACCCCTACACCAGAATATCCGCAAATGGAATTATATTAGATCGTTCAGCATTTACACGATTACATTTTTTCCACACGAATGTATGTGCTACATCTACCATCACCATTATTTCCGACAAAATATCTTCCTCACATTCATTAGAAATACCAGGTTATCATGCGGAAAATCATTATTACTACTATCAGAATTACCAATATCATTTAGAGATTAATCTTTGATGTAGGCGAGTCCCTTATTTTGTCATCAGACAAACATTTCTTCCTTTTCGCGCTCGCCATTTCTGTTTACCTTGTCAGCTGGTGAGTCAGAGATTGTATAACTTATAGGCGAGAGAAGATAAGGCAAATTTTAGGCCAAAGGCTTCACGAAAGCAACTGAAAACTCTCCTGCCATCCGTTCAGAAGGCTGTAAAACATTTTTCCAAAGATATTACTATACCCGAGAAAATATCGGGCGATCGCAAATGAACACTCAAGCTGAATGAAAATATCTCGGGCGGTCAAGTTATGGGCAAGCGCGTGCAGCTCGAGAATGTCTCCGACGTGCCACTAAATAGATTTATGAGGGATTCCGATTTGAATTTCAGAAATTACATACCATGAAATAGTTGTAATTTCTACTGAATTTTTGTGTGGATTGTGTTCAGTGAAGGTCCTATTTTCTTGCATAATGATATGATTCGTTCCACTTTTTGAAAACTATCGATTACTATCGATAGTAGAGCTCATAATATCGGAAAATATCAATGCCGATTACTATCGATACTTTCCCGCCTCTACTGTAGTGTAATATTTATATTGAACTTGAGTGTTCAACAGACTGAGAAGCTTTTAAAGTTATATTTTAATAGAGTCGACACAGGAAAGTATGGCTTCCTTGTTAACAAAATATACCCTAGGTGTCAACCATTCATTTACAGCAGTTACTAATTCACTAATCAGGAACTTGGGTAAGTCAACAATGGAGATTCAGCAGCGCCATTGAAGTCTTAACCTCGGGCAGCCTGTTCTAGAATGAACTCCTCCATATTCCAATATTAACAGCAAGTGAGTTAGTAGAACTAAGTTCAACAGCTTTTCCTCTCAGTGCCGAGAAACTGCAGTGCGCGAATACATTATCCAATCAGTGTTTGGCGGTGTCAAGCCAGCGACAGTTCTGATAATTAGGAGTGACGGCGCGAGAACCACGACTCAATACTGGGTGGTTCGGTTACTGTGTTCTATTCAATTACTTCGGGGTGCTCCAAGTTGCATGGTGGAAACTTTCCTGAGTACCCCTAACCCACTTTCACGTCACAGGGGTGGTACCGTGTATTTTCTTCTTCATATCCTTTCTTTTAATCAAACACACTGGGGCGAAAGGCTGGTAATTTCACGATTTAAAAAAGCTTGAAGAGATTAAATGTTATTAAATTTTGTGGCCGATTATATTAAAATGTAGTTTCCCTCTGCGAACTTAATTTTTGATGTAAAGGCAGGCATTTATACAACTGCACCGTCACTGCATTACCCTACATCGAAGTTTTGTAGTAGTGTCTCAGCGGTGCACTGGCCACCAGCGCCTTGGAAAGGTGTAGGAATCCAACTGATGAGCCCACTGTTACACTGAGGTGAAACACCGGTAATTTCACTACTGAAAAGGCTTCAAGACCTTGCATGATTTTAACATTTGCAATCGAAGAAATTAAATTATGGTTTCTTTCTGCGATCTTAATTTTTGATAATTCAAACGTTGTGTAACATGGAGTGTAATGCAGTCTTCTCTATTCGCCTGTTTGTCCGGCCATTTTTCTATCACCATGATAGATAGATCACATGTTGAGCGGCTACTTGTACTTTCTACGAGAAGAAATGTATCACATATTTGTGTGATGAATGTTAGCACGGTGAAAAAAATAATTTATAACTTAAGGTTTTTAAGCCTATTGAAACTAATATTTGAATAAACAAAATTATAAACTAACTGAAAAGAAACAAAAATAAAAATAGAATGATATGTTTCGCTCTTGAAAGAACATCATCAGGTTCTAAAAAAAATCACCCTCGAAAATATTTGGAAATATATAAAACTTTATGTTTATATTCTGTTTACAACCTTAAATACTTGAAATTTGGAATCTATCTTCATGAAGTCCTCTCTTCCCTTATTGCAATGTTGGTATTTGTCCTCGGCGTGAGTCCAGCTGGCTTGTTACACAACTTTCCGTTACGTTATGCTCCGGTTTCATCATTGACATGATGAACTGTTCTTTCGGATTTTATTACTATTGATCTTAGTGGTCTCCTTCTTCATATTCTTATTATTATTATTACCGTATTATAATTGCTTTGTGTTCACCAGCATCCATTAACGAAAGAGTCTGCAAATATTTTTCAGTGACAACACATTTTAATGAATGCTTACAATGCTACTATACACTCACATTGAATAATAATAATAATAATAATCATAATAATAATAATAATAATAATAATAATAATAATAATAATAAAACGTGGGGTCCGCTGTTGTAGATAGATCGACAACGTGCAAGCGAGCGCATTCTTCTAAATACAATACAAGCAGCACTTCACGTTGCTTTAGAGGAAGACGAAGTTAAGTGCTATAGTCTTAAGTTATTTACGCTGGTTGCCTGATAAAAGGTGTGCATTATATTTTAAATTTCTTCTGCTGAAGGTAATTTGAAGTCTGTGCATCATTTTAATACGTGACCTTATGGTACAAAGGCCAAAACACAGATGATCTTTAGGATGGACCAGTGTCTTCTTATTATTGGGGCTGCCTGGCCGAGGCGGTAAAGGCGTGCTCGGTTCGCCCAGAAGGACGTGAGTTCGTATCCCCGTCAGGAAATCGCAAAATTTAAGAAACGAGATTTCCACTTCCGGAGGTGCATATGGCCCTGAGGTTCACTCAGCCTACACCAAAAATGAGTACCAGGTTAATTCCTGGGGGCAAAGGCGGCGGGGCGTAGAGCTAAGCACTCTACCCCATCACATGCCGCGGTTAACAATGGTGGAAGCCTTTACCTTCCGCTCCTCCAAGGGCCTTCATGGCCTGTACGGAGGTGACTTTGTCTTGCCTTATTATTATTATTATTATTAATCTGTACTTCCTACAATGATAGACTGCCTAAAACTGACAAAATATAACATAACATTTGAATATTGAATGTATGTGTAACGAGGAAGGGTTTTCTAGAGTTAATCCTTCTCGTATGCAGTACTATATTTGTGATTTCTAAGAATTTAGGGGTTGCCTTTAATGGCCAAGACGTCTAAATCACAGTACAGATTTTGGAGAATGCCCACACTTTTTAAGAACTCAACTAAGAATTGTGATATGGTTCCTCTTGGTCAGAAGAAAGTCCTACAGCCCATAACAGGAGATGTTGTATGATTCGTTGAAGTAGCTGATGGTTGGTTCATAGACGGCTCGCTCCTCCACGTCTATAACCTCTGCTGGCTGACTGGAGTCGATCTCACATGTAATGGTGGGGTCCAGAATATATGCAAAGTCCTTCTCTCGGCCAATGGCGATTATATCTATTTTCCGGTTGCTTCCACCATCAGCAACGCATGGCACCTCTTTATGTACCTCGTAACCTTTCTGGGAGAATGCTGCTGCAATTCTAGATCTTATTCTATTGTGCCTAACGTTCCTAAGCAAGTCCCCCCGTGGACATGAACCAAGAACATGAGCTAGGGTTTCAGGCTCATTGCAGTGTCTACAATGGACTCCATCCCGGCTGCGTCCAGGGCGGGCCCGTACAGGAACCACGTTGTATTGCAGAGCGTCTATTCACTCTGATCTGGCGAGTCCATTAAAGTAAAGTAAACACGTGCCCTCATCTGAGGTGGTGCAGCTCTTTTCAGGCACACCCCCAATGAAAGTAAGCTGCATGTACCATTTCAACCACATATCAGCCCTTCTGCCATTCTTAAATTTCTTGCAGTACCAGGAATCGAACCCGGGCAACCGAGGACGGCAGCTGTGAGTGCTAACCGTTACGCTACGGAGGCTGATCGGAGAGTCCATTTAGGGTGTCGATTCATCGGTTAGCCGGTGTGTATTCCGGATAGAGGACGGCTCCCTTATCGTGAGTTCTTAATGCACACCATTTGCTATACATTTCTTGTCCTTAGCATTTCTCTTAACTTCCTTCCGCTAAGTTCTTCGAGTTGGGTGTTAACTGCATTTCTTAGGTCAAGTCTCTGAACGCACAGCTTCTTCTTCACCCTGGAGAAATTATCCTTTCCCCAGCTAAGTGTTGTTCAGTGTTGTTGATGCAAGTCAAGTCTTTGATGTTTTGGAGCCATGACATCGATGGTCTACCATCTCCTCGCCCGCCTTTTGACTTTCCTTGTAATATAAGGTGTAGAAGCCGGTACTTTCTACCTCGTTTCCTCTATTTAGGTTTCACTATTTTGATTTTATAAAAAACGCAGATTCATACGGAACGACTTTGAAAACTGTAGCAAAATATAATGATCACCTTTGTGACCGTAGGGTAAAGACATTGTACAGAAGTCCAAAAGGAATGCCCTTAAGTGTCTAGAAACATTGTTTTCATGGCAGGATCACAAATAGGAAACTGTAAATAGAATACTGTGGAAGCGCGTAGTTAATTTACAGAGGTTTGCAGACTAAACGCTCAGAGGCATAATAGACTATAACGAAGATTATAGAAATATCAGACAAGTCTAATAACTCATTTTGAACAATTGAGGTCGTTAATTTTGCGGCAGTTTGTCTGTTCATCTCGCTAGATGTACCAAGAGAAGGCATTACCCATTCTAACTCTGAAACGAAGCCGAGGAAGTATTTTGTTACTGAAATTCGTAACGCATTTAGCCGTTCTTTTTTTGGGGGGGTATTCTAATTTTCAAAACCTTCAATTAAAGGATAGCACAGTAATGTAGAACCTAGCACTTTTGAAAGTCTATAATAATTGAAGGAAATTTTTCATTGTTATTATTACTTCAAATTTGTCAATCCCCACATCATATGCAAGCACACATTAGAAGGCCCACACATTCTACGTAATGAAGTATTTGTTGCCCAATATCATGTTTGAACAAATATTGTCCTGTGACAGAAACACGAGACTTCGTATGAGAAGCCCATCTGGTTAATATTTCAGCTAATGGCGTCCTGTCAGCTGTGGCAGCAGCCCACTAGAAAAAGCTGCAATATTTGAACGACTAATAGCGAAAGGGAGCTTTTGTTAGACCGGAAGTCTCATTTGGCGGTGGCAAGGAGCTCATCAGGCGTCGGGGCGTTTGGCACATCACATCAGGGTATTATCTCGTCACGTGGTCAACGGTATCTCAGCAGGAGGAGCTCGTCATCACAGTGAACTGGTTAGACTTCCCATTACAAGGAAGACAGCGATACCATCGACGAGAATTCCCTGCCGGAGGGGCGGTAAAATATATCCACGGTATTCCCTGACTGTGCGACTAAAGGGAGATCTAGGGATTTCATTTTGGGAGAGTGGGTTGGTGACCACGGGTCACTTAACTGAGTATGGCATTGCTTCCTCTTACTTGTACCAAGCTCCTCACTTTCATCTATCCTGTGTGACCTCCTTTGGTTAACCCTTGTTCTTTTCCGAACCCGACAGTATTAGGATTTCGAGCCCTAGAGAGTTTCGTTTTCACGCCCTTCATGGAAACTGTTATTTCTTTGCTCCATACCTTCATTTTTCGAAATGTCGGTCTCGTTCCATTCCTTCCCTCTGCTCAGAGTTAATAGACTATGATTGCCCAGTTGTAATTCCTCTCAAAACAATAATCACCACCACTACTACCACCCATTGATGAGAAATGGGAATGCCATCAAGTTTAGTTATACCTTTACTCATTTGCAAGAAAATATAGACTGTTAAACAACACACGCACATTAGACTGGATCCTAATAGCTCCAATATTATCTGTTATAGAAAGTCTATGGTCCCGTAAAAGGCGTTCTACTGATATGATGATTAAGGTAGCTTCACATTGCTTTCCTCACTTAGCCATCAGGTGTTATTACTTATCAGTATATCGTCGTTGCCGGTACGAAACCTCCTATGTGATAATATTTTTGGAGATATACTGACCCGCAACACATACATTATGAAGAGCCAGAATGCCTTGACAACGTTCACACAATATTGCACCTTAGACGACAGAACCTTACCAGCCAAAGTTCTGAGTTAAAATATTTCACATAGGAGGTTTTGTCCCAGCAACGACGATAGCTATCCCAATGCAATTTTCGCACTGACTCTGATCCTAAAGGGGACACTTCCATACTATTCGTAACAGGGACGGGCATCGCTCATACTTCAGACAGGTTCATGTTGTCCACGCGAAGGATGAGTAAGATGAAATAAAACAATACTTAAGCTAGAACACATAATGGATATTAAGCACTATGTCTATCGGGTGAGTTGGCCGTGCGGTTAGGGGCACGCAGCTGTGAGCTTGCATCCGGGAGACAATGGGTTGGAGCCCCAATGTCGGCAGCTCTGAAGATGGCTTTTCGTGTTTTCCATTTTCATACCAGGAAAATGTTGGGGCTGTACCTTAATAAACGCCACCGTCGCTTCCTTCCCACTCCTAAGCCTTTCCTATCTCATCGTCGCCATAAGACCTACTGTGCCGGTGCGACGTAAAGCAAGTTGTAAAAAAAAAAAAAAAAAAACCTGTCTAACCAGAAATGGGCCCACCATGGTGTGGGAAAAAGAGAATAGAATGATTTAAGTTCTCTAATAATAATTTCCCTACATCGGGGATTGTTAAGTGACACAGTGATATATCACACTGTCGTGACAAAAGTCATAGGATAGCAATATGTAACAATATGCCACTCCACCATCTGGACTTGGAAGTGCCCACAGCTGTATCAGTAGTGATCGGATATCTCGCGAGTGAGTGTCAACATTGTCTGTTCTGGCCATGGTAAAGCGACGTATATTATCTGCTTTCGAACGGGGCATGCTAGTTTGTATGTGTTAAGACGGATGGAATGGGGCACTAGGAAAGTTTTGCAATACGCAAAAACGGTTGGCTGGACACCCCTGTTATGGTAAGCGATGAAAAGAGGCATGAAAGCCGGTCTAGAAGACAGCAAGACGCGACCTTCACACCAGTTGTTACCAAGCAGTGGGATTGAAAGCAAGTTAAGATGTCAGTGTGGTCTAAAGATGAATATTGCGCAATTATCCGCTACAATTTGCTCGTGGATTAACTGTTGACCAGTGCTTGGAGGAAATGACTCCTGTGCTGGGGAAAGACTGTCCACATCGGACAGCAATTTTCCTTGGTACAAAGAGTTCCAGAGGGGAAATTTTGGGGTTGAAGGCGATCCTCGTTCTGGGCGACCGTCTGAATCAGTGACTGAGGAAAACATTGAAGCTGTGAGGAAAATGTTGCAGCAGGAGAGGCGGTTGACATATCGGCAGGTAGAAGAGACCCTCCACATCCCTGCACCAGCTATTCATTCAGTTACACACCACCATCTCCATGTTAGAGAGGTTTGTTCCCTTTGGGTGCCCCATTCACTTCCAGAGGAACAAAGAGCACATCGAGTGAAATGGTGCCGAAAAATGCTAAAACAGTTTGAAAATGGGACTTCGCGTAACGTCAATAGCATCATTACAGGTGACTAAACTTGGCCTTATTATTACGATGTCCCAACAAAATTCCAAAACAAGGTGTGGCTGTTTGAAGATGAGGGTAGTCTTGTGACTGTGCGAAAGTCAGGGTCAGTGAAGAAAAGGATGATTGCAGTATTCTTCAATAAATGGGGCATCCTGACTCGGGTTGTGCTAGAAAAACAAATTACAGTAGTTATTACGAAGTTGTACGGTGAGACTTGTCTACCTCAGGTCATCCAGCTCCATCCAATGTCACGGCTCAACACTTGACTCTTGCATCACGACAATCCTCCAGCACATCTAGCCAGATCAGGATTGACTGTGCTTGATCACCCTCCATACAGTCCTGATCTTGCCTCATGTGACTTCGCACTCTTCCCACAAGTGAAGATAAAGATGAAAGGGCGGCGTTTTGTATCCGACAAGGAGCTTCTGCCAGCATGGGATCAAGAGTGTGAAAATGTAACCGAATAAAAGAGGAAGAGTTTGTTCAGTGACTGGTTTCGACGTATGGAGAAATGTATTGAGTATATTGGAAATTATTTTGAAACAGTGAAAAGCGCTCACTCACATTGGCAAACTTTCCTAGTGCCCTTTGTACATGGCCAAAGTTGTGCGAACATTTAACATTTCTCGATTGATGGGTCACGTGGATATTCAGATCACCTCATGGAAGCATTGCAACCCTGACGGATGGTTAATGATCGTGATCAGCGGCATCTGGTTATGAATTTTCTATTGTATGAAGGCGAATCAAAAAGTAAGTTACACTTGCAAGCTATGGCCATTTATGAAACAACCTACACATAGACAACACAGCTACGACAGCATATAATGTAAGTTCACTTCTCCACATAGTCCCCAAAAGACTGTAAACATTTCTCGAAACGGTCAACCAACTTTTCGATTCCGGGTGCCTAGAAATCACCTCTTGCAATATGTAACCACCTGGAGATAGCTGATTAAACCTCCCCATTGTTTCAGAATCGAAGTCCGCCGTGATGATTGGAAACATTGCACCTTGCGAACATCGGTGAGCAAACGTGGGACCCATCTTTGACACAGTTTTCGAAATTCAATGTGCTGGTGAACAATGGAGAACACACTGCCATACGAAATGTTCAGCATGCTGGCAATTTCCTGCAGTATAATGCTCCGAATCTCTCTAATGATCCCATCCACACAGTCAACATTTTCAACAGTACTGGACGTTGCGGGCCTGCCTTCGAGATATTCGTCCGTGAGATCCGTGCGTCCGGCGTCAAATTGTTTACACCACTTTACAATACCTGGGCGAGAAATTGCACGCTCACCATACACAGTGATCTGACGATGAATGTCCATGCAATTGAGCAGTTTAGCCCATAGATATCTGATCGTTGCTCGCACCTCCAATTTGGAGTGAACATCCAGTGGACGCGCCCTTGACCCTAGCCCGCTCTGCACATACAACACGAAGGGATACCACACCTAACTTCCTATCGGACATATCAGCAGTTACTGTAGTTTGCTCCTCATTGGGCCCGGTCACGACACACAGCGTGCCCTCGCGGCGACCTAGTGTAACTTACTTTTTGATTCGCTCTCGTAAAAGAACAGTTATACTCGCTCGCATCACATGCACGCCCAATTCAAGAGGAACCAGACGCATATTCAGCATTCACGGAATATTGGAGCATGATACCCTCCAGAGTGCCTGTGTTCAAATGACGCCGGATACAACATTTCTGCTACGGACCCCTGTTGTCAACAAGGTACCGTGCAAGCTGGTGGTTGTTCCGTAAAGATGAGGGGTGAGTTCACGTGTCATGAGCTCAGTTTGCTGGTCCACCTGAACAGGTCTTTCACTGGTGACTATTACACTGAACTTTTTGGTGATCATCCCGCAATACAGTAGGAAATTCCAGCAGGATTATATGCCGTGTCATCGGGTCCAGGTTGTCCAGATTGGTCCGAGGAGCGTTATGGAGAGTTTCAACGACAGCTGTGGCCACCGTGTTCGCCCGATATGAACCCTAAAAATAGCTGAGAAGTGTTGGTATCTATCTCGATGATACGGGTCAACATATTATCGCAAGTGTTTCGTCCATTCATAACGAGTTGTTGTACTTCACCGGGTCAAAGGAGGGTCAACACAATACTAGTCCCTTATTCCACAACTTTTGGCACATATTAGTGTCTATATACATACACATTAATACTGAATAAATTAAGATATTCACCTCAAATAACCCGTGAACGATTAAAAACACCTGAAGATTATTTTCACTTTCAGAATTATAACCAACGAGCTTTTCCAGGGTGTGAATACCTGCCAAGATAACAGTACTAACTTTCTTTTCGTAAAGGAACTACATTTTCTCCACAGCTATCATTAGAGTTACTGTCCAACTCAATGGCTAAATGGTTAGCGTAATGGCCTTTGATCCAGAGGGTCTCGGGTTCAATTCTCTGCCGGGACTGGGAATTTAACCTTAATTAGTTTAATCGTCTGGCTCGGGATCTGGGTTTCTTGTGCCGTCTTCATCATTAGAAATCATCTTAGGCAGGGCTCCCATCCTCAGAGACATGCACGTATGCATGTCGCCCCCAGACCGTCTATTATAAAATGACCTGCGCCAGGCTACTCCGAAGGCCATACGCCATTATTATTATTATTATTATTATTATTATTATTATTATTATTATTATTATTATTATTATTATTATTATTATTATTATTATTATTATTACCGTATTTTTGTGGCAGGTAGAGGTGAAAGAAGGTGCGGGTGTGAACGGGTCTCAAACTACGAAATTAAAGTTAATGTAAAATTTAACAAGGTTATATTCTCTTTCCAAAATTCAGAAATAACACAAAAGACAGGTATAGAGTAGCAAGGCAATAAAAGTACAATTACAATATTCACAGGATTTGGGCTTCGAGCCCCGACCTCACAATTCTTGAGCAATTAGCCCAGTTTTACCCCAACACAAGTTTCAACAGAGGGGCGGAAAACCCCATTCATACCCAGGAGCACTTGCTCCAAATTACACATTAAAGCCTCCTTGAGGCGAGCGGAAAACAAATTTTTTTTAAGAAAGAGCAACCCGCTCTCAAATTTTAAGCCTGTCAAAGGCCACACCAAATTCCACCTTCAAGCTGTCCTCTAAGGACATAAACACAGGGGTAAAATACCCAACCTACTGAGGCCTATTAAGTGAGAAAAGGTTAATTAGATGACCTCTAAAATAACAATTTGAGAGGAGGCGATCTGCACTCCTAATACCTTTTATTTAAAACCTGATCTGGCTCTAGGCCGCTAATGCAAGGGCTAATCCCATACTACAGAGGTGACTTAGAGAAGAACAATTTACATTACATTAAGGAAGAATCGGTTGTGAGAAATAAGTTCACCTCAAAACAATATGAGTGGGAGCTCGAGAGGGTTAAGCACTCTCTATCCCAATATGTAGCTTTAAAAGAAAATAGATGCTAAGAGTAGTTACATTTTAGGAAAAGGTTACATGGTGGAAAAGCTTCGGACCCGCCCCGAGAGTTAAACTGCTGAGCTAGCAAGAAAAGAAGTTATTAAATGGCCATTACCTGGTTGTTGAACTGCTGCCCGAAGAAAGAGGCGCTTCCCGCCCCCTGCTATGTACTTTACACACTGAAAGATGGTACTGAAGTGGCACCGAGACCCGAAAATCAGCAGTTTATATACTCTCGCGGAAAGTTTGAGGCGTTTTTGGAATGAGAACACCCTCCCACAAGGATTTTATTGGTTCACCAAGAAAACCCCTACACAATACGAGGAAGAAACATATTATTGGTGGAAAATTAATTCGAGAAATTCAGGATTGGCTAAATTCAAAACAAGGGGAAAGAAAGGGGTATACAGCCAACTTAAACAATAACAGAAAGAAATTTAACAAGAAACAAACTTATGAAATAAAAATTTCTCCAAAAAACAGTTCTTTCACTTCGCACTAGGGTGCACCATTGTAGTTTTTCAGTAGTGTCCTCTAGAAGAGAAAGTTCACACTTCTTACTACAGGTAAAACAAAAATACATCAAAAATGGCCCAGTTCAAAAACTCCAAAATTTTCAAGTAGTGACATCTTCTGAGAAACTTGAAAATTAATACCGTAGATAAAGTTCAGACTTCCTCCAGCAGAGGAGTTTCAACTGGCGCAAATTTTAAATAAGCGGCGTGGAGGTGTACCGCCCGGTACAATTATTATTATTATTATTATTATTATTATTATTATTGTAGTTACCGAAAACTCTCTAGTTGGCTCTGAATTGAAATTGTGAGTTTAAGGAGTTATTTCCTACCCTAATGTTAATTGCCTTGATCCAATTTACCAGAGTGTATGATTGTTGGACAATATTATTCGTACACTCGTGGATGATTTGATTCAGAAAAGAATCCCTTCCTAAACGCAGTGTATGAAAAACAAGTCTTTATCGCTCAACAGTAACACAATTGAAATCAACGAAGGATGAGCTAGCTTTACCAAATATAGAAAAGTTCGTATTAAGTGCGAACATGAAGAATAGAAAAACTGCTGCTAATAGGGAGCCGTTAATTTTTATTGCTTCATCGCTTCTGTTGGGAACTAAGGACATTACACGAACATCCTTCTATACTTTCTAATCAACTGCATTTTTTTTACATATAAAATCTATCTAATATTCTTTTCGTTTTTCTAGAGTACATACTAGTATAAATGTATATAAATGAAATACGGAATGGTATACAAATTGCTGAGGTGCAATGGAAAGGTGAATTTTTGGAATTCACCGCGAAATACAGTATCGGAAATTACTACAAGTATGGCTGTTGGAAGGAATTCAAGTCCGTGTGTCTCTCAAGTTTGGGGACAGTGGTTTATCGCCCTGAACTATCACTATCGGTTGAAATATGCTAGTTGAGACCGCAATAATGTTGTGTACTTCATGTTACGTATAGCATAATAGACTGTGAGATATAATGTTAAAAACCTCCCAAAAACTGTTTAACTATTTCAGAGAGTTCGATTCTATGTCATGGCGTAGCATTTTACTATGGTGTGGTATATTTATAAGGCTTAATACTAATATAATCTATGAAAAATATAAGTGATAAACAACTTTTTAATTTAGGGTTGTCGAAACAGCTTAACATCGAACACTCCTGTTTTAATATTTTCAACAAGCATTGATTTATGGGTTAAAACACTGATCACAGTGAACATTTAAAGCCAACAATAATAAGGGATGTAGTTTTCTTCAGGGTAACGTTATTTGTTTAACATTTATTCTACCTGTTAATTATCTTAGTAAGTGCTAGAAATTCAGCAGACCACAACACATTAATTCCGTAACTAGGCGATGCACAATGACCCTAAGTTCTCCCATTTAAACACCTTCAAATGCAACTGACTGCAGCCAGAAACGATCCCACTATTTTGGGAATAAAAAATTGAAATATCGTATGGCTTTTAGTGCCGGGATATCCCAGGACGGGTTCGGCTCGCCAGGTGCAGGCCTTTCTATTTGACTCCCGTAGGCGACCTGCGCGTCGTGATGAGGATTAACCAATTCAGGTTAAAATCCCCGACCAGGCCGGGAATCGAACCCGGGACTCTCTGAACCGAAGGCCAGTACGCTGACCGTTCAGCTAACGAGTCGGACATTTTGGGAATAGAAATACAGCGAATAAACGATGATGCTGAAATCTTCAAAGAAGAATAAACTGCATTGAAGACATATGTTTCATCCTGCTCATTTGTACCCTGGAGCGAGGATAGGTCATTGAACGAATATGGCGACAAATCTTTCGAATTGTATGAGATAATACATTATACGACAGTTTTTAAACGTGATATTAAGTCTATCTTTTCCACGAATTGTTTCGCTGTGAAGATTTTAATAAAAAGCTAGAAGTATAAAAATGTTGTGCATACAAACTTTCTTACAGAATCACTGCATGAGTGGAGAACCCGTAATATACCCCCCCCCCCTCCCAATTCAAATCGTATGAAACCTACCACAGAATAAACTTCGCAAGTTTTGTATGAGTAATCGTTATTATGGTGATAAGAGTGATTTTATTCTTCGACATACAAAATTAATATAATAATATTGATTGCATAGGGATAGAAAAAGATCAATTTATATTGAAACAGATTACCTCTAGGGTCCTTTAATAAATATGCGGCACTTGGCAATGGAATGTAATCGCTTGAGCAACCGCAATGCAGTGGAGTTTTCTGTTTCTCGACGTTCATATTTAACTCTGTTTCATTAAGTTGCTTGTTTAAGAAGGGAATTAGATGTTCCCAAGCGGCTCGAGTCCACATTCAATATGAATAACTTTGGACAAACAGGATACTGTACGGTCAATTCAATGCTGACGTTTTGTTTAACGGGGAAAGACTGTGCCGTAAATTAAAGCACTTGATACATTAGTCCTGGAAATGTAATTTTTTATTTAGTAAAATGGTAATGCTGTTTGTTACTCTATCCAAGAGTTTTCTAACTATAACAATATTTTGAAGTAACTAGTCTTGCTAGTAATATTTTTTCTTTATCCTCAAATTAAAATGTATGACACTGCTAACAAAGCTTATTAGTATTAGTGGTAATGAACTACATAAATATGACTGATGGGCTGGAAGATTACACGGTGATATGTTTTATTGTTCAGTCTATGAAGGTCTTAATATTCGCATTGCTGTTCCACATCTTCCAAGTAAAATGTGTGCTACTACTGACATAGCTTATTGATATTAACGGTAATGTATATACTGTAGTACAAAATAGAGAAACTAGCCCCACGATGTAGAGGTAGCACGCCTGCCTCTTACCCTGAGACTTCGGGTTTGATTCCAGGCCAGGCCAGGGATTTTACCTGGATCTGAACATCCAGATCAACTCAACCTACATGATTACATTTGAGGAGCTATCTGACCATGAGATAGCGGCCCCCGGTCTAGAAAGTCAAGGAAAACGGTTCAGCCTTCGGGCTGAGCAGCAGCCGCTGGGGATATGACTATAAATTCGCTGGGCTCATCGTTTAACAGGGGAATGCCAGAAGACGCGGAGTAAATGATATAGAATGAGTTAATCATAGGGGAGGGGGCTGTATAATGTGACTGGACTTTGTGAGGTGAAAGTAAGGATTACAACCGTCCCCTGGTAATTCCAACCGGTCGGGACTCGATAGTGTGTGTATAAAAGAAATACTTGTAAATAGACAGAAATTATTAAGCGAGGCTTTTCATGGCTGGTTATAATTGTGTGTGCGTGTGTGTGTACGTGTATTTATAGATTTATTGGGTCATTGCGAAATAAAATAGAGTAATAAAAAGGCGGAGTTTTATATATTTCTTGTATTTCACTTTCCAAGCCATGTCTAGTAATTTTGAACTCAATCACTTACAAGGTGGAAGTTCATGAACTGTTCCTAAAGAGTAGAGTAACGTTACGCATGACTCGCTAGTTGAAATACTGTGGAAAAATATTTCTCATGTAGTATCAGCGAGCTAAATGTGATTACAACACTGACTGACCGCTATTTGCTTAACGTCGCGCAAATACAGGTAGGTCTTATGGCGACGATGGGATAGGAAAGGCCGAGGAATGGGAAGGAAGCGGGTGTGGCCTTAATTAAGGTACAGCCCCAGCATTTGCCTGGTGTGTAAATGGGATACCACGGAAAACCATCTTCAGAGCTGCCGACAGTGGGGTTCAAACCCACTATCTCCCGGATGCAAGCTCACAGCCACACGCCCCTAACTGTAGGCCAACTCGTCCAGTGATCACAGCAATCTGAACTCTGAAAACTATATTCGTTTTTATTCTAATGCATGTAGAATAATAATCAACGGGCTGCACATCAAACGATGAAATGCAGTACGATAAACACGACGCAGTTTTTCTCCCAAAGAATGTTTCCGAAACACAATTTTGGATGAATGTTACATTTCTTTCATTACAGATATTTAATGAAAGGAAGGCAAGTCTTTTGAGTGTGTGTGTGTGTGTGTGTGTGTGTGTGTGTGTGTGTGTGTGTGTGAATACACGTAATTGTATATACAGCAGATATTAACACCATTATAATAAAACTCGTGAAAGATGAACACTACTTCCACGTCAAAGCACTGATCTTACACCTACAAACTGATAACGTGCAAAAGTGTCTATCGTCACAAGAACTTGCAATTATGTTCCACAAAGTTTATATTTGACGGACTAAATATTCAAATTTCATGTGGGATCGGTTAGGATGTCTTTCTCCTTAGCAAAGTTCTGCTTAACTACATGATAATAAAATCAAAAGCTGTAGCCTTATAGCAAGTGATTGCGCATGCTTTTCATTCAGATGTAGTTATTTGCGAACAATAAGAAGAGACCTTTATTTTTGTACTTTCTTATCTCTAGAATTAATTCTGTGCTCAAATGTTTAATGAATAATTTCATTATTTATTAGGGATAATCATGAAATGATTGTAATGATATAAATGGATTAATACACTAAACTAAATTAACTCAGTCATTCTACTTACTATGCTGACTCTTCAAAGATCCATCAAATACTTGTTTTCAGCATAACAATTCTTACCTGAAAGAGACAGAAAAAATTATTGATGTCAGTATTGCTTATGAACGCCTAAGAACATTGAGAACGTAATATAAGAACAAACTCGAATATTCTCGCCCGTACAACGGTACGTGGTTGGAAGAAAGTAATCAAGTATTAAAACATTTACTTTTACAACACTTCATAATAATTAGAGTCCCGAAGTTTAGGTTGTTACAGATTAGAATGCAAAAGCATATAACAAGTATGCTCTAGCCGGACAACAGTTCTGGTATGAGATTGGCATAAATATTAGATCCCGGCCTATTAGACTTGGTGGTGCTTTATACCTGCTACGTTCTTCAGCCTACCAAAACTGATTTTGAATTAAGAAATTAAATTTATAAACTATGCGAAAAATAAAACTTATGGTAACAGAATTATAAACATGTCTATACATTTCTAAATAGTTTTAGTGTGATTTGATAGAATCTAATGGTGTACCTTCAGAAACGAACCATATCATTCTACTTTTAAGTAATTTGTACCTTTTTCAGGTATAATTCTGTTGCAATATACTCTTTTCATGTAGTTTATTAATGTATTTATTCAAAATTAGATTCAACAGACTGAATAAACTAACAGTTATAATTTAACTGAGTGGAAACTGAAAACAAATGGCTTCAGATATCGCAAAGTAAAGTGTTTTGTCTTAGCATCACGTGCTAGTTCATTTTGAAGGAAAATAGAACTCTGCACTGAACGACCCCTTTATTAGAAATACCTGGAGAATTGCAGTTCGTGAACGATGACGTGTAATAACTTGAAGAAACGTCACGAGCGACTCGCTCGTAGGTTAATTTACCGACCTCTCGTCTGGACGTCAGACGATACCACACGGTGGTGATAGTTACAAGTGACGACTTAAAAGACTTTGAATGCAGGCAAATAATCGGGACCCGAAGGTGTGATGCTAGGAAGAGCCACTCTTTGTTGGCTGTTCCCGTACCACATTATCGAGTGCAGAAATCGTGGAAAGAAATCGAGCTGAAGATCAAACTGCGGCCAGTCACGAGTGATCGATCAGGGAGGCGAGCGACGGGTGTCACAGCAACGACGATCCACAGTGGAACATTTGACCTTCGAGGCAGGTAGGCCTACATCTGATTTCCACAATAAGCATGCGACGTCCCTTGCGTCAATTCGGGTTCGGGAGCCGTTGATCCCACGACATAGCACACAACGCCTCGCTTCGACCCAAAAAAGGCTTCAGTGGACCTTTGACCCATAGAACAGGGTTGTCTCGAGTATCGAGTCCTGTTTTCTGTTGCACCTGCTGACAACTGAGTCCACATCTGGCGTAAAAAAACATGAGGTGACCTTCCCCACTTGTATCGTGAGCATCCAACAGGTCGGTGGTTGCGGTATCATAGTTTAGGAAGCATTCTCCTGGCATACCCCAGTGCCATTGGTTATCGTACCATACGCTTTGAGTGGTGAGGACTGTAACAATATAATAGCCGGCAATCTGCACCCGCATCACGAGGAACATGAAAATTAATTCTCCACCCTGCCATGACGTGCAAATTTCCCGGACTGCAACCCCGTCAAACATATCTGGGATATGCCGGAACACACAGTGAGGGTTGCTTCTACGCCTCCAAAACACTATGTATCAACTATTCAAGATGCTTCAGCAGGCAGCTGATATTGATGACCTTGTGAAATCAGTCCTCCAACGTTCCCCAGTAATGATAGTCAGCAAAGCGGAACAACCCAGAAAAAGTTGAAATTAATATTATTTGTTTATTATTATTATTGGTTTCAACAGAAATAGTATACTTACGTCCTTCATGATCTACGTGATGTCACTCTCAGTTCGTAATCGTAACTACTCGTATTTTAAATTTATGGTTTTCTAACATTAATTAAAGGACAGCGTAAGTTACCATTAATACAGAACGAAGCAATAACATTTTCTAATAAAAGTGATATAATTAAATTCTTATTTGATTGTATTTTCCAAACCTCTTTGTTTTGATTCAATTAATGTTTGTATTTTGAATTTAAAACAAATAGCTGTGCTATTACAGTAATTGGATACCTTGGCCAATGATCGTTTATGATTAGGACAAACATGTATTATGTTCTAGATTACGATACTAGTCTGTAAAAGTGAAGTTTGTCCAAGATGGTGTCCTCAGTTTCTAACGTGCGTCATCACTAACATAAGGCTGTTAGATTTCTGCCTAATTTCTTTCAGAATGGTTCCGGACGCTGATAATGCATATTCACATTGATTTTCAGAATCACTTAATTTTGATGACTGCTGTATTCTAGGGTGTTATTGCTCTAAAAGAACGAATTTACGATACAAATTTCGTATGATTGAGAAGATCATTATTGCAGAACGAGAGTTATCCCTCGTTCACATACAGTACTTTGTAAGGTGTGTGTCGCAAAACACGAGACTTCAAATATATGTGACATGCATCAGTTTAATTGTGCCCAGCTATTGGGCTACGTATCTCCCGTCATCAATTGTTTTTGTTTCTTGCCGACGTCGATGGCGTTAAGTATGCTAGGCCAAACTCTTTCAAGAAACATCATTTTTCGTTACCCTATGATCCAGAATTGGAAACTTCCTCCCATTCGTTTAATTTTAACATGGGTTGGTAATCTCTTCAAAGTAAAAGTCATCATCAGCATCACTAGCACTTGGAGACTTCGAATCGTTGCAATCTATTTCATGTAACATTATTATACTGCCTGAAAAAAATGTTAAGCACCCAGAAGGAGCGGCACAATATTGCCCCATTTCGGTATACAAAGATCTGTAATGTGTAGAACGTCCACCTGAATGCATTCTTGATGGCGCCGTCCTGTTGTTAAGTTGTTTCCACTCAACTGCTGTGAGTCAGACAGTTAGGGATGGGCGCGACTGAAGCCTGGAATCGAGAGCGTCGACTCTTTCGACTCCGAACACCGGTCTCGGTTCGCATGAAGCCTCTCGACTCCGAGTTAACCTGATGCGCATTGCGGGGCCGCACGGTCGCTTCGCATGAAGCCTCGCGACTCCGAGTTAACCTGATGCGCATTGCAGGGCCGCACGGTCGCTTCGCATGAAGCCTCTCGACTCCGAGTTAACCTGATGCGCATTGCAGGGCCGCACGGTCGCTTCGCATGAAGCCTCGCGACTCCGAGTTAACCTGATGCGCATTGCAGGGCCGCACGGTCGCTTCGCATGAAGCCTCGCGACACCAAGCGAACTTGACTCTCACTGCGGGGCCGCTTGCGTGTCGAGGCGCGGAAAATAACGTAAAAATCATACATATTGCTGCTCATTTGCCCATTGGTTTTTTTTAAGAGTACTGTAGAGTGAAGTACGATATTGTTAACGAAGACGACGAGTATAATGGTGTAGTTGAAATAAAATTACACATGGCAAGTCAGAAAGTATCGGCATAGCAAATCGCGGACATTTAATTTCACGTCTTTATTTGTCGTGATCAGGAAATTGATAAAAGGATATCAATGGTAAATCATTATGAATTGAACATGAACGATGAAAACAAATCTAATATGGGTAAATACTCTAACATAATTCGAACATAGATTAAACCATTAAAAGCCTCCGTGGCTCAGGCGGTAGCGCGTTAGCCTCGCACCGCTGGATTCCGTGGTTCAAATCCCGTTCACTCAACGTGGGATTTGTTTTTCTACAGGTACTCCGGTTTTCCCTGTCATCTTTTATTCTAGCAACACTCTCCAACATCATTTCATTTCATCTGTCAATCATTCATCATTGCCTCAGAGGAGTGTGACAGGCCTCGGCAGCCAGTACAACTCCTATCCTCGCCGCAGGATGGGGGCTTCATTCACTGACTGGAAAACAGGTTGTAGGTTTTCATTATAATTCAAGGACCACGTTAAGTCTTGGTGCATTATTATTATTATTATTATTATTATTATTATTATTATTATTATTATTATTATTATTATTATAAGCATTAACTGATAAGAAATTGTTGCCATACGTAATACGCTCGCCGGTGTTTTGTTATTATATAATTGAATTTCATATTGGGGATTACTTACGATTCTGTCATAATACATTATTAATATTATAAAAAACAATTTTTGAAACATGTGTTGTAATATTCCATTAGTACATGAAAGTTGTTTGTATTATGTATTTCAAGTTCACGTTGGCGATTGTTGAAGATTATTCTGTCAGAATATATTATTATTATTAGTAGTAGTATACACAAAAGGCCCTTTTCGCGACAGCCCTGGTAGGCCTTGGCCTACCAAGTGACCTCTGCCCAGCTCGAAGGCCAGTAGATTGCGAGGTGACGTGTGTTCAGCACGACGATCCTCTCGACCGTAATTCTTGGCTTTCTAGACCCGGTCCCTACCTCACCGTTATCACGAAACCTGAGATACAGGTAAAAATCCCCGACCTGGCCAGAATAGATCCCGGGGCCTCCCTAGACTGCGGAGGTGGCTATTATGAAGCACAATGTATGGTAAAGTATTTGTTGTAAAATCAAACTGTAAGTACTCGCTTCTTTTTTCTGTTTTATGCCCTAGGCTAGGGGTATTAATTATTTACAATTAAAAATCTAACTCGGCCGAGAATCGAACGCGGGACTGCCGCGTGACAGGCGGACGCGTTTCCCCCTACACCGCGGAGCAGAACTCGTTGAAGTAAATATTGGCGATTATGTAAACGTATACTGTCAGATTATTATTACCACTACTATTATCATCATTATCATCGTCGCCAAAATAGACCTACAACATTAACACTAACGATGATAAAATCCCGAAACAATATTTCATGTTTGCTGGCTAATAATCATCTTGTATTTTACCAAGGGTGGAACGGGGAACTATAATTCCAAGCAGTTCCGACAATAGTTGTTAGATGGCGTTAGTGCATCAGTGGAGTCGACACTGGAGTCGAGAGTGTCGGTTCCAGAGGTAGTCTCGACTCTTCGCGACTCCGTTCGCAGCCCATCCCTACAGACAGTTAAGCAAGACCTGCAGAGAAGACTACGTACGGTACGAAGCACCTGCGAGGCGTCGCAGATGCATTAGACAGCCTTTCCACCAACCGACAGCATTTAACAGAGGCCGCATTATGGGACAACATGAGGCTGGTTGGTCGTGTCGTGCAAATGCCAGACATGTGTGCCATTCCGATGTCACAGTGGCCAGATGTTGGACTCAATGGGTATATGAGGACACCCAATCACGTTGTGCAGGTTCGGGTCGACCAAAATACACCACCCCGAGGGAGGATCGTCGTATGGTGCACCAAACATTGCAGGATCCCATAACTTCGGCACCCGCCATCCGCGAACATGTACTGGAGACTCGACAACATCCTATGAGTTCCCACACAGTATCTCGACGACTCGCATCTGCCGGATTGGGGTCCTACCGCCCCATGCGTTGCTTGTCATTGATACCAGGACACCAACGCCTGCGATTGGAGTGGTGCCTTGCCCGGGAGACATGGGCAGAGGACGATGGTGGTGGTGGTGATTATGGTGATCCCTCACACATTTTCTTACATACAGTACATTATTTCGGTGGTGGTGGTGATTTTTTTTAAGAGGAAGTACGACTAGGCAACCATCTTCTGTACAACATCAATCAGAGAGGAAAAATGGAAAGCATCCGACACATCTAAAAATGAAGGTATCGGCCAAAGGAATACAAGGGCCACGAAGGGCGTGAAGATGAAAGACTCCCTAGTCCTGGAGTGCTCTAATACCGTCGGGGTCTCAAGAGATCAAGAGTTGACCAAAGGCGGTCATACGCGATTTATGAAAGTGGGGAGCCTGGCACAAGTAAGTGGAAGCAATGCCAGGACTCTGTTAAGGGTCCCATGGTCGCCAACCGACGCTCCGAAGTGGAGCCTTCTGGGGCCCCTTTCAGTTGCCCCTTACGACGGGCAGTGGATACCGTGGGTGTTATTCCACCGTCCTCACCCACAGGGGGTGGTCAGGGGACGACTAGCGTCGCATCATGTTCAGTGATGAGTCGCGCTTCTCCGTAAGTTACGATGATCATGATAACCATCGTGTGTAAGTTTGGCGGCGTCGAGGGCAGAGGGCAGCTGTGTCTATGGACTGCCTAGACCTAGAGCATGTAGAGGTCTCCCCGTGACCAGCATGATCCCCGGTCCTCTCCATCATTGAACAAGTGTGGGATGACATTGGAAGGGGACTCCGTTCCAATATCACCCTGCGGGATTTGGAGGGACAGCTGTAACAACTTTGGACGAACTTGCCTCAGGTGGTGGTGGTGGTGGTGATTATTGTTTTAAGAGGAAGTACAACTAGGCAACCATCCTCTATATAACACTAATCAGAGTGAAAATATGGAAGGGGTCCGACACTTCGAAAAATGAAGATATCGGCCAAAGGAAGACAAGGGCCACGAAGGGCATGAAAATGAAATACTCCCTAGCCCTCGCAAACCTAATAGCGTCGGGGTCTGAAAAGAACAAGAGTTGACCAAGGGAGGTCGGATAGGATAGATGAAAGTGAGGAGCCTGGCACAAGTAAGTGGAAGCAATGCCAGGACTCAGCTAAGGGACCCCGTGGTCGCCAACCCACGCTCCAAAGTTCAGAGCCTTTGGGGCCCCTTTTAGTCGCCTCTTACGACAGGCAGGGGATACCGTGGATGTTATTCTACTGCCCCCACCCACAGGGGGACTTGCCTCAGGAGAGGATCCAAAGGCTGTATGACCATTCCGACCCCATAAGGGCATGAATTGTAGCCGGAGAAGAGGGGGTCAGGGCGACACCGTACTAACCTGGCGCTAACATTCCACCTGTAACTGTCAACGGCCTTGTCTCTTTCATTCCATAATGTTATCAGTTCAATAAAGACACATGGTCTTTCAGCGTATGGAGTTTCATTCACTTTCAACCACTCCTCCTGTGTCCTTAACTTTTTTTTGTCAGACAGTGTGGTTGAAAGGAAAGAGTACCATATGGCCTGCCCAAATGAAACACTTAATTTCATATAGCTTATCATATTTGCATTTATACATTTAACCTAGCTTATGGTTATGCCGTATTGTTACTCAAAAGCCATCACGTACCTTATAGCTCCACAGATCTTACGCAAGAAAAAAATCCTTTGTCAGCCTGTATTGGGATCAGACCGCATCAGTTAAGGTGACAGCACAAACACTTGTGCTATTGAAATAAAGCAAGGAGTAGGGCAAGGCTGTGTTCTATCTCCACTCCTCTTCAATATTTACTCTGACAGGGTAATTTCTGAAGCACTAGAAGGAAAACGGGAGGGCATCTTTGTTAATGGAATCACAGTAAGTATTCTGTGATACGCAGATGATAATCTTCTGCTTGCAACAAGTGCTGAAGATCTGCAGACATTGCCAAACTGTGCGGTCGAACAGAGTGCTGCAGCAGGTCCGCGTTTAAAACGAAAAGGACCAAAGTAATGGCCATAAGCAAACATGTCATTCAACCTGTTAACTTGACAGTACTTTATAGCAGCTGGAACAATGCTGTTGAAATTAGGTCCCGGATTGAACAGGCAAGGGCTGCATTCAAGATAATGAACAAACTTCTCTGTAACAGGGACTTGAAGATTAAACTCAGTCTCCGTTTACTTCGGTGTTATGTATTTTCTGTCTTATTTTATTGTGCCGACACTTGGACCCTAACAGAGAACACCACCAAAATACTTCTAGCCTTTGAGATGTGGTGTTACCGACGCCTGCTTAGAGTGTCATGGGTTGACAGAGAACACTGAAGTACTGCAAAGCCTGAACAACGAGCTACAGGTCATGCACAACATTAAAATAGAAGAAACTTTAGCACTTTGGCCATATTATTCGAAATGATAAATATACTGTAGACTCCTTCAGCTTATCTTACACCGGGCGAGTTGGCCGTGCGCGTAGAGGCGCGCGGCTGTGAGCTTGCATCCGGGAGATAGTAGGTTCGAATCCCACTATCGGCAGCCCTGAAGATGGTTTTCCGTGGTTTCCCATTTTCAGACCAGGCAAATGCTGGGGCTGTACCTTAATTAAGGCCACGGCCGCTTCCTTCCAACTCCTAGGCCTTTCCTATCCCATCGCCGCCATAAGACCTATCTCTGTCGGTGCGACTTAAAGCCGCTAGCAAAAAAAAAAAAAAATAGAAAAGCTTATCTTACAAGGTAAAATTGATGGAAGGAGAAGAAGGGGAAGAAAGAGATTATCTTGGCTATGAAATCTACGAGGATGGTACGGACTCAGTTGCCCCACTCTTTTTCGAGTTGATAAGAACAAGAACTAGATCGCGCTGATGACAACCGACATCCAATGAGGATATGGTAGAAGAAGAAATGAGGAGACTAAAGCCATACTATTTCCGGACGATCCAGGATTCACACCCATACAACACAACGAATAGGATTAATCTAAAGTTTTCAGAAGTAACAGTGATTCGTTTATCTATGTTTTACATGAAATCTGCTCCCACTCGCGGATCGTTTTCAAAGCTTGGGCCCCAACTGACGTTGTTTGGAGATTTATCCCTGTATCAGCTTCTCCCCGACTTAGCAGAAGGTACTCTATTTTTGATATAAATATAATACAGAATTCAAATTAATATTATTTTGAATTTGATAGTTTACATGGATCATCTGCTGAAAGGTCCGACTCGTTGGCTGAATGGTCAGCGTACTGGCCTTCCGATCAAAGGGTACAAGGTTGGATTCCCGGCCAAGTCGGGGATTTTACCTTTCATTGTTTAATTCCAATGGCCCGGGGGCTGGGTGTTTCTGATGTCCCCCACATCCCTGCAACTCACACACCACACATAACACTACCTTCCACCACAATAAAACGCAGTTTCCTACACATGGCAGATGCCGCCCACCCACATCGGAGGGTCTGCCTCACAAGGGCTGCACCCGGCTAGAAATAGCCACACGAAATTATGATTGTTATCATCTGCTGAAAGGTATAAAGTGGCAGGGAGGGATTCAGTTAGGTGGAAATGTAGTATGCAGCCTGGCCTATGTTCCGAAAGCCTGCAGTCTAATTTCTTGCAACTTGAAAATAGGTGCAATGAGTATGGCATGAAAATTAGCCTTTCGAAGACTAAATTGATGTCAATGGGTAATAAATTCAACAGAATTGAATGTCAGATTGGTGATACAGAGCTGGAACAGGTAGAAAATTTCATGTATTTAGGATGTGTGTTCTCCCAAGATGGTAATATAGCAAGTGAGATTGAATCCAGGTGCAGTAAAGCTAATGCAGTCAGCTCGCAGTTGCAATCAACAGCATTCTGTAAGAGGGAAATCAGCTCCAGGACGAAACTCTTTATCTAGGTCTGTTTTCAGACCAACTTTGCTTTACGGGAACGAAAGCTGGGTGGACTCAGGATATCTAATTCGTAAGTAACAAGTAACAGACATGAAAGTAGCAAGAATGGTTGCTGGTACAAACAGGTGGGAACAATGACAGGATGGTACTCGGAATGAGGAGATAAAGGCTAAGTTAGGAATGAACTCAATGGATGAAGCTTTCCACATAAACCGGCTTCGGTGGTGGGGTCATGTGAGGCGAATGGAGGAGGATAGATTACCTAGGAGAATAATGAACTCTGTCATGGAGGGTAAGAGAAGTAGAGGGAGGCCAGGACGACGATGGTTAGACTAAGTTTCTTTTTTCTTTTTTTTCTACTTGCTTTACGTCGCACCGACACAGAGAGGTCTTATGGTGACGATGCGCTAGGAGTGGGAAGGAAGCGGCCGTGGCTTTAATTAAGGTAGTGCCCCAGCATTTTCTGGTCTGAAAATGGGAAACCACGGAAAACCATCTTCAGGGCTGCCGGTAGTGGGGTTCGAACCCACTATCTCGCGGATGCAGGCTCAAAGCAGCGCGCCCCTAACCGCACGGCCAACTCACCCGGTAGACTCAGTTTATAACGATTTAAAGATAAGAGGTAGGCCTACAGAACTAAATGAGGCCACAAAACTAGTTGCAATATAGGATTGTGGTGACATTTTGTAAATTCACAGAGGTTTGCATACTGAACGCTGAAAGGCATAACGGTCAATAATTATGAAGTATACTGTTGAATTTGATAACTGTGGTATTATTCGACGCTGTAATTATAGAATACCAGTGGTATGTCGCAGCAATAGTTAAGACTTAAAATGGAACTAATAATACAGGAAGCGTGAACGGAAAATTATACTAAACTCCGGAAGAACGTTAATCTGCCTTTAAACATACATTTCCGTTATGACTATATATATTATATTTTTGAATCTTGGCAATTGCACTATCATAATATTACATTTAATACACGAAACTGAACTTTCTGTTACTGGAACAGGCAAACCGAAGTTTTTTTTTTTTTTTTTGAGTTGCCGTACCATCTGGTAATAACAAAGCTGCAATTCTGTCCATTCAGCAGCGATTGCAATCTCACCTCTGATTCTAATCATGCATACTGAACTTGAATAAACAAATGTTTTCCCACAGCTTCCTGGAGCTTCTAATAAATCTATATTCTGAATTTTACAGAGCCATCTATCGGGCTAAAATAGAAAGATCAGCATAGACAACTTTCACAGAGCCCTCTATTGGGCTGGCATAGAACGAGCAGCGGAAAAACACGGCCGACTGGATCCCTCGCTGCGCTTCTTAAGGCGCTAGCTAGAGCGACGCATGAAGTCGGCCGTGGGACAAAACATTCATAGAGCCATCTACCGACGAATGCAGTTAATTGCAACGATCTGAGCATTTTCAAATATCTTTATAACCTATTTGGTATTATTCGAATGAATGACTATTTTACGCAAATAAAGGACTTCATGAAATAAATAATATTTTCATTTTCTCTTCACATAGGCGTTACTGTTGGGGTTTCCTCACAATACCGTATTACACGTTCAAATTATATAGATTTATGACCCATATTCAAAATACATATCTCTGCTACGATACGAATCCTCCCATCTCCTGATATACGGAGAATTCTAAGACGATATTGAGTTTTATATCGACAATTTCGAAGTGTGAATCTCCTTTAATTTTACTGCCTGTGTACCATTAGGATGGTAAGATAAAAGTGACATGCCGTATCCAATCTTTGATTCTCAGACAGAAATATGTTACATATATTTCTGCCAATTCCCTGGAGAATGTCACGTTAAAATTTTTAAAATCTTTCTCTAAGAGCTTCTCTTCTTTGCGTCGAGTTGAAATAAGTAATTCTCACTCTCATCCAATTGAACGTGAGAGTGAACTCCTCTTCTTTCGAAGTCTAATATTTCATGTTAGATCTGTTCTCGCCATCCTCTAACCTATATACCCCTACCCTTCTCTTCAACTTGGAATTAAATGCATTTCTGGAATGTACTATAATATTCCCAAGTGATTTTGTTTAGCACTTCTGGTAAGTTCTCTGCTGAGATGTTTCTTCGCGGAATGTCAATGGAGATGTTCTAAGTAGCGCGTGTTCTTCCATCTCGGCCGCACTCCCTCATCATTCAATACGTCTCAAGTGAGCAGAAGAGTCGATGCACATTTAATTTCTTACGATCTTTATTTATGAACTTCATCTTTCTTTAATGTCGATGTTTGTATGGAGAGAGGAAGCAGGGAAGGAAGATAGCTCTAACGCACACATATCACATCCGTGTGGAGCGAATGCTGAATTAGTTATAAGGCGGAAGGAGCTTCTGACTTTTCCTCAATTAGTTGGACTCAAGAAGAGGCGTTTAGAAAACTCCCCATTTGTCAGAGGTGAGCACTCTAAAAGGAAGGTGCAAGTGGATGGGAGAGCACAACCAAGGAAAGGGTTTCTGCTCGAGAATTAGAGGAGATTAAGGAGAAAGGTTGAAGTTTGTTTGTTTCAGAAGAAGTTGCAGGTGGATCAAAGGAGTGGTCGTTTCGCTACAGAGAGTGAAGTAATAGAATGTTCTACAAATGCTGATGGAGTAATGCTTCGTCTGTTGCCACTTTAAGTGAGAAAGAATTTTCGTCTGTATATGATCATATTAATCTATTCACTCGTATCAGTTATGGATTTAATAGTAATATATTTAAAGTTTCAATTACGTTTTAGATTAAGTGTGATATATGTAACAGGCTCGTAGATATAAAGAATAATATTAATGAGGAAAAGAGACAAAAGAAGCTTTGTTTTTGTCTCTTCCGTCTTCAGCAAACGTAGGCCTCTTCTATTATTTTACGTCAGTTATTCCTCAGTCCGGTTCTTTTCTTGACTTCAAGGAAATTCTCGCGGTAATTGGTTGTTATCGTCTTGACCAATGCCAAAACCGAAGGATCAGGAAGTGTCCACGGCATTTTTATTTTCTTCTCTTTCTACAATTTGTTTTACGTAGCACAGACACAGGTAGGTCTTATGGCGACGATGGGATAGGAAAGGGTTTGGGAAGGAAGCGGCCGTAGCATTAATTAAGGTACAGCCCCAGCATTTGCCTGGTGTGAAAATGGGAAACCACGGAAAACCATATTTAGGGCTGCCGACAGTGAGGCTCGAACCCACAATGTCCCAGATACAAACTCACAGATGCGCGCTCCTAACCGCACGGCCAACTCGCCCGGTGTCCGCGGCGTTTGGGGTAGAACACGCGACTTTCATCGTCAAAATGTGAGTTATTGTTTATTGTACTTATTGATTAGATTATTACATATTACAAAGACCGAGAGGAGTGGCCGCACGTGTTAATGCACTGCGTCTATGCATTCCGGAGACGAGTGGGTTCGAATCCTATCGTCGGCTGTCGTGAGAAGAATGGTTTTCCGTGGTTTCCGATTTTGACTCCCAGGACCAGTTGCTATTCATAGGCCACAGCCGATTCTTTCCACTCCTTACCCTATTTCGTTCACCATCATTCATTTCATCGTCATTAGCTCTTCGACAGAGGTTAGCGTCAGGAAGGTCAACCGGCCGTAAAAATATGCCATACAATTTCACCACATTTCAACCCCGACTCCGTATTAAGAAACGGGACTAGGGGGTAGACATTACAAACTGCAGAGATTGTTTGTTAAATGCCACTTTAGCACTGAAAAATGTGTAGAAACGAGAAAAGATATAATTTGGATGAAGTGGGTGGAGAAGGCCGGCCCCGTGGTGTAGGGGTAGCATGCCTGCCTCTTACCCGGAGGCCCCGGGTTCGATTCCCGGCCAGGTCAGGGATTTTTACCTGTACCTGAGGGCTGGTTCGAGGTCCACTCAGCCTACGTGATTAGAATTGAGGAGCTATCTGACGGTGAGATGGCGGCCCCGATCTAGAAAGCCAAGAATAACGGCCGAGAGGATTCGTCGTGCTGACCACACGACCCCTCGTAATCTGCAGGCCTTCGGGCTGAGCAGCGGTCGCTTGGTAGGCCAAGGCCCTTCAAGGGCTGTAGTGCCATGGGGTTTGGTTTGGTTTGGTTTGGTTTGGTTTGGTTTGGTTTGGTTTGGTTTGGTTTGGGTGGAGAAGACGGCGGTGGTGGTGTTTGTGGTAGTGATGGTTGTGTTTATGTAGATAGTGATCGCAATCCTTATTGTGATGAGGAGGAATATATATAGAAGAAAGAAAAGTGCAGATACTGAGGAAGAATCGGACAGTAATTGTGGTTCTAGTAAACGTGATGACGATGATAGTGATAGATTTTTCCAAGGACGAAATAGACATATGGCTTCCACAAATAGTGACGAAATGTGTTAATCAGTGGTGGTTGGTGCATTAAGAGCTTTTGGGCGCCGCCCCGCAACCTTTTCAAAAATTACTTAACATAATTTCACTCTGTAACTGATTACATTAAGAGATGTACAAATGTAGCGAAGTCGAACTTATGGTGGTGTCCTATTGAGTTAAGATACAGTTTATTAATTTGGCCATAAACATTTCGCTTTTCTTTTTTCAAAGGTAGGGCAAAGGCTTCCAGGCCGTGGCAATCGTTCAGCAAGCACGGCGGTCGGGCTCTGACAGGAGAGCCCTCAGTAAGTTTGTTGTGCGGGGTGCGGGAGGAGCCTGGGAAGACGATATGGGTTGTCAGGGGAAGGAAGAGTGCAGGCGGGTGTATGGTCCGTCCGGCAGAGCCAGCAGCAATATCGCCAACCACTTTACAATGTACCTAGACATTTTCTCCCGCTCCTTACATTAACTCTTCTTAGAGATTAATTCTAAAACATCTTACAAAACAATGAATTCCATTATATTGAAACTGAATGAATTCAATTCTACTGACAAGGTAAAATAAAGATTTAAAATGTAACCATAAGATGACGACGCCATTTTTAGCTTGGTGAAATTGCTAAATATGTCTTCAGATTTGGGCAAGAGAGTGAAATTCGGGCATGAACTGCTTATGTCCTTTTCCGAATGTGGTTCTTGTCGTTTGTGATCAGTGAAACAGTGCAATGCCGTAGTAGTCTTAATTGCAATGTGTGTTAACCTGTTAATGTATGTATAAGAGCGTTTGTAGTGTAATGCAAGTATGTAATAGGTAAAACTACAGCACCGTTCTATTTTAAATAGCCCTGTAAATTCTACCTTTAGTATGTAAGTATCCTGTTAATGCCTTCATTCGTGTGCTCAGTGTTTACCTGTCTAGTTTAAAACTAAGTGTTACAGTCTTAATTTAAGAAGACAAGAAAGATGAATTCTGTAAGCAGTAATATTAGTAGTGGCGGGAATTTAACTTTTCAACATAGGATAGAATTAAGGAAATCAGGGTCTCCTCGGCAGAATTTAAATATTGCACAAGAACACAAGGGTTGAAAGAACAAAAATGGATAAACTAGGAAATTCAGTCCATCACGTTATAAGCACGTTGAATAGTTGTGTAGATGTGAAATAAGGAATGCGTTCTTTTGTTACTCTTGTTTGGCAAAGAATATCTTTGATTGTGCGTTCTTAGTGAGTTATTATATGCTGTTAGGCTCTGTGGGCAGTTTGAACTAGCACTTAGGCAAAAGCATCTGACAACCTAAGATTTTTTTAGGTTTTGCCAATGTTATCTGATTTTCTCTACGTGATAGTACTGTCTCTGAAGCAGATTTCTATTCAACCAAAGCCTTAGGATTATTATTATTATTATTATTATTATTATTATTATTATTATTATTATTATTATTATTATTATTATTATTATTATTATTATTATTATTATTATTATTATTATTTACAGCTAAAAATATCGTGGTGTTTTTCAGTGAAAACTGAACCAATTAGGCGGTGGGGGGGGGATGGGATGGCAGCACCAGCGTTGCCAACCGTACGATCTGGATCGTACATGTACGATAATTCGATACTGTGTACTACCGTTCGATCCAACTCGCGGATCGTACGCCTATTGTACGATCCTAGGACGTATCGTAAATTTTGCATTGTTTTCTCTTTAAAATGTGTACATTTTATTCCTTCTTTTATTAATGCTAGTTATGTTCTGTCATAGACGACAAGATGGAAATAGAGGGAGAGGCTTTTTGAATAAGATTCCCAACGGGAATTTCACAGTTTCCTCCTTTCTGAGTTACTTCACGGTCTTGCGTCTGTAGATCATAGTATTCGCCTTCACCAGGTTGACCATGACTGGAGGAAATTACTCTTTGTCAATATCAAGGATGATATTAAAGCCTGCTCTGAAGTAAATGTATTTTGGGCTAAGTTAGAGGAGGTAAAAAAAAAGCTTCCCGCACTTCCAGAATTTTCACTCTCTGTTTTGTCACTCCGTCACTCGAATGGTAACTGTAAAATAATATTCAGAAAAATTAATCTCACTGAAGCCAAAAACAGAAATAGGCTAATTACTTCCATAGCGAATATTGTAATGGTTATTTTAAGTTGTAAGGTCCTCTCTTTAATATATGCCATACTTTTGCAGTTGTTGTACGATCCTGACCATCACCGAGGTTGGTAACGCTGGGCGGCACAGCCCTGCCAGAGTAAAATACCATGAACCGCCAATGATAGTAATACGTCTACAAGGTTTGAATGATTCCGCCAGACACGGTAGAACTTCAAAAGGATGTTGGGAACATGTTCGTTTTTATGGAAGTACGTTATCTACCGCGCAAAGCCATCTCCGTAAAGGCCATGAAGCCCCTGGATAAGTGGAAGGTAAAGGCTTCAACTTTCTGTCACCCCAGCACTTGGCGGGATAAAGTGGTTAGCTCTACGCCCAGCCGCCTTTGCTGCCAGGACCACCTTAATGGCTACTGACGGTGGGATTCGAACCCACTGTCACGCGAATGCAAGCTTACAGCTTCCCAGGAATTAACCTGGTAGGTACTCATTTTCTGGTGTAGTCTGAGTGAACCTCAGGGCCATGTGCAACTCCAGAATTGGATATGTCGCTCCTTAAATATTGCGACTTCTTGACGGGGAATCGAACACACACCTTTTAGGGCGAAGAGAGCACGCCTTGAATATCTCTGCTAGTCAGCCCCTTTGCCTACGTATGGTTTATAGAAATGTGCACGAATAAAGTAATTACTCTACAGATATAGTCTAATATTTCGGGATAATTCATGCCCGTTGATAGCATACATGCCGGTCTGAGTGGCTAGGACGCGGTAGAACGCTGGCACCAGATTGGCAGGTTCGATCCTGGCTCAGTCCGGTCGTATTTGAAGGTGCTGAAATACGTCAGCCTCGTGTCGGTAGATTTACTGCCGCATAAAGGAACTCCTGTGGGACAAACCTCCGGCACCCCGGATTCTCCGATAACAATCAACAGTAGTCAGTGGCACGTAAAATCAATAACATTATTATTACGATAACATAAATAACAAGCATTTATATTTCTCAAATTTCTATATGTCCGCCTCTGTGGTGTAGTGGTTAATGTGATTAGCTGCCACCCCCGGAGGCCTGGGTACGATTCATGGCTCTGCCAGTGGTACGAAGACTTGAACTGGGTCCATTCAGCCTAGGGAGGTCAACTGAGTACAGGGGTTCGATTTCCACCTCAGCCATTCTCGAAGTAGATTTCCGTCGTTTTCCATTCCTCTTCAAGGCAAATGCCGGGATAGTACCGAACTTAAAGCCACTGCCAATTTTTTCTCTCTTCCTTGCCTGTTCTTTCCAATCTTCCCATCCTCCTCAAGGCCCCTGTTCAGCATAGCAGGTGAGGCCACCTGGAAGAGGTACTGATCCTCCTCCCCAGTTTCATCGCAGACCAAATGTCTCACACTCCAGAAAGCCGGACGTGAGGTGATAAAGGTGCGACCCCTCACTGAGTCCGGGAGAGAAAGCAAACCTGAACGGTAAACGGACATTTTTTAAAATTGGCTTTACGAAGCACCGACACAGATAGGTCTTATGGCGACGATGGTGTAGGAAAAGGCTAAGAATTGAAAGGAATCAGTCGTGGCCTTAATTAAGGTACTTCCCCAGGATTTGCGTGGTGTGAAATGGGAAAACACAGAAAACCACCTTCAGGGCTGCCGACAGTGGGATTCGAACCCACTATCTCCCGGGTGCAAGCTCACAGCCAGTCATCCCTAACCGCATGGCCAACTCGCCCGGTAAATTTCATATAAAACGTAACGGCGTCTGTCGGGAGCCACATGACTTTCTGTAACACAGAATTGCGCCCGACTATTGTGGAGTTAAATATTTGTGAAAGACCAGGGAATCGAATTGGGGTGGAAAACTACTAAAGCAACAGAGTGGCGTTTTACAGTGTGAATGAATTCGGATAACGGTAAGGACAGCTTTACAGCTAGCAGGGGTGTGTTTTAATTCAGAATAAACGTGTACAATGTTGCGAGACTATTATATGATGAAGTGAATCATTTTCATGCCGTAAGCCTGTTGAGCGAAAGCGTCACGCTTTTTTGAGATGCCACTCCGTTTCCGACTGCTGAGGCCCGTTAGCGCAGGAAGACAGCAGCACTGCGAGAAAATGCGTCCAAAACCACAACAGCAGGAGCAAGGAACTTGGCAATGTAGTCACAGAGAGGTTCAATCTATCTTATAGGACAAATAATAATAATAATAATAATAATAATAATAATAATAATAATAATAATAATAATAATAATAATCATGAAAAAATTAAATGACGTATGGCTTTTACTGCCGGGAGATCCTAGGACGGGTTCGGCTCGCCAGGTGCAGGTCTTTTGATTTGACTCCCGTAGGCGACCTGCGCATCGTGATGAGGATGAAATTATGATGAAGACAACAACACGCCCAGCCCCCGGACCAGGGAAATTAACCAATGATGGTTAAAATTCCCTACCCTGCCGGGAGTCGAACCCGGAACCCCTGTGACCAAAGGCCAGCATGCTAACCATTTAGCTATGGAGCCGGACATAATAATAATAATAATAATAATAATACTAATAATAATAATAATAATAATAATAATAATAATAATAATAATAATAAAGCGATATTAAGGATACGCCGAGTTACCAGCACGATTATCACTTTCGTGGACTTTAAGAAGGCATATGATTCTGAGGACAGACATACCGTTTTTGATTCAGTAAAAGAACTCGGAGTGGACAGGAAGACCAGAAAACTAATCGGCAAACTCTCAAGAACACGACTTCTAGAATGAAATTCGTTGGGGAAATTTCTAAGTCTTTTGAAGTATGTACGGACGTTCGTTAAATTGACGGCATCTCCGCTATTCTGTTTAACTTAGTTCTAGACAAAGTTATTATAGAATGGAAAAGGAATGTCACACGTGTGAGCATCGGAAACTTGCGAAGCAAAATCAAGGTGAAATGTTTAGCCTTTGTTGACTATCTAGCAATCATTACTAAGACCACAGATGAAACAGATACGCCGTACAGCGATTACACAATATAGCATCAAAGACAGGCCTCCAGATATTGTACGAAAACACGCAGCTCATGGAAAATCTACATCAACATAGCAAATATACTCCGCTAGGGATAGAAAACGGCACAATTTCACAGGTTTCCTCTTTCAAATACCTTGTAGAAATCGCACTACAATCGGGACTAGACCGCTGGGACAACATAGAAACAGCCACTAAAATCCTTAAGGCGTACAGGCTAACGTGGAATTACTACAACAAAAGAGTCATATCGCGTAATGCAAAATTACATTACAAGACAGTTGTTTTTCCGGAAGCTTTATACGCCTCAGAAACCATATCGCTTTGAAGTCACTCTAAAATTATAGAAATTGAAAAGCATGAAATGAAAATCCACCGGAATATTTATGGTCCCACGAGGGAAAATTGAAAGTGGATTAAGAGGAGAACAGCGGAACTCTACTCGTGAACTGATAGGATCACTGATGCCGTACGCAAGAGATGCCTGAAATTCTATCTATAGGATGGACAGCGACAGATTCACCAAAAGATTATTTGAAGTAATAACTCTTAAAAGGTCAAAATAAACTGGCTAGAAGAAACGAAGGCGGACCTCCAAACAACGAATATTACGGACGACATTTAGAAGATCGTGGTCTTTAGTTCAATAGTAGCCAAGCACAAATTCATGGAGAAACCTAAAAAGAAAACTGGTAGGAAGTGGTCCACTAAACACAAGATGCAACACAGTGCATTCTTGAAGAGATGTTGGGAGGATAACAAGGCGATTAGGCCAACGAACAATTTAAAACGTGCTCTTTGAATGGGCATAACGAAGAAATAATAATAATAATAATAATAATAATAATAATAATAATAATAATAATAATAATAATAATAATAATAATAATTACGGTGAGGCCCGTTAAGGACCATATGCCAATCTCAATTCATACTACCTTGCTCTTTGCTCTTCAATTCTTTCCAGTATTCCTTCACCATTGCTCTACGATTTGTTCTCCTCTCCTCAGACTACTTAGGACCGGATTTCCTTTCCATTCTTCCTTAAAATCCTTCCACAATTAAAATATTCATTTTAAAAATCTTTTCAATAGTTTCCTCTTCTCTTATATTATTTCTTTCTAAATCTTTCTTGACCTCTTATATCCAGCTAGTTCTTGATATTTTCTCCCACTATATCTGCTTTTGTCAATCTGTTATCATTAGGGCCCGGATGTTTATGCAGTAGTAGGTTAGAATGCACACTTACTGAAGCGAGTAATAAGTAGAGTCTACCCGCACGACTATAATGCTATGAAGTTTGCATAAACATTAGGGGTTCGATCCATTAGAACCCATAGAATTTATGTTCCTCCGACTACGTTACGTTAGAGCGGGCTAGTCGACATTTATTACTAAGAACCTTTGTTACTAAATGATCTTGTTAGTAGAAAATGTCGAATAGCCCGCTCTATCTTAATGTAGTGCAAGTGACATAAATTCTAGGGATTCTAATGGGCCGAACCCCTATTGATTATGCAAACCCCGTAGCAATACCGTCGTGTGGGTAGACTACTTATTACTCGCTTGAGTAAGTTTGCATTCTAACCTATTACAGCATAAACGTCCGGGCCCTATAAATACACTTAAGAAAATGGAAATTGCAACACCATGAAGGCATTGGTTGTTTGTGTTGATTTTGAAGAAATGGAACGATGCCATGTAGGTATGTAAACGATAAAAGTTTCAGACCCATTGGCTTGTTGCTACGGGTCCACCCACGTGATTGGTCGCGGAGGAATCAACTCCAGTATACGGACTCTGGTGTAGCGTAGTTGACTTGCAGTCTGTGCAGTGAAGTGCTCCCCATCAAACATGCCTCGACGACAGAGAAGAGTACGCTATCAACAACTGTCGCCTTTGAGAGGGCCCGGATAATTGGGCTGTGTGAGGCTGGATTATCGCTAAGGACTGTCGCTGCACGTGTTGGCCGACAGGCATCTACGGAACAACGTGTATGGCAGCAGTGGTCAAATGAAGGTACCCACACTCGTAGACCTGGCACAGGCCCAGCGCGACAGACAACTGAGAGAAAGGATCGCCGCATCATTCGGATGGCCTGGATGGAACCCCATGCAACAGCAGCGCAAATTCCAGCAGCTGTGGCACCCCACGTTACACAACAAACAGTTGGTAATCTCCTGCGTGCAGGTGGCTTACGAGCCCGTGTCCCTGCAGAAGGTGTTCCATTGACCCCACAACAGCGACGTGTAAGGCTGGCCTGGTGTCAAGAAAGATCGACGTGGGTCGTCGAATGGCATAGGGTAGTCTTTAGTGATGAATCGCGCTTTTGTCTTGCCCGCTGTGATCGTCGGAATCATGTGCGCCGACGTACCGGGAAGAGGGATCCCCCAGATCTTATTGTCGAGAGGCACACAGGGCCATCACGAAGCATTATGGTCTGAGGAGCTATTGGCTTTAATGTGAAATCACAATTAGCGCTTGTTGAGGGCACTATGACTGCTCGACAGTACGTTGATAGGGTACTCAATCCAGTGGTTGTCCCTATGATGGCGAACATTGCTAATGAGATGTTTCAGCAGGACAATGCGCGGGTTCACACTGCACGCATCTCCAGAGAAGCTCTCCACGACATCACAACCTTATCATGGCCCGCCAGATCCCCGGACCTCAGTCCTATTGAACATGTGTGGGACATGATGGGTCGACAACTGGCCAACCGTCCTCAGCCACTCACAACTCTGGAACAACTGACCCGTGAAGTGCAGCAAGCATGGGCCACAATTCCTCAGGAAGCGATCCAGGGCCTTATTGACTCCATGCCTCGATGAATTCATCAATGTATTGCAGCTCGTGGTGGGCACATCCTGTATTGATTGTTGTCCAAAGTTGCAGTCAGAGGTACCTGAAAGTGTAATCATCGAAGCACAACTGAACAGTCGTCCTACATGTTCAATTGCAGCAATGTAGCACCACTCCTTCTGGGTGTTGCAATTTCCATTTTCTACAGTGTATAGTCTAATGTGCCATTATTCTTGCTTTCGTGTATTGACAAACGTTCTCAACTGTTCCGATAGAAATTATCTTCACCTTATGGGTAATATATTCAAAATCCAACCAAAGTATTCTAATGTAGAGCAGAGTTACAAACACGAAGCTAATTAAAAGAGGAAACATGTGATTTTCGTTACTAATTCTGCAGTTTCATGATAAATATATTGTATATATTGGTATATTGGTATTTAAAAAAAGCAATCTCTTTTTTACTTATTGTTTCTGTTATATTTTCTTTGTTCAGGTATATTTCCTTATTATTTCTTATTTTCTATTGTTCTGTTGTTTCCATGCGTCCTGAGATTTTCCCCATTAATCTTCCTTCTAGTACTTCCAGTTCACCTAAACTATAGATCAAAACTAAATATTCACTTCCGTAAAGACATTCTGGTTTCACCACTGCACTGTAGTATTGTAGTATTATAGTGCCTTATTTTAAGACTGTGGATAAGCATTTCTTGTTGTAAATATTCTTAGTGAAGCCGTACACTCTTTCCATCAAAATATGAACATATTAACATCAAAATAATTTCTAGACAGTTCGTGAGACAACAGTGTACAGTTACAGAGAGATTCAATCCATTTTATAGGGTCTGACTTCAATGTGACTTCATCGGGTGACTCAAGAGCGCCGCCATCTGGAGATACTAAAATCACTGTATCACGCGGCTATCAATAAACGTTGACCAAGGGAGGTTAGATAGGATATATGAAAATGATGAAAATGGGGAACCTGACACATGTAAGTGGAAACAATGCCAGGACTCTTACGACACGAGGACAGGCAGGGGATACCCGTGGGTGTTATTCTACCACCCATTCAGGGCGGGTTACTCGCCATTAACGAACTATGCAATAAAATGTTAAATTAGTAAGTAGCTCCGCTATCTCAAAACTAGAATCGTAGACGAATCGTTATTGATCCAAGCCTTAGTCCTTTCTTTCCCTGGAGTGCTGTATTTTCACGACTTGTCATAAAGGAAGGTCGTTACGTTGAACCGTAGTTGGTCCAAATCTGACTCATCATTCGCAATGGTATGTATACATCTTTCCTTTTTTATTGTTTTATGTTTCAGAAATGTATGTTTTGTTTCTTGCAAGCTACCATTCAGATGTCGGGTTCCAAAACTTGAGAACGAACAGAGGCAACCACGCGATCTTACCTTATTCTAGCTTGCGCAGGGCTCCTTATTTGTCTCCGTTCGTCAACCAACTGTTGTTCCCTTCCAACTCCTAGGGTCTAATGGGGATTTCAATATCTCAATATCGCGTCTCACCGAGCGAGTCGGCTGTGTGGTTAGGGTAGCGGAACTGTAAGCTTGAATTCGGGAGATGATGTGATCGAATCCCACCGTTCACAGTTCCGAAGATGGTTTTGCGTGGTTTCCCATTTTCACTCCAGGCAAATGCTGGGGCTGTACCTTAATTAATTTCATGGATACAACCTTCCCAATCCGATCTCTTTACCAACCTTGTGTCGCCGAAAAATCTTGGTGTTGTTACTGATCCAACAATAACGTTTGAGAGCAACAGCTTAAGGGCCAATAAGCTGAGTCCTGAAAGAAGAGACAGCACGACACCACGATGACTGCTTTTTGAAAAAAAAAAAAAAAAAAAACAACCTTATTTTAGCACTTTGAAGAAAATTATGACATACCCGCCAGTTGCTGAGAAATGATTGGGTAGCCCTCATGTGTGCGAGGATCTGTCACAAAATTTTTACTTAATTTCTTCCTTCGTTCTGGTATTCCAATTTCGTTTTTAAAGAAATTGGTTTACGTGTTTTATGTAATTCATTGTCAATAGAAAATCAACATTTATACGGTAAATGTAAAGAAAAAAGTTTTCCTGGTTAACGATAGTGGTACCATAGGGGAATTTCACAATTTTAAAAAATCCTAAGATAAATAGTGTGAAATTTGGAATAGTGTTAAATATATTACTGTACTATCAATTTGAATCTATTGTCTTACAGTACCCCTTGTTCTAGGGAAGATAATTATTTTTGATTTTCTCTCTATAAGTCAAGGGGCCGAATTCCGTCCCCGCGCCAAATTTCATCTCTCTAGAGATTTCCATTTTGTACGGTTGCTACCTAATATTTAGCCACGCGCACAATTGCAGCCTCATCCCGTCCTCTTGTTGTGAGAATTGATTGTGTGCACCACGTTCAGTTTCCGTGTACAAGGAGGATTCATTTTTTATGTTGAGTTAGTACAGCATTCAAATTAAGAGCCTGTTATTCGTAGAGTGAGCACTGATATGTGTATGAAATACCGGACTGCATTTCAGTCTTGTAGTGTAATTCCTGGTGTGTAGTCGCTACATTGAGGTGGTTGGCGTGAGTTACTCTAGTGGCCATTACAATAAATCAAGGAATGTTCTTAATTTCGTCCCCCATCATTTTATTTGTTATTTAAGAAGTTTATTATTATTTTCAGATTGGAAAGCTCAAGCAGGCCCAAGGAGGCTGTGAAAAAGGTTATTAAGGCAGTGAGGGATAAGATAATGGGTTACAAACGTACAAGTAAAGCGTTTAACATCCCACGAGCAACGTTGAAAGACTAAGTTAAAAAGAATAGGTAACAAATGAAACATTTTTCATAAATGACCTTTAAGTAATTTATTATGGGAGAAGTGTTTAGTAAGGTTAGAAAGGAAAAATTATTAAAATTTAATTGTATTTTTCATACATTTTGTGGGGGACGAAATTACTAACACATTTTTGATAGTTTAGTTTTTGCAGTGTTTATGTTTATGTTAAATACTGACTGCCTTACGTTATAACAGTATTATCGTAACTTGCCCTTCAGTGGATAATATTGAACCCATGGACCAAAGGGTTCAATATATTCAGTAATATATACAGGTGTATCCGCTATGATGTTACAGACTTTGAGCGATGATGGAGAACGGGAAATGGATCCATTTGAAATAAGGAACCGAAGTCTGGGAACGTTCGAGTACCGGGCGAGTTGGCCGTGCGGTTAGGGTAGCGCAGCTGTCAGCTTGCATCCGAGAGATAGTGGGTGCGAACCCCACTGTCGAGAGCCCCGAAGATCGTTTTCCATGGTTTCCTATTTTTATGCCAGGCTGTACCATAATTAAGGCCGCGGCCGCCTCCTTCCCATTCCTAGGCCTTTCCTATCCCATCATCGCCATAAGACGTATCTGTGTCGGTGCGACGTAATGCAAATAGCAACAAAAAACGTTCGAATCAAAAGTTAATAATCCATGTTGTTTAATGTCCGTCCGTTTTTAATAGACGCCGAGGTATCGAAATTTCGTCCCGCAGTAGTTCTTTAACGTGCCAGAAGCCAACGACATGGGGTTTTCACCTTTAAACACGCTCAAAAGCCACCGACCTCAGTCGGGTTTGAAACCGTTGACTTGGGATTAGTAGACTAACGCCGTATTCACTACACCACTGCGGCCGGCAGTCAAACGTTAAAGCAAAAATCGGTCCGATATCCGACTGTACTGTGTATTACATGCGGATGAGACGCCTGTCGAGACTGAAGAGGATCTCTTGGCTAGAATTTTCGCTGCCTGCGACGCTGTTCGAACGACACCGGGGATATTCGAACGGGTACGACAGGACTTTGTGCGACGCATTGACGCAGGAGGACACCATTTCAAACAGTTTTAGTCTTATCCATAATATTCCTGAATGTCTACAATTCCAAATCCGCTATGGGGACGAAATATATATATCACGTCTTGTATGATTCCTCCCTTTCAATCTCTTAAATCTGTATTTCTCGAAACGTCAGACCCTTTTCCTATTTTTGGTATGAGGAGAGTACGATAATGTCGTTGTATTATCCTTTCAAATCATAGTCGTTACCAGTATCATATTGTAAGTTTCACTGTCTGCAACACTGAAGTTAACTTCCCATAATTTGTAATTTCCACACAGCAAAATACTGGAAAATCATTGAACGTGCTCGGTAGTGCACGAACGTAATTAAAACTTGTATGAAGCCAAACATGACCGGAATATAAAGCTGGTCGCGATAGTGATAAAGAGCTTTACATCTGTCAATAAGCAAGCGGAGTTGGATGTTCGAACTGGTATTTTACAGAAGCCGAAATATCTGGCCATTCTTCGGTCCGTTAGTGGACTGCGCATGTTTCTGGCTAGCCGCAAAATGTTATCCGGAGAAAAATGCGGCTCTCTGTGGCTTGAGACTTCCTCGTCTGGCATCCAACTTCTGCAGACTGTTAACATTCATGGGGTATGTCCGTTCCACTTTTCTCCTCCTCCTACTCCTCTTCATTTTTAATTATTTTTATCTTCTTACTGCTACGTAACTATTCTCTTCCCAAGCACTTCATTCCACTTTTAATTCTTTCTTTTTCTCCCCCATTGGTTCTTTGCCAAAGAAGACAACACCCTGCTTGCTAACTAAAATCACACCAATTTATCTCTGCATTTCCACTGTGCTCTATTGAAGTTAATTAATTCTTACTTGAGTTTGTTTTTAGTTTATACCTAGCGATACTCAGCGAATCTAACGCCTCCCCAAATTGGAATACGCTGATTTTCTTGCGTGGGTGGGTTAGGAATTGTGGTGGAGCTGGTGGGTGGTAGGGGATAGGGAATGTTTAAATATCAGCATCGGAGTAAGGAATTTGCATCCCTCTTGCTTCTCTTTTAGGGGGGCTGCTATTTGTTCAACCTCATAGCTTCTTCTAGAAGTGGTATGCCACCTGGAAGCACGTGCGCATTTCTGGGAAAGTGAAATTCATTGGTTCCATAGAGAAGAGCAGCATGATTGCCTTACACAGAATAAACAGTGAAATTTTCAGAATGAAAATGAAAATCCACAGCCTGTTTCCAGTCATTCGACCTGGTCAGGAATCGAATGAATGAAGCCCCCATCTAGCGGCGAGAATAGGAATTGTGTCGGCTAACCAAGCCTGTCGCACTCCTCTGGGGCAATGATTAATGGACTGACAAATGAATGAAATTATATTGGAGAGTGTTGCTGGAATGAAAGATGACAGGGAAAGCCGGACTACCCGGAGAAAAACCTGTCCCGCCTCGGCGTTGTCCAGCACAAATCTCACATGGAGTGTGTTAGCTAAAAAGTATTAGCAAGTCAGAGTAATAATAGGCTCTCGAACAAAGTGTGACTTGTCAGTGAACAGTCACAGGGTTTTCCACACCGATATTCAGTTAGCTGTTCGAACTTAATCAGCATATAAACCACTAATTATTCGTATTTGGGGCAGTTCTGTCTCACCGCAGTCGTAGAGGGTTCCAGGGACGCCAGAGCAGAAGAGAGAAGAAAAGAAGAACGGAGATTTGCTGAAAGGAGATTGCTATGTTTCGTAGTTAGGTATTCACCCAGTGAAAAATACTTGTGTATATAATATAGAGACTTGAAGGACTTAAAGGAGAGATTTAAAAGTTGAAGCGAGATTTAAAAGTGACATAAGTATGTATAACAGTGTCTATCTGTGAAAATTTCAAGAATTTTAGAATATAATTGAAGTAATCTTTGCCCTTCTGATTATTCGAACCCGAGTCCGTAACCTGCCCTGATTTCCAGATCACGACACCTGAAGCTTGTAGAGTAATTTATTTTGTAACATTGTAGGAAGTAACACCAGGATCTTGGGAGAGAATAAACCGCTTCGCACTCCGAAATAATGTGTACAATTACAACCTTGGCAACGGCGTACTTTCTCTGACCAGCAAAAATGGTGGCCGCGACTGTTCATAATACACACTGTAATTTAATCAATGAACTTAAACATAAATCCAATATAACAAGCTCATAAACTCCAGAAGTTATTTCACGGTCGAGAAAAGACACCGAATTATATTTAACATATGAAATTATATTTTCTAAGCTCCTTTATAACGTCAAACTGTCAGAATATTGTCCTACAAGAGTTCTTCTGCACGGAGTTTTCATACTTAAACATTTTCAATACCACCTACATCAGTCTGAAGCGAACCAGTCGGGAGTCGAGTGGATAACTGTAAGACTAACGACTCTTTATTTGACTCGGCGAAATGGAAACATACTACGAAGTTGTGGAAAATCCTCAACCATTCTTCCAATCATTTGACCGGGTCAGGAATGGAATCAATGAAGCCCCCATCTAGCGGCGAGGATAGGAATTGTGCCGGCTGCCGAAGCCTATCGCACTTCTCTGCGACAATGATTTATGACTGACAGATGAAATGAAATTATATTGGAGAGTGTTGCTGGAATGAAAGATGACAGGGAAAGCCGGACTACCCGGAGAAAAACCTGTCCCGCCTCCGCTTTGTCGAGCACAAATCTCACATGGAGTGACCGAGATATAAACCACGTAACCCAGCGGGGAGAGGCCGGCACGCTGCCGTCTGAGCCACGGAGGCTACTAGGAAGTTGCATTAAAATGAATTTCATCATTCTTCGTCCCTTAAAGGAAGAAACAAGAAGCAAATGTGAAAATTAATATGCTATGTCTTGAGAAGCAATTTATTCTAAAAGTCATTATCTTCAGAATACTAGAACGACTTATGATACCAATGGGATTAGGAATTATACAATGTTCACATGTATTTTCCGCCATCAGAACCTGTTACTTAACTACCTGTTGTACAATTCAGTTTAAGTGTATAACCATCTAGTAGAGATGAGTGGTAGAGGTGATTTTTTTTCTTTGCAAGTTGCTTTACGTCGCACCGACACAGATAGGTCTTATTGCGACGATTGGACAGGGAAGGGCTAGGAGGGGGAATTAAGCGGCCGTGGCCTTAATTAAGGTACAGCCCCAGCATTTGCCTGGTGTGAAAATGGGAAACCACGGAAAACCATTTTCAGGGCTGCCGACTGTGGGGTTCGAACCCACGATCTCCCGAATACTGGATACTGGCCGCACTTAAGCGACTGCAGCTATCGAGTTCGGTGATTTTTGTTTTAAGAGGAAGTACGACTGGGCAACTATCCTCTATTAACATTAATCATAAAGTGAAAATGGAAGGGGCTTGACACTTCGTAAAATGAAAGTCTTGAGATCACAGAAAAGGACCGGCGCCGCATGGTTTCGTTCGCATAGCTCTCAGCTTGCATTCGGAAGATAGTGGGTACGAACTCCACTGTTGGCGGACCTGAAGCTGGTTTTTCGTGGTTTCCCGTTTTCACACCTTTATGAAGGCCACGCTTGTTTCCTTCCCACCCCTAGCCCTTTCCTATCCCATCATCGCTATAAGAGCTCTCTGTGACGGTGAGACGTAAAATAAATTGTGAAAAAATGGAGAGAGTTCGGAATCGGAAATCTAATGCCGTCGTGGTCGGAAAATAACGAGAGTTAACCAAAGGAGGTCGTACAAGATAAATGAAAGTGAAAAATGAAGAAACAGGCATAAATAATTGGAAGCAATGCTAGAACTCATTAAGAGCCCCGTAGTCACCTAACCTATGCTCATAAGTTAAGAGGCCCTAGAGCCCCTTTTAGTCGCCTCTTACGACAGGCAGGGGTTAATGTGGGTTTTATTTTAAGCACCCATCTACGGAGGGGGCGTACATTTCCTTTTTACAAGTTGTTTTACGTCGCACTGACACAAATAGGTAGGCCTACTATGATCACGTGAATTTTCTGTCATCAGAACCTATTATTTAACCTTATATAAGGTACAGCCCCGCATTTTCCTGGCGTAAAAATAGGAAAGCACGAAAAACCATCTAGGGTTGCCGACAGTGGGGGCTCGAACCCATTATCTCCCGAATGCAAGCTCACGGCTGCGCGCCCCTAACCGCACGGCTAACTCACTGTGTAGCGTAGACGAGTGGCAGCTGAAGAAATGTGAATTAACAACAGTCGATTGACGTAACGTTGATTTTGTTTTAGGGGCTGGAATATTATTTAATACTTCCAAGTGCGTGAATGTGTCGATAGCCGGTGTTGTTGCGGTGGTTGTAGTAGTGTGTGTGCGTCCTGCAGCTGAAGTGTTTGGGTTAGGACTTCAGCAAGGCCCCAAAACTTGGAATTGGATACTATTCGAGCACTTCCCATGGGGAGTGTGGAATTCCTGGGAAGTAAAAACCACACTTACTATACCCTCATGTTCCTCTTCCACCACCTTTTCCAACACTCTGGTAGTGTTCTTGGCGCGATCTGTGTTCTACATGTGCAATTTGCCCAGTTTTACGACTTAATGCCTTTCGTCATATCAACCAAATGTGGAGAGATGTATAACCTTATTGTCTATTTCAGTGGTGGTTATTAGTGTGGTGAGTTGTTTGCTAATAAAGAGAGATGTATTTTAAACAAACTCGAACACCTACATCCCAAGGTAGAGGAGTTAACTAGATGCCGCTAAAATCCGCAGCCCTGACAGAAATTCAAAGTGGGAAACTCTGAACCGAGGGCCACTACGCTGAACACTATGAACATTTCATTAAAGATTTTCTTGAGTCGCATCGCCGTAGATAAGTCTTATGGCGACGATGGGATATGAAAGGACTGGGAGGTGAAGGAAGCGACCATGGCCTTGTTTAGATTTGCCTGGTGTAAAAATGGGAAATGACGGAAAAACATTTTCAGGACTGCCGATAGTCGGGTTCACTAGCTCCCTAATGCAAGCAGCAGCTTGTTCTTCTACTTCTTATCGTTATTCGTATTAACTCAAGTTGGTGAGTTCGATTCCAGCTCCGTTTAGAAAAATCCACGAATTTCGGATGCAATGGAACCCTTGATTTTCAATACCAGAAGCCGGTATGATAATCTCTTGGCCGCCAGCGTCAGTTTGTTCTTTCAGTTACACGCGGAGGGACAAACAAGATGAGTTTAATATTTTGAATTTGCATTGGCTCATAAAACAGTTCATTTGAGTTGCGGTTAAGTGAATTTCATTCTATTCCACATATACCAATATCGGGCTCTTGTATCTGTATAGCAAGACCTTCTTTATTCGCCTCTCTGTATACATACTAGCGCATTTCGCTTTGCGAAAGATCGCTTGATAACTTTGTGTCGGTGTCACAAAGCTAGAGTAATGAGATGGGTGTGCGATGGAGAAGAACATATTAGCATTTAGAAGAGTCTTTAATTTATCAGAATGAAAATGCGATGTGAGATTAAGAGAGCAAGCAGGGAGGCTGCAGTGCTAACACTACAATAGCAGAACATGGGGGAGAGTTTCAGAGATTAGAAGTCAAGCGATAACGTCATGAAGTCCTCATAATCCTAGTTAAAGGAGAAGCAGAAGAAATGAGGCCATTAGACTGCAAAGCTTGTAACGTGGGAACCCAGGTAAGGAAGATTAGAGAGAACACGAATAAACGAGACATTTTTGTAAGCCGTAGTTCAGGAGTGGTAATGGTTACACTAATGGATACACAAGAGTTCGGTCATAGCTGCAAGAAAGCTATGAGGGGAAGGAAAGCCAAAGAGATGCAAACATCTCGCCTCATTGTACAAATCTGTCTATCTCGCAAGATGGTGGTGTTGGTATATGGGTCGTCGGCTATAAACTTGTTTGATGCAGATATCGAAGTCAACCTATCGTGTATAATTTTTCTCCTCCATGTAATTATCGCAGGTAAAGGAATTTAAAACGTAACTCAAGGAACTTTACATGACTTAAAAATTATTTATACAGGGTTGAAACACCTGCACCTTGAACATATGCAACCTGTTATGAAGGTGTTACTGCAATTTTATGCACGCATAGCCCGAGTTTGGCTTCCCCGTATAATGGAAAACCCGTACAATTGGCAATAAGTGAGGTCCATCTGGAAAATATTACGCATTTTTGCAGAGCGGAGCCAAGTTCTGTTATCATTTTGACATAATAGGGGAGACCGGGGCATGTTGTTACAATTTTTGGTTTTCAATTTTTTTAATTTTAAGGTTAATAGCAAATGAAATTTCAATTTTGCTGATAGAAGGAACAAACTTTTATCATAAGAATAGCAGTTGAAAAATTCTAGAACATGCACACATTTGTCAATAAGATACATTATCATCAGTTTAGGTATTCTGTAACAACATGCCCCACAGCGGGGCAGGTTGTTACATGCGGGGGGCACTTTGTTACATAGAGTAAAATGTCACTGAAAATATGATAAATATTTATAATTTTCATTTTAAATTCAAAATATGTTTAGCCCATTCATTAAATATAACATAATTATCTGTTCAGTCTTATCCTTGGCTTTGACAATATGAAAGTGACTTAGGTATGAGCGATGCTAGTAATGTCATTCCTTATGCAGCCAGTCCCTGCTATGAATGGTGTGAAAATGTTGCTCATCAGGTCAGTTGGTGCATGCATTTCAGTGGGCTTGGCAGACTGATATGTTTGTGACTCCTGGCTTGGTGAGGAAAGCAACGGTAAACTACCTCACTCCTCATTTCCCTTGTACACCTCTTCAGTGTGATGCCTAGGCCATCCATGACAGCTGATGGCGGAGTTGTTGAGGATCCAAGCAGGCTTATGGCTTAGGACTGACCGTACATACACAATATCATAGGTTATCACCTGCCCCTATGACCTAATTAACATCATTTTAAACCAATACTCTACTAGTTTTTAATGGTCTGAGCTGAAGTTTATTCACGTAGCCTACAGTGAAGACAAAAAATATGAAAGAATGCCTCTCTAAAATTATTTATGTCTCAAACATGCCGTAATGCTGAATTTCCATCTTCTAATGTTTTTGGTAATTTGAGACTATCTGTGCTAATGGTAACTGTGGATATACTTGAGCCAGGCTTGTTCCACGAAGAATCGTCTGCGTTAGATCTTTGAAACTGCGATGAAACAGCTATCACAACAGTGCAGCGTCCCAGGAAAATTTTGGCAGTAAAAGGCGTAAAGCAAGTTGGTGCAGTAACATCAAGGGAAAGGGGAAATTTAGTGCGCAGTTAGGGCAGCAGTAATTCTGTTCCTCACATGTTCATTTTCCCGAGGAAATTCTTTCTAGGTACTGTGAAATGGTGCAACGTATTAATTGAATTCCGAACGCTATAGCAGCTTTCCTGATGGAAGATTTATTTGATCTTACTTCTAAAGCGGCTGCTTCGAATGTCTCCATGTCTGTGCTAATCCATTCAGTTGTCTTCTTAAGGGAACGAACCATGTTCACTGTAAGAAACGAGAGAATCGAAATAAGAACTTCACGGGGGACGTTGTTACATGTATCAACGTGCCCCGCGTGGTAAGTAACAACTAGCCCCAGTAGCCGCCATCTTATATTTTGCGTTACAGTTAATCACAGAGGAAAGATAGAATTATCTTACATTAGAAAACTAAGGCTTATGTCTGAGGGTTTAAATCACAAACAGAAAAATATGTTTACCTGTATATTTGATCACGTGGTTAAAGATCGGAAAGGTGCAAGACGCTGCCTAAACACACAGCGAAAATAAACTTTTCCATTTTAAAAATGTCACAGATCCACACGCAGCCTGAGACTCCCTTGGATTGTGAGGGACGGCAAGGTCAACACATTATATGGAGAGGGGTGCGCTGCTCCTATTGGTTTTTTCAAAAAGATGTTTGTAACAACCTGCCCCTGTAACAACTAGCCCCGGTCTCCCCTATGTCTTAGAGCTGGAGGTTAACTGAAAATTTGTGTGGTAGAATAACAGCCACGATATTCCCTGCGTGCCGTAAGAGGTGACTAAAAGGGGCTACCGGGACTCTCAACTTCGAAGCGTGGGTTGGCGACCACGAGGCCATAAGCTGACCTCTGCCATTATTTCCACTTACTTGTGACAGGTTCGTATCTATCCTATCTATCCATCCATCTATCTATATCCATATTTCTATCTATCCTATCCAACCTTCCTTGGTCAATTCTTGTTCTTTTTCGACCCCGACGGTATTAGAGCATTGAAAGCCTACGCAGTCTTTCATTTTCACGCCGTACGTGGCCTGATTCTTATCTTTCTTTGGCCGGTACCTTCATTTTCGAAGTGTTGGATGCCTTCCATTTTTTCCCCTCTAATTGATGTTGTACAGAAGATGGTTGCCTAGTCGTACTTCCTCTTAACAAATAATCACCACCACCACCGAAATAATGTACTGTATGTAACAAAATGTGTGAGGGATGTGTACCGGACGAGTTGGCCGTGCGGTTAGGGGCGTGCAGTTGTCAGCTTGCATCCAAGATATAGTGGGTTCGATAGGATAGGAAAGGCCTAGGAGTGGAAGGGAAGGGCCGTGGCCTTAATTAAAGTACAGATACACCATTTGTCTGGCGTGACCACTGATATGGGATATCCATAGAGCAAACCTTCAGGTCCAGCAGCCAATGTAGTTGCTATCTTGGCACCACCCAGGGGTCAAGTGTAAGGCATTTAAAGCTATACCTACTGACGTGCAGCAACGACAACCCCGATAGAGCAAGAGATTTAGATTGCCAGTGCGACGAATGGCTCCCGTAAGCAGGGCACCGCAACGAAACTTCTTTTTTTTTTTTCACTAGTTGTTTTACGTCGCACCGACACAGATAGGTCTTATGGCGAAGATGGTTAGGAAATGCCTAGGGGTGGGGAGGAAGTGGCCGTGACCTTAATTAAGGTACAGCCCCAATATTTTCCTGGTGTGAAAATGGGAAACTACGGAAAACCATCTTCAGGGCTACCGACAATGAGATTCGAACCCATTATCTCCCGGATGCAAGCTCACAGGTGCGCGCCCCTAACCACATGGCCAACCTGCCCGGTGAAAAGAAACTAGTTGCGTGAAAATCTGTACGGTGGTTTCCATGGTATCAATCGAGAAAATTCTATATGGTGACAGGGCACGATTTCACAAATAAGAAATAACACTCTTAGCATATGTAACATGCTCCCCTACGTCATGATGTTTACCTTTTCAACTGCTCTACTTCTGCGCTTACTTCTGCGTGTGTTGCGTTCGCTCACTCAGCCCAATGTGTGCTTCACAACTGCTGGCCCTCCGTCCCCACCCCTCTGCCGCTGCTTGGCTACGTCACCTTGCGCTCTGGTACTTTCTGGACTCTACTTTTACGATATAAAAGTCTCGCTCTGGCCTCGAACGAGTTCGACAGCCGTAGTGGAAGGACGTGTTCCTCTCGCTCGCTCTCTCTCTCCTCGCCAGGCGCTCTGTACTTTCCCAGTACTAGTCAGGCAGCTGTACTTGTTAGTACATCTTCGAAAGAGCATTTGTCAGAGCTGAGCTCGCTATTTCTCTTCCAGGAGCTTTATTTTCGGGAGGACCAGGATGGAGAAGCCGACCCTACCAGTGAGACCGGTCGACCACGACTATGAAGCAGCCTTCGAGAAACTACAAGACGCGCTCTACACGATGGAAGCCCCCCACTACGAACGCCCGGGGCTGGTGGTGTTCAACCGGGGGGGGGGGAGGGAGGACAACCACCAGGGGACGCTGAGAGTATTCGACCACCTCAACGCGATCGCGGAGTCCATCGGGGAGCCAATCCTGCAGATCATAGGCCATATGGTCCCTGCCTGGGCGATCATCATTCGCCGTAATGACGCAGCTGGCTTCAAAGTCTACGAGGAGCGCGCGTCCCAGGAGTTCCAGGTTGCCCGGCTACCAGGACTCAGGGAGCATCTGGACGTCTCAGGCTACCAGGAGGCAGCCTCGCAGACGGAGCAGAGGACCGAGTACGACGGCGGCGCTCCCGAGCGCCGCGACGGCGTGACCCCAGTTGGAAGGCTGTACTCTACGAAGTACACGCAGACCAACAAGGCCGCCAACCAGGATCGTCGACCACCCACCAAGGCGAAGTGGTCGCAGATGCAGGCCTACCAGGAAGGGCCTGTTACCCGGGCGCAAGCCAGGAACGCGCCCGTGATGGTGGACAGCAGCACAGCAATGGAGAAGGACGCCCCCTGGCGTTCTGAGACTGCTGCCCAGGCCCAGCCTGCCTGCATGTCTGTCGAGCTACAGACCTCGATATGCACCCTTCAGGACGGGGAACGCAGACGAGTGTTAGCACCGACCGACGCCGCCGCCGCCAACCAGGAGATGGAAGATGACGGCGACGCAGCGGAGCCACCAGCTACCCCGAGGTCACCAGGCCGGGAGGAGGGCCACCAGGACGAGACCTCTTCCCCTGCCGAGAAGCAACCCCAGGAAAGAAGAAGAAGACAACGCCGGACCAGGAAGCAGAAGGCGACGCCGGCCCACCAGGAGAGGGCCGCCCAGCCGCAACCCAGGACTGCTCTCAGGACAGCAGTCTGCCGAGGAACAAATCAGGAGAGGACCTCAGCGGGTAGCGGCAGCCAGGTGAGATGGAAACGTCCCCCTCAGCAGCTCTTGCAGTGTTTCCGCTGCCTGAGGTGGGGCCACCGGCAGGAGAGCTGTGGGCTCCAAGTGAAGTGCAACCGTTGTGGGGGTGATCAACACTACACGGCCTGCGCGACACTTAAGGAGGCGGCGGTTTGCGCCAACTGCGCGGGGGGCCACCCGGCCTCCCATCGCAGTTGCCCAGTCTACCGGGCCATGGCGCGGGCAGAGAGGAAGGAGGCCCGGCGTCATGACCCACCCCCTTTCAGGAGGCCCCCGTCTCGGCGGGCTTGGCCTCATTCTCCGGGATCGGAGACTGGGTACGAGGGACCCCAAGGAGGTGGTGCGGTGCGGCAGGCCCTAGTGGTACTCGACACATGGCTCCGCAGCCGGCAAGGCCCGCGCTAGTCACGGCAGTGCCCAGACGGACTGATCCCCTGGCAGATAGAACGGCGAGACTATGGTTCATGGCTAGCTGGTGCATGATACCTCTTCTCAACTAACACTACCACTGGATCTTTCCCAGTCCACATCCTTGCATGTGCTATCACAAAATGTCAGGTTTTACATGTAGACTCTTTCTGCCTATGTGGTTTTTCCCTGACCCTTCAATACCACACCTCAACACTACCTTAGCAATACAAACTCTTGCCGTGGTAGCGAGTCTAACTCGGAAACCGGCAGATACTCCTTGTATCACTTTCCCACTCTTCCCTGCTATCTCTTTCTTCTTAGAAATTAATAGCATGTCGGAGGCCATGTAGATTGAGTCGATGGTCACGGCGGGAGAGCGGGCTACGGGGGCCCCCCGTAATAATAATAATAAAAAAATCGAACAGGCAGTCGGACTTTTGCAACGAACTGTGTGGAGGGAGGAGTCCATCATTCGCATATACGGCTGGTCCGTATGCGATGTTTTACTTTGTCTGCAACTGAAGATCTGAACCTACGACCGCTGGCTGGGTGAGCGATATTAATCTCTTTGTGCTTTCTACTTCTCAATTCTGGAAACCTATTTGCTTTCTCTAGTTTGCCATTCCGGCTGAAAATGTAACACTACTCTTGTTGTGGCTACAAGACAACATTATAGACCTGTAAGTTCATTCTCAAGCTCATATTTGAATTTTCCATCTAAAAATTGGTAAATAACTTGGTGAACAGACGCAAGAACTGACAGTCGTATCTGTGACATTCTTGGAACTCTCTTCTACGCCTGTTTTTTGGGAGTGAGCTTACTACTCTTCTAAATTTATTCGCAGGCTATACCTTCTTCTTTCCCTTCGCCAGCCCTTGGACATAATTTTCTCCTCCTTTATTCTTCCTTTTATCCTATTCTGGGGATTTTGCATATTGTACAGTGGCCTTTGTAAATTTTAGAATTCCTTTTTGATATAGTGTGGTGTACATTGATAGAGAACTTGACATTTGATTCTAGTCAATCCTTTTTTTTTTTTTTTTTTGGTATCAGATCCCCGTGTATACTGTGGCGTACCGCCCTAGTATTGATAATTTTCTTTCATTTCCGCTTCAATCTGCGGCCTAGTCATATGGTGTTACAATTCCTATTTCGATTGTATACAACTGATTATAGTCGCTTATTTAATTAATAATTGTAACCTTGTTCTTGTGATCATTTTTGTTGTTTCTATAATACACGTGCATTATGAAAATTTAACTGATTGTATCTTCCTGATTACTGTCCCTCCCTAATTCAAAACTCCTTGTCAACTTGTACTTACCACGTATACCTCTGGGATGATCTCAGCGTAACGCTTCTTTGCACACTCTGCTTATTCACTACGATTTCATTCTGAATACTTATTTTAATGGAGAAGTGGTTAAAAGCTGCCTACGCAATTTGTGAAGGTGTGCATCGTTTTCACTGAATACCTTACCTCGCTTCGCCCATGTTTGCTTGCGCTACCACACTGTTCAGACTAGTGTCTTAATTTACTGTTCACTTTTCTCTACTACGTGTTTTTTTAATACTTGCTTATTTGGACTATTCTATTTATCTACGATAATTAACATTACGTTTATTCGTGACGTCCATCCTTTTACTACCACTTTCCACCACCTACCACACCACAAAATATTTAAAGTATTTACACCATCCACGTTACACATATTAATCTACCGACCCATTATATAGAATCCAATATATAGGAACTTAGAGCAACAAAGTTAAGCCAACTTACACCCTAAAACAACGAAACATATCGTAGATTACGGAGATAATACTTGAACTCTAACACCATATAAAACAGAAACACAGATAATCTCTGAAAACTACAAACACACCTGATAATACGAATAAGGATGCTAAAAAGCATTCATCTCCATTGCACATGAACTTCATGGCTTACTGAACCGATTGAATACCATGAGTACCCAGATATTATCTACAGTCACCCTGGTACAGCTGATGAATTTGGTAATAATTAATTAAAATTAATGACCTACTATATTTTTCAGCCGAGTTTAAAGGCCAGATATTTAAAGTCGAAGTCAGTTTCTGATTATCAGATGGAAGTTTGTAGAGTCTTATTTCAGGTTTTTTTTTCACTGAATGAAAGCCGTTCTCAACGTTTCATCCCCAGCATAGCAATTGAGTCCTGGAGCGAGGAACACATATCAAAAAGAAAGAGATGATTACAAATATGATCACGAAGACGTGGATGAGCCAAAGTTCTGCTCCTCTTGTGCGATATGGTATTTGTTCTCGTTAGGTTCATACAATGTTTTGTCAATGTCGGGTTATAAAGGCAATTACGTAACACAAACATTCCTGTACGTGGATCGAATATAATAGCCAACCCGCTCTGGCCCGCCCGTCTGTAATCCTACCGCCACCCCACATACAACTGGCTCATACCAACCAAATAACCACTATCAATGTAACCTCGTCAGCAACAAATTACCTTGTACTCGCGGAAAAATTGGCATCAAATTACACTGATGTTTGATTTAGTAGGTAGAGAAAAATAACAAGAGTGAATGGGTTACCCTAAGACTGAAAACCTCCAATATTCGGAGACAATCAACCACCTCATTTCCACAGTAGTTTTCCTTCTTTTGCGACCTATTTGAATCACTTTTATCACACAAATCATTCGTTACTGCTTGTTTATTGTGCAGTCAACACCTGAGAGGGATAGTGTGGAAGACAACTAGTTTGTCCGTTGTTCCCTTGTTCACAGCCAAGTGTACGAATACAGGGTTTCTATTAAAAAACCAGACCGTCTGACTCGTTGGCTGAATGGTCAGCGTACTGGCCTTCAGTTCAGAGGGTCCCGGGTTCGATTACTGACCGGGGCGGGTATTTTAACCTTCATTGGTTAATTCCAGTGGCCCGGGGGCTGGGTGTTTGTGCTGTCCCCAACATCTCTGCAACTCACGCACCACACATATCACTATCTTCCACCACAATAACACAGAGTTACCTACACATGGCAGATGCCGCCCACCCTCATCGGAGGGTCTGCATAACAAGAGCTGCACTCGGCTAGAAATAGCCATACGAAATTAATAAAGCAGACCGAGCGCACGATGTTTGTACTCTGCCCAAAATATGTCGCGCGCGGCCGCTCTGCTTTAAGCGTGTATACAATTTTACCTTATAAAAGATGCCGGAAGTGTTATCCTTCATAATGAGGACTTCATAATCGCTTAAGTGCGGCCAGTATCCAGTAATCGGAAGATAGTGGGTTCGAACCCCACTGCCGGCAGCCCTGAAGATGGTTTTCCGTGGTTTCCCATTTTCACACCAGGCAAATGCTGGGGCCGCTTTCTTCCCATTACTAGGCCTTTCCTGTCCCATCGTCGCCATAAGACATCTGTGTCGGTGCGACGTAAAGCAAATAGCAATAGCAAAGGACTTCATAAACACTATTAGGATCTTCTGCACACCAATAGCGAGAAATATGACTGTTCACATGACCATTAAGACCTCATCCGAAAAGAACACAAGCTGTGGGTCGAATAAACGATCATTCATTGATGCTAGATATCACTCACAATATCTCACTCCTGTGGCTTGATCAGCAGGTTTAAACAATGGGCCCGCGTAAATCTGTACGGTTTGATGTGAAACAGCTTTGTAGCTCTGTGTGCAAAAAACGAAAACCCTACTTTTTGTGCTAATTTTGTGAGGGATATATTTGGTGACCGCTCAAGTTTCACACGAATGCCATCTACGTTTCCCTCTCTTTATTTATTTATTCGTATCATAAGCATACATATTACATAGCATAATCGCACTTAATGACATAAATATCAAATAGTGTCTGCCCAGAATTTTGCCAAATCACGGGCATTAGCTGTCGCAGCCATCAAGTCCTCTATTGTGCAACTTAAATGACATTTACTACAGTTCATGAAATGGGCTGTGGTTTGGTCTTCACCACATTCACATTGTCTGGATGTGCCAGGAAAGCCCCACTTTACCATACTGATTCTTGATCTAACAACCCCAGTGCGAAGCCTGTTCAACGATTTCCACGTAGACCAATGTTCCTCGTGTCCTGGAGGGAGATGTTCAATTGGTAGCATCCAACCAGCAAGTTGAAGATTTCTTGTTCTCCATAATCTCAACCTTGTGGATTGAGCAGATTCGTATAAATCTTCGGTTGTATCAGGAAACTCCTCCTAGAACTCAATCTGTTAAAACTGTTCGTGTGCGCGCATGTTTTTTTTATTGAGCACTGAACCTGTAGTTTCACGTGTAGGCCTATTTACAATTACATAAATCTGTGCTCATGAAGGTGGCATTTCACCAGGAAATTGGTGAACAAATGCATCGCGTACCCGTCGAGCCAAAAATACGGTTTTGCAATGTTAACTTTCTCACCACGTCAACAGCTGAGATTTAGCCTGGCCTTTGATACTAGGTCGACCGAGCTCGATAGCTGCAGTCGCTTAAGTGCGGCCAGTATCCAGTATTCGGGAGATAGTAGGTTCGAACCCCACTGTCGGCAGCCCTGAAAATGGTTTTCCGTGGTTTTCCATTTTCACACCAGGCAAATGCTGGGGCTGTACCTTAATTAAGGCCACGGCCGCTTCCTTCCCACTCCTAGCCCTTTCCTGTCCCATCGTCGCCGTAAGACCTATCTGTGTCGGTGCGACGTAAAACAACTAGCAAAAAAAAAAAAGATACTAGGTCGAAGACGTGCACGCGCGCCTCCCGAGCAGCTGCTTAGGTCTCTGGACGCTGGACGGTCTGAGTTTATAAGAGAAACTCTGTACTTCTGGCCGGAGAATTGGACGTAACGAACATTTCTAGTTTTCACACAAAATATATTCTAGAAATTGTGGTTGTTCTGGGGTATTGCTGCGGGAAATCTTATACATGTTGTACAAAGAAATGGAGTATGCACAGTAAGCATTCATCGAGTTGCAGGCCACTTACTTGAGCATGTTTTTCTGTACGAATGGCTACGTCAATGTCCGTATAACTTATCACGCAACATGTCGTTCATTCGTTTTTCTTCTATGTACAATTTTGGGATATCTCACTCAACGGGTGAGACTAAATTCAGTCCAATAACCTGTGTGCCAGTGGTATCTATACTGGTGATTGTGTTTGTAAGTACTTTTTACTGAAGAATGCATGGATGAATATTAATTTAAAATAATCAGCGGATCCAGCTCACAATACTGAAATTCAAAAATAATTGCAAAATCAGTTCACTGACTAGAATTCAAAAAGACGAAGATGAACAATGATTATGAACTTAATCGGTGGATCCGACCCGCAATTCCTCACCTTCCCAGAAGGTTTTGTCCCAGCAACTACGAAATACTGACCGAGGGGCTGCTTCCAAAGCAAAGTGCTTAATCGATGATGCTTGTTGTCTAAAGGGTATAAAAATCCAAGTAAAAGGCCCCTCATAGTGGTACTTATCGCTAGTAAAGTAGAACCATGGTGTTTCTCATATAGTGGTACTAATCACAAGCAACGTAGACACATGGTGTTCCTCACAGTGTGGAACTACTCACAGGTAACGCAGACCAATGGTGTTTCTCACATAATGGCGGCACTCATAGGCAAAGAAAATCCACGGTGTTCCTCACATAGTGGGTACTAACCACAGGGACCCGTGGTGCTCCTCACATAGTGGGTACTAACCACAGGGACCCGTGGTGCTCCTCACATAGTGGGTACTAACCACAGGGACCCGTGGTGCTCCTCACATAGTGGGTACTAACCACAGGGACCCGTGGTGCTCCTCACATAGTGGTATTAATCACAGGGACCCGTGGTGTTCCTCACATAGTGGTACTAATCACAGGGAGCCGTGGTGTTCCTCACAGTGTAGAACTACTCACAGGTAACGCAGACCTATGGTGTTTCTCACATAACGGCGGCACTCATAGGCAAAGAAAATCCACGGTGTTCCTCACATAGTGGTACTAATCACAGGGGCCCGTGGTGCTTCTCACATAGTGATACTAATCACAGGGACCCGTGGTGTTCCTCACAGTGTAGAACTACTCACAGGTAACGCAGACCAATGGTGTTTATCACATAATGGCGGCACTCATAGGCAAAGAAAATCCACGGTGCTTCTCACATAGTGGTACTAATCACAGGGGCCCGTGGTGCTTCTCACATAGTGATACTAATCACAGGGACCCGTGGTGTTCCTCACAGTGTAGAACTACTCACAGGTAGCGCAGACCTATGGTGTTTCTCACATAATGGCGGCACTCATAGGCAACGAAAATCCACGGTGTTCCTCACATGGTGGTACTAATCACAGGGACCCGTGGTGTTCCTCACATAGTGGGTACTAACCACAGGGACCCGTGGTGCTCCTCACATAGTGATACTGATCACAGAGACCCGTGGTGTTCCTCACATAGTGGTACTAATCACAGGGACCCGTGGTGCTCCTCACATAGTGATACTGATCACAGAGACCCGTGGTGTTCCTCACATAGTGGGTACTAACCACAGGGACCCGTGGTGCTCCTCACATAGTGATACTGATCACAGAGACCCGTGGTGTTCCTCACATAGTGGGTACTAACCACAGGGACCCGTGGTGCTCCTCGCATAGTGATACTGATCACAGAGACCCGTGGTGTTCCTCACATAGTGGGTACTAACCACAGGGACCCGTGGTGCTCCTCACATAGTGATACTGATCACAGAGACCCGTGGTGTTCCTCACATAGTGGGTACTAATCACAGGGACCCGTGGTGCTCCTCACATAGTGATACTGATCACAGAGACCCGTGGTGCTCCTCACATAGTGGTACTAATCACAGGGACCCGTGGTGCTCCTCACATAGTGATACTGATCACAGAGACCCGTGGTGCTCCTCACATAGTGGGTACTAACCACAGGGACCCGTGGTGCTCCTCACATAGTGATACTGATCACAGAGACCCGTGGTGCTCCTCACATAGTGGTACTAATCACAGGGACCCGTGGTGCTCCTCACATGGTGATACTGATCACAGGGACCCGTGGTGCTCCTCACATAGTGGTATTAATCACAGGGACCCGTGGTGTTCCTCACATAGTGGTACTAATCACAGGGAGCCGTGGTGTTCCTCACAGTGTAGAACTACTCACAGGTAACGCAGACCAATGGTGTTTCTCACATAATGGTGGCACTCATAGGCAAAGAAAATCCACGGTCTTCCTCACATAGTGATACTGATCACAGGGACCCGTGGTGTTCCTCACATAGTGGTACTAATCACAGGGACCCGTGGTGCTCCTCACATAGTGATACTGATCACAGAGACCCGTGGTGCTCCTCACATAGTGGTACTAATCACAGGGACCCGTGGTGCTCCTCACATGGTGATACTGATCACAGGGACCCGTGGTGTTCCTCACATAGTGGTATTAATCACAGGGACCCGTGGTGTTCCTCACATAGTGGTACTAATCACAGGGAGCCGTGGTGTTCCTCACAGTGTAGAACTACTCACAGGTAACGCAGACCAATGGTGTTTCTCACATAATGGTGGCACTCATAGGCAAAGAAAATCCACGGTCTTCCTCACATAGTGATACTGATCACAGGGACCCGTGGTGTTCCTCACATAGTGGTACTAATCACAGGGAGCCGTGGTGTTCCTCACAGTGTAGAACTACTCACAGGTAACGCAGACCTATGTTGTTTCTCACATAAGGGCGGCATTCATAGGCAACGAAAATCCACGGTGTTCCTCACATGGTGGTACTAATCACAGGGACCCGTGGTGTTCCTCACATAGTGGGTACTAACCACAGGCAACGCCCAGACCCGTGTTGTTCCTAGGAACGCAGACCCATGAAGTCCATAACCAGATGATAAAACACCCCAGCGAGCATAGCCTCTTTTTATCTCCTTGGGGTGTTCCGACCGAACCTGGACAGAGGTTGAGCCTCCATCATAGTGGCAGAGACTATACACGGTTACTGTAAACCTACAGTATAGAGATCCACCCACAGACCCATGGTTTTACTCCCATAGTGGCACTAATCGCAAAAAAGTCGACTCATAGCGTTCCTTGCGTGATGCTCCTAATCACAGGTAATCTTTTTGTTCAAAATTCAGCATCTCTTGGTAGCCCCTTTTATTGGTCTCCTACGACAGGCAGGGGATACCGTGGGTGTAGTGTTCATCTGCGTCCTCCACCTCACAGAGGTTGTGTGTTTGGTCCGCAAGAGCTATTTTATTTCTATCAAGTCCCCCGGCAAGCCGGTTAGGACCTCCCCTATCAACCACCTGGGACGCACCACGTGGGAGTATCATCTCTCCCCCTGCTACGACAGCGTAGTAGGCTCGTGGCTCCGTTTGTCAACCTTCGCTATTTTCCAACTTCGATGGCATTAGGTTTACGAGGCATGAGGTGCCTAAATTTTATTCTTTTCGTTCTTTTAGCCCGTAACTTCATTCTTCGAAAGGTCGGAATTCTTCCTGTCTTTTCTGGTGACTGATTAGAGATGTTTTTATTCCCGTTTCTTACCCTCGCAGAAACTACAATCACCACCACTGTTGTTTGTAACTAGGATAATAATTAAGGTTAAGTTCCAGATAGTTGTTCAGTAGCCTATATAATAGGAGCACTTCCTTACACGGTATTTGAGTGGAATCTAGTATACAAGAATCAGTGACAAACGTGGTGGTATATCGCGGGTATGGCCTTTCGACGTAAAATATTTCTTAATATTTAATACACTCTTGCAGGTCTCTTCTGGTAGGAAGGTGAGAACCAATGTCAAGGGCAATTTGTAGTGAATATTTATTTTGTAGTGTATTTTATGACCGACAAGTTCAAATATCTTGTATCAGTCAGCACAACTGATGGCAATGTCGACGCAGATGTCAAGCACCACATGAGAGTTGGTTGGCGGTCTCTAATTGGAGTTGTGTGATAAGCGGATGCCAGTCAAATAAAAGGACAAAGTGTACAAAACCACTATCCAGCCTTCCCTCATTTACAGCTCCGAAAGTTGGGCAAGACAGACCATCGAATGCATATCACAGAGATGCGGACCGAGCGTTTTCACCGTGCAGCTGTGAGCTTGCATTTGGGAGATAGTGGGTTCGAACCCCACTGTCGACAACACTGAAGGTGGTTTTACGCGACATCGAGGTCGCAATCTTTCTTGTCGATATGAACTCTCAAAAAAAATTACGCATTTCCTATCTTCACACCAGGGAAATTCTGTAGCTGTACCTTAATTAAGGCCACGGCCACTTCCCTCCTACTCCTAGAGATGCGGATTTGCGATGGTCAGCGGGCGTCACTCAGTATGACAATATGCGCAATTGAGCATGTGCGAGGATGAGTGACAAGGCGGAGGAAAAATAGCTCTGCTGGTATGGTCACGTCATAAGAAGCAATGTAAACCATCTAGTACAGGGCCTCTCAAAAGCTCAAAATCTCACGCGTGCATATCGAGGCGCAGAGACTCCGTGCACTGTGCATCGTTCCGACTCGACTCAACTCGGCTTGACTCGGATGGTGTAGTGCGCTGAGAGCGACGAAGCGTTCGGTGATAGACGGCTTGCTTATCAGTGAAACAGATAAGCGCAAGACAACAACATAATAATGGAGAAACCTGTTTCAAAGAAAGCAAAGACTTCCGAAAGTCCATTTCTATCGAACTGGGAACTTTCGTATTTCTTTGGCAATCGTGACGATAAAGCCAAATGCTTAATCCGTGGAACAATAATTATGTGATAAGTTAATCAAAAAGAATGTTTTTCAATACAAAGGCTTTGCTCAAATTCTACAAGAATTTATCGAAGGAAGATTTTCCTAAGCTGCATCGAAAAGCAGCTAAAATTATTTCTATGTTTGGTTCCACATGCATATGTGAAAGGTATCTTTTCCTGCTTTGACTTGTATGAAAACTAGATTGCTTGCGAGTAGGCCTATTTGTGATTGTAATTTAAAGAAGGCTCTCAAATCGCAGTCAGCCGGTCCCTTGTTGTAGGCATAACTGGTACCATTGCAAAGCTAACGGAAAAGAAGAACTACAGGAGATAAATTGTCTGCTCAAACCAAATTGAAGGAAGAGTGTTTTAACACCGGTAACATTGTCCCATACAACAGTGTCACAGCTCACCGCACATAAACATTTCGCAGTGAGGGGAGAGTCAGTGGGGAAGTTGGAGAAGGCGAAGACAGGCCAAACGGGTGAGACAGGTTTTGGGGAAGTGGAGTGGAAGTTTGCAATCTGGTCAACCTACTGAAGTCGTCTCCTGCACCCTGCGCCCGTGCACTGCACGGCGCATGCACCCTGAGCGGCCCTGATCTAGTACAACAAACTCTTGTCATGGAAGAGCCGAAGAAAGGAAGAAGGCTTCCTAAGGCAACATGGAAACTAACAGCTGAGAAGCCTTAAAAGTGAAGTGCCCGTTAGATCTGGTACAAGAACGTCGGACATACTCTCTCCGAGTCAGACGAGCCGACCCTGAGTGAGCTCAGGAGTGCCCGTTTTATGGGTACATGTACGGCGAGGAAAGAAGAAGATTTATTTTAACTCGGACCGGATTCAAGCCTGTCGGGTCTTGAGGCTCCGGATTCAATTCCCGACTGAGTTATGGGATTTTAAGGTAAGTGATTAATTCCCTGGCCCTTGGATCAATTACAATTGGCTTTACGTCCCACCGACACAGATGGGTCTTATGGCGACGATGGGACGGGAAAGGGCCAGGAGTGGGAAGGAAGCGGCTGTGGTCTTAATTAAGGTACGGCCCCAGAATTTGCCTTGTGTGAAAATGGGAAACCATGGAAAACCATATTCAGGGCTGCTGATAGTGGGGTTCGAACTCACTGTCTCCCGGATGCAAGTTCACAGCTGCGCGGTCCTAACCGCACGGCCAACTCACCCGGTGGCTCTTGGATCGAGTCTTTACTCTCTCCCAAGCGTTCATCTAAGTCACATAGTACACGCAACACCACCACGAAAACACGCAGTTTCACATCTATGGCATACGCTGTTCACCCTCATCAGAAGATCTGATCTATAAAAAGTATTAATTATTAATTGTTAATAATAATTCCTCCTTAAAACACACAATAGAGATAATAGGTGAGACCATTGCCCGAAAAAAGACAGACAAGAACAACCTCCTGGCGGGAGATTTCAATTGTAAAATTGACAGGCCCAGCAAAAAACGAGGGCCATGCTGAATATTCTCTACGAAGAAGGATACTCCCTGATAAACAAACCAAACGTCGCTCATGACGACACAAGTGTGATCGATCTAGTATTTCACAAAGGAAACATCTCCATAAGGAATCAAAGTGGTTTCTGGACGGCATCCATTACACCATTTAACTAAATTTACCCATCAGGACGGCCAACACACTCAAAAGACCCAAAGAAAAAGCGCCGAACCAAACAACCGAAAGAACTTCCAGAAGGATAGCCGTTAATTCCTTAAACAACAACACAATATGAAGCAAATCAGCATCAAAAAGTCAGTAACATAAACAATTGATTTGGTAACGATACAATAAGCCTTAAAAATTTCAACTATCCCGGTCATAAAAAGGACAGCGGAACCATGGTTCGACATATAATGCTGCGAAACGAAATTCTGAAAGCGCTGCATGAGGCCGAACTACATAAATAAACATAGTCAAACGTAAAGAGTACAAGGCCATGCTGAAAGAAAAGAAAGCAATATACATATAGAAAATCAAGCCATTAGAGAGGCAGAAGAATCACTTAAAGACCCTTTTGTAGTCCAAGAGAAAACTTGCAGATATGCAAATGGAAGTACGGGAAGAGTACTTCTCACAAGTCCTGAACGTAGCACAATCGCAAAACAGCGTACATTACCCACCACACAGGAACTAGCCCAGTCTCATAATTCACAACATAGTAAGCGACAGGAGCAATAAAGGAGACAAAAGACAGGAAGGCGACCGGCCCTGATGGGATCTACAACGAGATGCTAAAAGACTCAGCAGAAACACTAAGCGAACTATGGACAGACCTGTTCAATACATGTCTATCAACAGGAGAAATACCAGACGAACGGAGGAAATCCACGATAAATGTCATCTACAAAGACAAAGGTGAAAGCAATGACCCAAACTCATAACCGTGCTATTGCCCTGAAGAATAACATTTCGTAAGTCTTTGCAAACCTAAACCTCAGGAGACTCACTCCGGCACTAGATCCAATGATCCCTGACCAGCATTTCGGGTTCAGGAAAGGAAGATCCACCCTGCATGCCGAAAGCAATCCATTAAATGACATAGAAGAAGAACTTAGACATCCTAAAGGAATATTTCACACAGGATTCGTGGACTTCACAAAGGCCTTCAACATATTAACCAGATCAAAATTGTTCAGAAAATAGAACATATGTTAACAGAGGGCCACGGGTGATAAGGAACATTTAGGCCTACGACAAAGTGGGAGTATGCTACGGAATAACAATCTGAAAAGAAATAATCCAGACAAATGCAGTACTACAAGGGAACCCACTGAGCCTCACCCTGTTTCACGTCGCGACAGCAGACGTCACAATGATTCTATTGGAAACAACTTCAGTTTCTCTCTATCTATACGCAGACGACATGGTCCTGGGCTCCATAAATCAGTAAGAGCTACAGAAAGTACTAAACCACCATCACAATTGGGCAGTTGATGATAATCTCAGCATAAACCAGAGAAAGACAGTGTACGCGGCTTTCCCGAAAGGAGGGAAAACTAGCAGAGGAAACAAAATGACCCTTGGCGAAGAAGAACTCACGTCGGCCATTACCTACAAATACCTCGGCACCACCCTGCAAACAACGTGCCACTCTTTCATACACCACATAAGGGAACGAACAGCAGCTGCCATCGCAGGAATATACGATATGAAAAACTTCACCCAACTGCCAATACGAACAGCAATGACACTCTTCCACGCCAAAAAACTCCCAATATCTCCTATGGCCTAGAGCTAATATGGGAAAGGCTAACCACAATAGACCTCACCACGATAGAAAAAGTGAAAGCACGATTCCTTAAGAGAGCGCTGGGCGTGGCAAGAACGTCACCGTCCAGACTAATCTATGAATTAGCAAGGGAACCTTTCTGTATCGAAGACATCCGGTTCAAATTACACTTGCCATCTACCCTGCAAATGGAGAAAGTACTTGAGCATCTGAAGTAACAGGACATACCAATGGACTTTTACGCAACGGAACTAATGACCGACAGACGATGGACACAAGAAAATCAGCAACTGAGAAACGTAGTCACAAGATTCCCCGTATACGGCTTCTATCACCAAATTTGCAAAAATATTTAAAAAAACATGAACCGAACAAAGAATGTATATGTTCTCTGTGTGAGAAGCCATGCGACAAATTCCACATAACATTGTGTCGCCACAAGGAAAAGAGCATAGTTGACTATAGCAAAGACTAAACCACCTGGAACGTCTGTACATCGCAGTGTGTTGTGTGACAATATATCATGCTTACTTTGTAATCTTGTAACCTATTGTTGTGACCGATTATATGGCCATCTAGCTGAAATAAATTATTATTATTAATCATAATTCATTAATAAATAATAATAATAATAATAATAATAATAATAATAATAATAATAATAATAATAATAATAATAATAATAATAATTGTAATGCTTTCTTTCTGCCTGTCCTCAATGGTACGCAGTATCGGTACCTTTATCTCTATATTATTTTTTAAATCTGCTATTTGTCGACAGATATAATTGATTATTGCAAGTTGATAGGCTACCGTACTTGCAAGATTCATAGGCTTCATAAGATTGTTACACAGCGGGAATCAGGAATTTGTTTTCACTCCCGTATGCTTCCAGTGTCAGATAATCAGTTCTACATCCGCTCTGAAAAACTGAAGTGTTCACATGAGTTTTGAATTAATCTACCGTCAGTGAAATAAGTACAATAAACTATTGTTCAAAATGAGTGAAACTGTCAATGAGTAAAATGAGGAAGGTTGAACAAGTAGAAATTGTCAAATCTACTTGTGATGCTCTAAAGTTTACGGGGTCGAAACAACACATATTCTGATAATGACTGGCCAGAACTTTGGACAGTTTTGGAAAAGAGAAAAAATGACTTCAATGACTTCTGCGGGGGAAAGGAGCGGATAGTGACCACGAGGGTAAATCCGAGTGTATGTTAGAGGTGTGAAAGTTGCTACAGTAGTACCTACAAGGTAAATACTGGTACTGTACATTTTGTCCTAGAAGAGAAAACGAGCACCGATAAGAATAAGAACAAGAAAAAGAAAAGAAAAAGAAAAAAGAAGAGAGAAGAAAGAAGAAAGAAAAAAGAAAAAAGAAGAAATAAGAAAAAATTAGAAGAAAGAAAAAAGAGAAAGAGAAAGAAAAAGAAGAAATAAGAAAGAAAAATAAAAAGAAGAAAGGAAAGAAAAAGGAAAAGAATAATAATACTAAGGCTAAGAATAATAACATGCTTTTACGTCCCACTATTTTTACGGTTTTCGGAATCACCGAGGTGCCGGAATTTAGTTCCGCAGGAGTTCTTTTACGTGCCAGCATATCTACCGACACAAGGTTGACGTATCTGAGCACCTTCACTTACCACTGGACTGAGGCAGGATCGAACCAGCCAAGCTGGAGTCAGAAGGCCAGCTCCTCAACCGTCTGAGCCACTGAACCTCCCTGTATAGCTAGCCGAGAAATATTTAAGATAATGTGTTCCTTGAGTTTGGTCGTGCTTCTACACGGACGACACATTTTAAACCGATTACTTCTTTTGAGTCTGCAAGTGTCCCAACCTGGCAGTGAGCTGAGGTTGAAGTGACCTGAATATATTTGGTGAATGTGAGCCCTCGTTACATGAAGGTAGGACGAGCTCTAAACCTATTCGAACGTACCGTATGTGTGTTTCTAAGGTACATGTATCGAGATTATTCTGTATTTTAATGTATTCTGTCATAGCACTGAATGATGAAGCACCATCTGTATGAGTTATTTAAATTGGTTTCTATGTGACATCAGGCGAGATGAAAGCTAGTATTTATACTCATGATTTATAACTTGTATACGTTCGCAAGAGAACTCTGTTTACCAGACAGCGCAAATATAAATTCAGTGGTAAAAGCGAAGATCATGAAGAACTCATGCCTCACTCTTTGGAATAACATAGTGCATCTAGTGCATTTAATACACTATTTCTACTAAAGGATATTAAAGAGCATTTTCCCAAGTAATATTTTTATGTAAATATTTGTATATAAGCTCACCGGGAAAAAAATGAGTCATTTCTGGAAAAATCATTACACGGGTCTTTTAATCTGGACTTGATAGCCGCCCGGTTTCGGTTAGGAAGTGAGTCCACAATGTTGTGCAGGATCGTCGCATCCAGATTAAGCCATTCGCCGAGGATTTGATTGCTCAATTCTACAAAACTGTCGGGATGCTGATGTCGCCGTTTTACCCGCTGTTCCAATTTATCCCTCTAATTTTCGATGAGGTTCAAGTCAAGTGATATTGCAGGCCAATCGAGTGTTCATAAATCACTCACAAACGCGTCCAGCCCAATGAACCGTGCTGTTGTCATCTTAAAAAATCGGGGTATCAATAGCATACTTATAATACAGATGCTGACTGAAAGGCAACACCTGCTCATACAGGTTTAAATAAACATGCTCATTAATGCTAGTGGTCAGCTAAGTGAGCGGGCTCAGTCACATCCTTACATCCACCCACGCTGACATACACTGTCCACTTGAAACATCAATATCTCACTGATCACCACTGCCTTATGCTCACGTAGAGATCGTGCGCGTGCAGTTGAGCACGAGACTTGTTCGCTGCTCCATCTGTGCGAGCGCACTAGAGTGACTATTTTTTTCCCCTTGAGCGTATGGTCAGCATGTATTCAGTAAATTTAACCACCATTAATGAACAATTTTATTAAATAATGAATGAATAAATCAACAATCAAATCAGTACTTCGTGGACCCCTGAATACTCATTCACCTCATCAATTAATCTGCATACTTTTCCAACTTTATCTCTGCAATATATTTCTCAAATTTGTGCGCCGTGGCTATTTTTGTTGTTGTTGTTGACGAAATTAGGTACAATTCCTTTCCTAATATAGTATAACATTTTCAAGTCCGTATAATTGTAATCACCAAGCTATATTGTAGTAACATGAACCATTGGAGCTTCCAAAACTGTTGCTGACTGAACCTCATGCCAGTTTAACCTATAATGAAAATATGTAGAATTAGAACACTTCACATGTTACATGGATATTGAAGCACAAAAATGGGCACATTGTCCCAGCCTAATGCGAGTATACTTCCATTGTGTGATTCCACTATCACCATCCAATATTTTTCTCGGTAATAATACAGGAAGTAACCGTATATCTCCCGTGGATAAAACAGGTCATTGTATTGAGTTGTTCCATTTTGTCATTTTTACGTTTATGAACGTGCTTGACAAGCTTTATAACTCGCGACTGATTGCTGCTATTCCTGTTATATGTTGAGCGACACAATATTCCATACTAACAAAGATTACTCATTTAATGATAACATTAATTTTATACCAAGGTAACTGATAATTATCAGGTTGACGGCTTCCTATCAAGGAACATAACAGCGGCCGGAAGGCTTGGTTCTGGAAAGCCAGTTTCTTCACACCGCTAAGGACACATAATTGAGTTGGGAATGGAACTAAGCGCAACAATATATGTCTTCATGCCACCAGCTTAATCCCATTAGAATGTTACGAATTCACTATATATATAGTTCTTCCTTCACTGAAAACAAAAATTATGGTATGATTTTTGTATTTGTTGTCCCCAACATCCCTGCAACTCGCACCACACAAAACACTTATGTTCCACCATGATAACAGTTAGTTTCCCATACCTGCAAGACGTCACGCACACTCGTCTTAGGATCTGCCGTACAAGATCTGCACCAGGCTAGTAAAAGACGCACGGTAATAATAATTCTTTTTGTGTTATGCCCAATTTAAGGAGCTCGTTTGAACTTGTTAGCTTGGTCTGATGGCTTCCCTTCTTCATCTCCTCCCGAAATCTCTTCATGAATTCGCTGTGGTGATTTACCCGTTCTTCCGTCTCTTGTTTTCCAGTGGTCTTTTTAGTTTCTTTCCACGAATCTGTGATTTGCAACCAGAATTCCAAAGACTACGTTTTTATGGCATTGTCTGTAGTATTTTTTTATAAATTCTGATTTTCTTCCAATCAGTTGACCTTTACTTTCTTTGAGTTGATTATAGCTAATAGTTTTTTTATGAAATCTATTACTGTCCATTCTACACATATGACGAAAGAATTTCAAGAGTCTCCTACGTACGGCATCAGTAAAGTTACCTGTTGTTGTGTACATGTCTGGAGTTTTTCCTTTAATCCAAATGCCATTTACATGAGTGGGACGAATTATTTTCCTAAGGAGTTTTCGTTCTTGTTTTCCAATTGCATCAATCTTAGAGTGGCCTCCTATAGTTGTAGTTTCTGAGACACATTATAGTGCTTCCAGCAAAACAACTATGCGTATGAAATTATCCCATATTTAGTCTGTAGTGGGGATCTCCTGATCTTTTGAAGTACATAGTCCATACAGTGAGTTTCCTCATACGATATTTGGAGGCCTGTCTCTATGGCACATCTGCTTTCTTCACTAGTCTTAGAAATGATAGCTAGATCATCAGCAAAAGCCGGGCACTTCACCATGGTTATCTGAATAATAATAATAAATCATTATCACCATCATCATTAATTTGAGTAGTGTAAATTGGATGGTTCTGCAGCCACCACCTCCTCTAACCTTGACCTTAATCTTTGACCTTTGACTTTGAACTTAACTAACAATTTTTCCATCACGTGACCTATTCTAACCTAATAATACTCCAAGATGGCCGCCATGTTGAATTTTCCAAGATGGCGATTGCACGAGGACCAATCAGAAGCTATTATTCAAGTCACGTGACAACCTAACAATTTTCCAAGATGGCGGCCGTCACGTGACCTAATCTAACCTAAAAAAATTCCCAGATGGCGACTGCACGAGTCACGTGACCATAATTTCGTCTTCATCTTTGACCTTGACCTAATCTAATATAGTCTGGGACACGTCATATCGCTCACTGAGGCTAATGTCACAGGGTATAAATAACGAATGGAATAGCTGACCCTACTGACTTTTAACCTTTCTCATTGTATAGAACAGTCCTCGGGTGGAATTTTCAAAAGGGTGGTGACGAATAGCTCCGCTTTGCTCTAAAACCAACCGTTTCCGAGATATTTGCATTTTAAATCTAAATTTCGGCAACTTGGCCTACCCTTGATCCAGTTCGTGGAATGCGTTTATGGCGGTGAAATTAGATGGGGGGGGGGTCAAGATTGCTCTAAAATTAACCGTTTCCGAGATATTTGAATGTTTTATCTAAATTTTGGGAACTTCGACCACCTTCGATGCATAATTGTTCCTACGTTCTCCAAATTTCGCACATGTGTTCCCATGAATAAGATGATTGGACCACAACTTGAGTAATTAGGGTTATAACCAACCATTCTCGAGATACTGAACATTTGTCACAAAATTTTAGAAACGCAGTATGTCACTTTATAATTTTGTACTTCTGAAAAACGAAATGAGCTGCATTCGTGGACGAAAACGAAAATGTATCTGAGAATGAAAACTAAAGAAAGCATGATAATGTTTTTGTTATTCAATATTATGAAATAGGAAACAAAATACAAATTTAGCAGAAACAACACAATACAGATTAATTTACAAAACACTTTTGTTCCTGTACTATGAAATTTAACTAAAAGGAACATCCGTGTTACATGTCACTTAAACGAGATATGTCTGATTAATCCAAGAATTATTAATAATAATACGTCTCACTAACTATTTTTATGGTCTTAGGAGGCACCGAGTTGCCGGAATATAGTCCCCAAGGGGTTCTTTTACGTGCCAGTAAATCTACCGACACGAGGCTGACGTATTTGAACACCTTCAAATACCACCGTACTGAGCCAGGATCGAACCTACCAAGCTGGGGTCAGAAGGCCAGCTCCTCAACCGCCTGAGCCACTCAACCCGGCTATCCAGGAATTAAAAGTAGTAACCATGTAACATAAAGATTATTGCCGCGTTTTTGCAACACTTTTTCCACGAGGTAATGTTGCGGATATTGTGTTTTTCGAAGTTCTTCGATGTGTTATCCACCCTCGATGGGATGACCGTTGAGATCGTTCAGTATGTAAGTGATTGGTTTGTTAATTTTTATTCTTGGAATGAAAAATATTTCTGTACTCCAGTTCGGTCTATAAACTTTATCGAAGATTGATTGATGTTTACTGAGGCGAACGTGATCACTTATGCGAAATCGATGGCGTCGTGGATCGGCTGTTTTAATGGGATTAAAAATGCGATCGAACTGGGGGATATTTTTGTTTCGAGCCGTGGTTTTATACCATTCGTTCCATGTTTTGTATCGTTGTAATGAGTCACTAGATTTTGTAAAAAATCGACCCAGCGGTATGAACCTCTGGCTGTAAATTCTCTCCACATGTTCGTTTTTAACGTTCGATTGAAACGTTCTAAAATGCAAGCTTTTAGATTGATTAAAGTGAAATAATGACTAATGTCTAAAGATTTTAAATAGGCTGAAAATTCTTTGTTAAAAAATTCTTTCATTGATCTGTTTGCAGTAGTTTAAGCTTGCGTTTCAGTCTCTGAATGATGTGTTTCAAACCAGCAGTTACAAGAGTGTTCGATTTATTAAGGCAAAAGCCATTTTCGAATAGACATCGATGATGGTGAGCATGTACTAGACTTCGTCATTACTTTTTGCTTAAAGTATCATTTCAGCGAGATTGGCTTGCCAAAGATCGTCGACTCCACGTGAAATGACTTTGCGGCGTAAATTGTGACGACGAGCTGGACTATGCAACTCGCATGCGATTGCTGTTTTAATAGGCGGAGGCTTAGTGGATGATGCCGGCATGACGAAATTGTTCCTCTATTTCTAAAATTTCTCCTTCGTCACCTGTATGTGCAACCTGTTGAGATGCTTTTAAGAGTCGTAGTCGTCTAACCAATTTATTGGGATTATTGCAGTAAGAAACATCAACGTTAGGTTTTTATATCTTAAATATGCCAGATGCTGAAGCTGTGCATCGAACACTCTATGATGTGGGGAATAACTATATTTAACGCCCTTATTTGTATTGACCGGCTCCAAACGAATGTAATTACGGCGATAGGTATTCGTGGTAAGTAAAATGGACTTGTACTTAGCGAGATCGTCTTTTTAGTATGCGTTTCTTTCTTATTTTTATTGTAATACAATGGGCCTAATATACTCCTTCCTTCTACACTATATATACATTTATACTACTATCATTGTGCTTTTCAAAACTACTTATGTATTTTACAGTACTTTCATTGGAAACTCTAGCCCAGTTACATCAAGTACATTTAAATAATGTGGATAGGAAGTTACTCTTGTAGGATTATTTTTTTTAGGTGAGTGCAACGCCGAAATCATTGCCCAAGCTGCTTTTTGCTTTGAAAATTAACAACTTTAGGGGTTGTAGTAAGGATGTAAAGGAGAGGGCATATAAGTCTCTGGTAAGACCTCAACTAGAGTATGGTTCCATTGTATGGGACCCTCGCCAGGATTACCTGATTCAAGAACTGGAAAAAATCCAAAGAAAAGCAGCTCGATTTGTTCTGGGTGATTTCCGACAAAAGAGTAGCGTTACAAAAATGTTGCAAAGTTTGGGTTGGGAAGAATTGAGAGAAAGAAGAAGAGCTGCTCGACTAAGTGGTATGTTCCGAGCTGTCAGCGGAGAGATGGCGTGGAATGACATTAGTAGACGAATAAGTATGAGTGGCGTTTATAAAAGTAGGAAAGATCACAATATGAAGATAAAGTTGGAATTCAAGAGGACAAACTGGGGCAAATGTTCATTTATAGGAAGGGGAGTTAGGGATTGGAATAACCAAGGGAGACGTTCAATAAATTTCCAATTTCTTTGAAATCATTTAGGAAAAGGCTAGGAAAGCAACAGATACGGAATCTGCCACCTGGGCGACTGCCCTAAATGCAGATCAGCATTCATTCATTCATTCAACTTTTTTTTTTTTTTTTTTTTTTTTGGTACTTGATCCAAGCTGGTAGATCGATAAATGTTGATCCGCGAAGAGGGCTGAATTTATTAACATTAACTTCAAGATGTAAAATTACTACTAAGGCCCAACCCGAATCCCGTCCTCGGAAATCACTTTTCGTGGTAATAATATTTGTAGGATCCTGATCAAAGTCATTGAAATTTGTTGATTGAATGATAATTTAATTTTTTGTATTAAACTATTTTATGTCTAATATCACCATCACTTTTGTTTTCAACGTGTAATCCAGAAAGTTCAATATTCACTTTAAAACTTTTATGATTTACTACGGTACTTTCGAGTAAGTGAAACACGTCTTGTTCAACATATTTTAAAAATTTCTCAATGCTTTACATTTTTGATCACTTGTAACTCGGTAACTACTGGGAGAGTTAGCCGTGCGGTTAGGGGTGCGCAGCTGTGAGCTTGCAACCGGGAGATAGTGGGTTCGAGCCCCACTGTTGGCGGTTCTGAAGACAGTCTTCCGTGATTTCCTATTTTCACACCAGGCAAATGCTGGGTCAGTACCTTAATTAATGCCACGGCCGATTCCTTCCCACTCCTAACCCTTCCCTGTCTATCTGTGTCAGTGTGACTTAAAGCAAGTTGTATTATTTTGTACATCACCTATCTTTCTTTTCTTCAAAACACTAATTTTTTTATAAGATTCTGAAGTTTTACGCTTTTTATATTGACATCAACCAATTTCACATGTTTTTCTGTCGATGATCCTACTTAATCAGGTGATACTCTGTTTTGCTGATGCGCGTTCATCGTATGACTGTGTTTCGATTTCACATGTCGTTTAAGACTATCAGGTCTGCTAAATATAGCAGTACACAGACTGCATTTGAACGTATTTATGTTATGTTCGGTGCTGATATGCCGCTGAGGAACATCATATCCTAAAAACTGTTTGATACATAAATCACACTTAAACATTTTGGTTTCTTTGTGTCTCCAGAAAAAGGAAGACTGGTATTTGTGATTTTTATTGACCTGGAAAAAGCTTTCGACAGATTTCAATGGGAAAACTTGATGGGCGTACTGAAGAAGAATGGAGTATACTGGAAAGAAAGAAGGTTAATTAAGAACCTTTACATAAACTAAACTGTCCAAATCAGAATAGGACATGATCTGTCAGAAGGGAGAGGAATTGCCAGAGGGGTGAGGCAAGGCTGTTGTCTTTCACCAACGCTGTTTAATATATACCTGGAGGAATGAATTGCAAATTGCTTTCAAGGGAAAAAAGTTGTTACAGGACAAAGAAAGGAATGCAGTCGATTTGCAGATGACATGACGGTTCTAGCAGAAACTGAGAAAATGATGAATGCTATTTTGGAAAAATTGAACAGATCCTGTAAGAAGTTAGACATGAAAATTAATAATAAAAGACCAAGGCAATGATCATGGGGTAAAAAAAAGGACTCAACAGCTAAAATAATACTTTCGGGGGAGGAGATACAACAAGTGTCTAAATTTAGATGCTTGGGAAACAGAATCAGAAGTGATCTTTATTGCTTGGACGAAGTGAAGACTAGATTTGGAATGGCCAAGGAAGCATTTATGTAACAAAGAACACTGTTGAGTGGGCCTCTAAATAGGAACCTTAAGAAGAGGTTAGTGAAGTGCTTTGTGTGGAGTGTGGCACTTTATGAGGCTGAGACTTGGACGTTGAGAAAAGAGGAAGAAAGAAGACTAGAAGGATTTAAAATGCCGATCTGGTGGGTGATGGATAAAATCAGGTCGCAGGAAAAAATAAGGAATGAGGAATTATTAAAAAGAGTGGGTGAAGGAAGGAGAACGATATAGGAATGCATTCAAAGACGGAAAAAAATGGTTAGGCCACTGCTTGCGACGAAATTGTTCAAGAAGCGAAGCAATGGAAGGGAAGATACAAGGGAAACTGAAGAGAGGAAGTAATAGGTACCAGTTCGTGGACAGTCTAAACGTAAATAGAAGCTACCGGAAGACAAGGAGAATGACTGAAGACCGAACAGCGTTGAGAATTCATGCGAAGACCTGCCGATGATGATGCGTCTCTATATCTATAGTAAGTCGTAAGAAAAAATAAATATATTGACTCAGTAAGTGAAACAGATAATATATGTTAGATTCAGATGAAAGAGAATCAAAAGTTACGTATTTTGCACTATATATGAAAGTCAATTTTTTGACAAGTTTTCTAAGTCCCAGCAAATTAGTAGAAAAAAATAAGGTGGATTCAGATGAAAAAGAATCAAACGTTACATATTTTGTACTATACACGAAAAAATCAATATTTTGACAATTTTTTGTCCCAGTAATTAAGTAGGAAAATGAAAAAAATAGTTATGTTCAGATGAAAGAGATCGAAAGTTAAATCAAAATCTACAGTAAAATAATTGTACAGATAATTGTTGTAATGAAATCAGGCTAAGTGCAAAGTTGAAGTCCTGAGGGGTAAAGCGAAGGAAGAAACTAAGTCCTTGAAGATAAAATTTATATAAGTCCTAGGAACAAGAAAATAGTTCGTAAGTCCTGTTACTGGATTACTTAGAGAATTATATCAGATATTCACCTTACATTTGTCAAATTATATTTTTACTTAGTAGATTCGCATGTAAAATTTGCTGCTTACTACAGTAGTATTGAAATACGCCAAAGACGGCTCTGAGTATTTTGGCTCTGGAACTCAATTATTTTAGTTTTCTGGAACAATTATGCATCGAGGGTGGGCCAAGTTGCCAAAAATTTAGATAAGAAATGCAAATATCTCAGAAACGGTTAGGTTTAGAGCAAAACGGAACGATATTTCATCACCTTTCTGGAAACCCTAACCGAGTACTTTTCTATAAAATGAGTGAGGTTAAAAGCCAGTAGGATCAGCAATTCGATTCGTCATTTAACCCCTTAGGTATTAGTCTCAGAATGCTATAATGTGCTCCATCTTGGATCTATTAAAATTTAGACCGCCTTCGCTTAAATTTTAGATTTTTAGATTTAAGGGCCAAAAAAAAAATGCAAATATTTCGGAAAAGGTTTGTTTTAGAGCAAAACGGAGCGATATTTCATCACCCTTCTGGTAACTCTTCCTGAGTACTGTTCTATACAATAATTGAGGTTAAAAGTCAGTAGGTTCAGCTATTTGCTTCGTCATTTAAGCCCTTTGGCATTAGCCCCAGAATGCTATAAAGTGAGCGATATAACGTGTCCTAGGAAAGGTTAGGTCAAAGGTTAAGGTAAAATTACGGCCACGTGACTTCTGATTGGTTCTTGTGCAGTCGCCATCCTGGAAAATTCAACATGGCGGCATCTTCAAAAATTGTTAGTCAAGGTCAAAGTTCAAGGTCAGAGGAAGTGGTGGCCAGAAAACAATCCAATTTACACTACTAGTCTTTGCATTCTGGAGTAGTGGGTTCCAAACACACTCTCGGCAGTCCTGAAGATTGGTTCCCGTGGTTTCCCATTTTGACACCGGGCAAATGCTGGGGCTGTACCTTAATTAAGACCATGGCCGCTTCCTTTCCACTTCTAGCCCTTTCTTGTCCCATCGGCGCCATAAGACCTATCCGTGTCGGTGCGAAGTAAAGCAAACTGTAAATAAAAATAAAAATAATATACTATTGTTACCTGACTGCTTAGCTGAATGGTCAGCGTCCAGGCTTTCGGTTCAGAGGTACCCTAGTTCGATTTCCTGTATCTAGTTAATTCCTCTGACTTGGGGATTATGTATATGTGTCTGACCGAATACAATTCTTTTCACATCATATCACACTACAAAATACCACAGAAACAGACAATATTAAATCCATTCCTCTTCACTTTGTTTGAATCAGGAAGTGCATCCAACTGTAAAACAGGACCGTATTTACAAAAGCGACACAGTTCCTACCTGTGATCTTACCAGGGTGTACAACAAAATAAAAAGAATTGTCTAAGTGATTTCAGATGCGTGCTCTAGAGTGAAGCGGAATAGGACGATATTTTATCCCCTCAAACCAAATAAAAAGTATAAACAACTCCATTACTAACAGTCTCAATACTTCTGGTTAAATAATCGTAGAATGATAGTTAATCATTACCGAGATCTCCGGATTAAACGAGTGGTAACGATTATTAATTCAGCTCTCGATGTTTAACTCTGTACCTCGGTAAGTATTCATCAAGATAAGCTGTGAGCTTGCATCTTGGAGATAGCGGGTTCGAACCACACTGCCTGCAACCCTGAAGATGGTTTCCCGTGGCTTCCCCTTTTAAAACTAGGGAAACGCTGGGATGTACTTTAATTAAGGCCACAGCCGCTTCCTTCCCACTCCTAGGCCTTTCCTATCCCATCGTCGCCATAAAAAAGGACTACTCGTAGCTGCTTTGTTCGTTCTATTCTTTTTTTGTTATCTGTGTGCTCTACGAACAATATCGACATTGTAGTGATGAAAATTAATTACAGCCCAAGGGATTTCCTCAATTAAGTAAAATGTATTTATGAGGACGAGAAGAGAGAGTGGTCATGTATCGACACAAATGCTAATATTTACCTTAACTTTCGAGGTACAGTACTATAATTAAGTGTAGCCACTAACTTCATATATATATCCACCAGAGTAGAGGCGGCACACTTCGACAAATATCTAATTAGCTCAGTGAATCCATATTCAACGGCAGACACGCAACGCTTGTAGAGGTGTTGTTTTCAACTTGGCTGCACTGCAGTACATGAACTTCCCCTGAAATTCAGCGAGGAAGATTACTCGGAGAAGTGCGCAGCACTGGTGTTAATTCTGTTATGGAGTCGAGTTACGGCCCCACTCACCGTCCAACAGCGTAATTGCCCTTGCACTCAATCTAGCAGGTTGGGAACTGCTTTGGGTTACCACTCATAACAGTCTCTTATGATATGATGACTGCATAATATTGTACAAACTTCAAAATAAATAAAATTAATTAAATAAAACAAGGTAAATCCATGCGATCAATGGCATTCTCTAAGAAAGAAGTCAGCTCCCGTACGAAACTGTGTTATATCGATCTGTTTGCTGTTCTGGAGTGAAAACCGGGTGAACTCGGGATATCTCATTCATAAGATGGAACTAATAGATATAAAAAATCCGAAAACCGTAAAAGTAGTTGATGGGACATAAACTAATAACATTATTAGGTATTAAAATAGTGAGCATGATTGCTGGTACGAACAGGTGGGAGCAATGGCAGGAGAGCACTCAAAATGAGGAAATAAAGGACTCGACGGATGAAATTGTATGCACTTAACATATTATCAAGAGCATTTACTAACTACTGATTGACTTCGTCCACAATTTTGTAATTAGCATATATAGGCCTATATGTAATAATAATACAGGGCGAGTTGGCCGTGCGGTTAAGGACGCGCAGCTGTGAGCTTGCATCTTGGAGATAGCGGGTTCGAACCACACTGCCTGCAACCCTGAAGATGGTTTTCCGTGGTTTCCCCTTTTAAAACTAGGGAAATGCTGGGGATGTACTTTAATTAAGGCCACAGCCGCTTCCTTCCCACTCCTAGGCCTTTCCTATACCATCGTCGCCATAAAACCTATCTGTATCGGTGCGACGTAAATCAAGTTGTAGGCGTCTCTCGTGTATGGGAATCTGTGTGAAACTATGGCTCAGGATGCTGTTGTGTTTGGTGTGTGATTTGTAGGAAGGTTGGGGGCGTCAAAAGCTCTCAGTCCCGAGCCAAAGGAATTCATAGTTTTTTTTGTTTTTTTTGCTTTACGTCGCACCGACACAGATATGTATTATGGCAACGATGGGATAGGAGAGCCATAGGAAGTGGAAGGAAGCGGCCGTGGCCTTAATTAAGGTACAGCCCCGGCATTTGCCTGATGTGAAAATGGGAAACCACGGAAAACCATCTTCAGGGCTGCCGACAGTGGGACTCGAACCCACTACTCCCTATTACTGGATACTGGCCACACTCAAGCGACTGCAGCTATCGAGCTCGGTGAATTCATAGTTTACGATAGGAGTCCCACGACTCAGTCGGGAATCGAACCGAGAGCCACTAAGTCCGAAGGCCAATACAGTGCTTATCCAAGTATCGCATCGGACAATAAATCTATAAATAAAATGAAAAAGCCAATAACATCCACTCACTCGATCACTCAATCAATATTTCAGGAACTACCAAACCAATGAGATTGTCATTTGGCATATTTATTTATTTATTTATTTATTTATTTATTTATTTATTTATTTATTTATTTATTTATTCTCCAAGAGAGAATTCAGCTGACAATTAGTATGTTAACACGGTGGTTCTGAAACAAGTATCAGTATGCATAGTTCAGTAAAAGAATTGACTCCTATTATGTGAAATACAAATGGTGATGGGAAATTTCAAGTGGATACTTAACCATGTTTGTGGAGCTTCCGTGGCTCAGACGGCAGCGCGTCGGCCTCTTACCGCTGGATACCGTAGTTCAAATCCCGGTCACTCCATGTGAGATTTGTGCTTGACAAAGCGGAGGCGGGACAGGGTTTTCTCCGGGTACTCCGGTTTTCCCTGTCATCTTTCATTCCAGAAACATTCTCCATTATCATTTCATAGCATTTATCACTCATCAATAAATCACCTTGGGAGTGGCGACCCCACTGTAATAACAGCCTATATATCTTTCATTCATTACATCCCTGACCCGGTCAATGACTGGAAAACAGGTTGTAGGTTTTCATTTTCACTTAACCATGTTTATGGCGATATCATTTAAAAAGTTAAAGAAAATCCAAAATCGGTTATGAAAATCTTTTATACCTTCGATCCCTATCTACGAGGAATATTTTATGATCTGGAGCGATAGGTCACACAGGCTGCTATGATAATTGAATGTTACGCCGCGTGGTAGCTTTCATATTCATTGCAAGGGCTTCTGTTCTGTGTTGTGGCAGATAGATCACATTATGAGCATTTGATTGCTCCTCTTCTTGTCTTGGCTTGTTGGCTGGAAGGGACTTCTTCTTGATGTGACAAGAAAAAAGATCATCTATTACTTAAATACCGTTGTGGAATATGTATTTATTGGTAGAGTAGCGATTACTCATCACTGTGTATGAGGGAGGGTATCAAGAAAACATTAGTTGAATCTTATCCTTGTGTTCCTAAGTAACATATGGCACAGAAAAGCGTAGCCAAGAGATTGGAGTAAGTGCAGTAATTCGTGGAAGTTTAAGCCGTATTCTCTAACATTATTTAAAAGAGCAAGGCCGAGTACTCAGATCGCTAGGTCTAACACTTTCGAAACAACTTTTGATACGATGGCAGACTGAGTTGTTCCCTTAGAAGTTTCATTAACAAAAACTCCCCGTGCAAATAACGGGCAATTTTGTTAGGCAAGTAGTGGGGTGTTACCCAGCACATAACAGGACCAACCAAAATGGTGTCAGGCTCATCGAATTATGCCAGGCACACAATTTGGTCCTGAAGTCAACTAGCTTTAAGAAAGTGCCAAGAAAGCAGAAGATGTGGGTATCACCTAACCCTCTGCTGGGAGAATTCCAGTTAGATCCTGTTGCGGTAAAGCGGAAATTTCATAAACAAATCCAAAATGTTAGGGTTCTCAGAGGGGTCAACTTCGAATCGGACCACTACTTATCTAAAGTGAAATTGAAGATCATCCCCAACAGTAACTTTCAAAAGAAAAACCTTGCACGAAGGAGATATGAGCCGGCAAAAATAAAGAACAAGGGGCAAATTAACCAGTGATCTAGGAGGTCAGTAGTGGAAGCAAATGGGGAAGAGTCTTATAACCAAGGCAGAGCAGCTTGCGCCTGTTACCAGGACGAAGAAGCACAAATGGTGGAGCGAAGAGTGTGATAGACTACTTGATCTGGGGAATAAGGTGTGGCACATCTGGAAAACCAAAAAGGACGAGAATGCCTGGCAACACTTAGTGGAAACCAGGAAGATGGTGTCCAAGGACATCAAGAAAGGTAAGAAGGAACAAGGAGACCAACGAGTCAGGAAGATAAATGATGACTGTGCTAAGAACAACATGAAAAACTATTATCGAATTTGCAGGGAGAAGCTAAACAGATATGCCCCCCCCCCCAACTCCCAAATTTCATGACAAAAAAGGAAACATGGCGTATAGTAATAGGGACCACTGTAAATTGCGAAGAACCACGCCAAAAGATGGCGTTCGATGGTGGACCGAAGTCATCCCCCAATCTATAAGCTAGATCCAGACAATACTAACTCATATGGAAAATAACAAGGCATCGGGGGAAAATCAGAAAAAAGCTGAATTATGGAAGTATGCAAGCAAAAATGCAATTGTCTCACTCCAAAACTTATTGAAGAGATATGGAAGAATGAGGTTATTCCAGAAGAATGGAAAATGGCCCTGATACACCATCTTTACGAAAAAGGTTCGAAATCGGATCCCAACAACTACAGAGGGATTTCAGTGGTGGATGTGACATACACGATACTGTCTAGAGCATTACTGCAAAGATCTGAACCTCAGTTGGATCGTCAACTTGGGGAGTATCAAGCAGGGTTGAAGAAAGGAATATCTTGCCCTGAAAATGTCTTAAACCTCAGAAGCCTTTTAGCATACCAGAAGCAGAGGGCGAAACCATATATAGTGACTTTTGTAGACTTCCAAAAAGCTTACGATTCCATAGACAGAGAGTCGTTGTTCAGTATTTTGGAGGAGTTTGGCTTGGACGGGAAAACGTTAAACATCATCAAGGAGACGCTCATGACTGCGTCCTCTAAAGTCAGATTCATGGGCGAACTCTCAGAACCTTTTGAGGTCAGAACAGGGGTCCGGAAAGGGGATGGTCTCTCCCCTCTGTTGTTCAACTGTGCACTTGAAAAAGTTGTGAGGGAATGGAATGCAAGAACGAGAGGTGGCGTAAGACTTGGAACCAAAAAAACAAAGGAATCATGATTAAGTGTTTGGCATTTGCTGACGACTTAGCGCTCCTCGCAGAAACGTGGGAGGAAGCAAAAGAAAAAATCGTCGAATTACAAGAGCAGGCGGGGAAGATAGGACTTAAGATTCCTTTTGAAAAGACGTAGGTCATGACGAATATACTTGACACTCCTAAGAGAATTAAAGTAGGAGCTCAAAAACTAGAAGTGGTGAAGAGTTTCAAGTACCTAGAGGAATGGATTGAATTGAACAACCTTGAAGGGAAAGCAATGGAAGTGAGAAGGAACAAAATGGAACTAGTTTTCCAGAAAACCAAAAACATACACAATAAGAAAGCCCTCTCTTGGAACACCAAAATAAGGCATTATAACACAGTAATTAAGCCGGAAGCACTTTATGCAGCAGGCACGATAGTCACGGAGTGGAAAGGGCAACTGGAGAAATTGGAAATCAAGGAGAGGAAGATAATGGGTCCCAAATTCCAAAATAACAAGCAAGTTTTTTTATAGAAACGAATTCCTCTACCTGAAGTCGGAGAGACTCTCGGAGGATTCATTTCTATGGACACATATTACAAATGAATCCTGACAGATTAACTAAGCAGATCTTTGACTTTTTTTACGAAAAAGAAGGCTAAATCCAATTGGTTTAAGGAAGTTGTAAAGGATATAAGAGATCTTAAGATTTCCGAACTCATGTTAAAGAATGGTACAGCCAAAACCGTGACCAAAGACAAAACTAAGAGGTACCGAGTTAAGAACAACACCAGAAAACCGATTCAGATATCAGAGGAGGAAAGGAGGAGGAGATCAGTTAAATGAAGAACTATTGGGAGAATAAAATAGCACAAGCATCTAAGAAGTTATTGATATGACGTACCCCAAAGATGGGTGATTCGAAATGAAGAAGAAATAAAACGAATGTGTCCAGTGAAATTGAAAAACTGATGCTTACCTACTTCATACGCAAGATTTCAAAGGGCACGTGGTTGCTTGAAGACAGGCACATTACTCCTTGCGACGGAAGGGAATTTTTAAAAACCTCACAAATGAGGTTTATAATTTTACTAGCTGTAAAAACTGTCATCGACAGAATATTGAAGAACTTACAAATCATTAGCAGGAGAAACTAGTCAGGTACAACAATTCTTGTGGACTCAGATCAGTACGAGCTGGTGATCACGCGACTTTGCACCCTATTAAAACAATCATAACAACAACAACAACAACAACAACCTCACAATGTAATTCGTTACCATTAAGGCTGCTTTAATGTCAGTGATGTTCGCTGTTTATGGACTTGGAATCTTAAAAAAATGTAAATTCAGAAGCAATTCCCTAATCCTAGTTCATACGGTAAGATTTATTAGATGTAAGAATATGGAAAACTGCATTTTACACAAGATTTGTTATGTGTGCGTTTTAGATATACCTCACATTTCTAAGCATACCTGTAAGTTTATAAATATCTCCGTTATTATTCCCCGTACGGTCATAATACCTGAAATACAAAAGATCACAAATATACTGTATTTTGCACTACATTTCTTACATACATCTTTTCGACACAGGTAAAATTAAGGGAGATATTTGGCATGTCCTGCTTCAGCCCCTTGATATGGTTAATCCACTGTGTTCTAAGTAAATAATACTACAGCCTAACAGATATCTTTGGCTAAATTTGACCAGAAGAAGAGACATAATGATAGGAGCATCTTTACACAAGCAGCACTTCTTCAGTGTTCTTTTTAGGGAAGTGTCGGCGGTGAGAACGGTAGGGGTAGACCATCGTATGAGTATGATAAGATGATTAGAACATAATGTAGTATGCAGTAGTTAACACAGAAATGAGAAAGTTAGGGTTGCATGGTGAAATGTATCAGACCAGTCTATGGACTTATACAGAGATCAACACCACATTCCGTAACGACTGATACACATTGTCGCTAAGAATTCACATCTCCGTCACGGTCATTTATATCGCCAAAATCTCCCACGAATTCACTCTTCTCCCGCAGAGCTAACGCCCTTGTATAGTTAAGCCTGGAGTCAAGTAAAGTTAAGCCTTGTCACAAGAAGCCTGCTGCACGCATATTTCACGTCTCCAACAGCATCATTTATACCGCCGTCATCGCCCACGGGGGTGACTGCCTCGTAAGGGAATGCCTGGATTCGAGTAAGGTTAAGCCGCACTCTTCCAAGCATCTGTCATGTCGGCGAGCCTTTGTTAGGTTACCGAGCTGTCATGCATGCACAAAAAACACTCCCGCTTTTCAAATCGCGCGGGATGTGACGTCACACATCAACAACCAATCAGGAGCAGGATCTGTATCTGGAATGAACGTGCACACCTTACTTGTTTTGTTTTAGAATCGGCTGTAACTTGGGAATGAGTGGACGTACTTCGCTGATCAATATTTCAATCGATCTTGATGTTATTCATCATCTTCATGTCCTTTCTTCTTCTTCTTCTTCTTCTTCTTCTTCTTCTTCTTCTTATTATTATTATTATTATTATTATTATTATTCATATCATTACTATTATTCTTCTGCGCAAATGGGTCACTTAGGACCAGGCGGAATCAATATTTGTTGAGATTTCCTCCTTGACCAATAGTTCTTTATTTTCATCGATGGATGCAGTTTCTGTTCGTCCAAACACGTTCGTGGTGTTGGTTTCTTCTTGTCTTCCTCAAATCCCCTTGTGTGAACAATTTTCCTGATTACATTTCTCTCCTGCAGATTTGGTGACCCCAATTCAGTGAGGTCTTGTCTTTCTCTACCTGGTTATATCATTTTGATCTCGTAGGTTTGTTCTGCAAAAATGTGTGTATAAGTAAGTTCGTTGTTATACATTCTTTCCTTTCATTAACTTAATCTTGATATTTTGTTCGACAATATTAGACATTTTAACTCAGTTGCCAAACTTTATATCACACGTTCACCATTCGCTCGCTTCAAACGTCACTGTACAATCGTCTTTTATGCATTAGAGAAAGTTTTATTCCCTTTCGACTGAGAGTGAAAAAACTGAACAGAACAGGGCATATATCCAATTCAGAATAATTAACTTTTATTGACCTCTAGTAGGCATGGCCACCCCTGTCATGTTCTCACACATGGGGAGTGGACACGCAATGTGTGGCAGAGGGGTGGCGGCATCTTTTGAAGTGACATGAAGCGTTTAGTACTTTGTGTTTATCTCGCGTGACCTCAGAGGGCTATGAAGGGCTCGTTTACAAACACACTACACTAATTAGCAGCAGCAATTAATCTCTTGGTGTTGCTCTACGTTTTAAATAAATCGCGCACTCAGGATAGCCTGTTGCAGATCCACAGTGTACCCCCCGACCTCTCGCCTTTGAGAGCCGCGGCCTGTTCACACGGACCACAGAGGAAAGCAATTGAAGGCTCATTCGATCAGCGTGCACAATGGCGGGCTGCCGCACTTCTATTAACCTGGCTTGTGACCTACTATTATGGTCGTGAGCCAATTGTTCTTGCCCTATATTATTTTCACTCCCTCTAAATTAGATTCCGTACTGCAGCTGCAATGAAGAGATTAAAGGATCACTGGGGCCAAGATTTAATTAAAAGAATGTAATTGTTAATCTGCTCCAAAAGTATAAACATATAGTACCCTTATTTAAATAAGTACTATGGGATGGCTTGTATGTATGTATGTCCATTTTACGGGGTCGGGTATGAAGTGGAATTAAATTTCGTAGCAATTTTTACGACCCAATGCCCTTCCTGACGTCAAGTTCATCAGAGAACATGATATTGGCTTTTAGGGTTTATACCGTGTCGAAAAAATAAGGTGACATTACTTATTTTTCACAGAGAACTTTGTTCGGTGTCTTCAGAAGAAAATTTAGACTGAACACACGGAAGACTTCTCCAGTAATGAAAGGAAGCTGTGGAAATACGTAGAAATACTAATAATTTCAACAGGAACACTGGCTATCAAATAAGTGAAGCGTAGTTACCAGCCTTTAAAGATTTACGTAGGTAGTTCTCTTCCCTGTTCTTTCATGTTGTTTCGTTTCGGTGTTTTCCAAATTAGTACGTTCCTCATCGCCAGATGTTCCATTCCAGGCTTGTGTTAGTGTTATATTTTCATAACCTGCTATGCCTCCTCTCCACAGACCGACTCTAGATGGTGCCGTTAGCTGCCACTTGGAATTCTAGCGCTGTGCCAGGATACGGTGAGCCATCTGGTGATGAATGAACGCACCACTTCCTTGTTTTCTTTTGAAGATGCGGATCAAAGTTCTCTGCTAAACATAAAGAATTTCCCCTTGATTTCTTGACATGGTATCAAACCCAAAAGCCTATATCATGTCTACAATAAGTGGCCGTGAGAGCATCAATGATAACATCCATCAGAGGAGTTAATGTGATTAAATGAATCACGTGATTTATGAGAGTAGGAAGGGAGAGGGTGAAATCCGGTGCCGGCACATCTTATCGAACAGAACCAAAGGGTCTGTCCAAGGCTTAACTTCTCCATCCTACGCACAAATATCCATCAACAATGTCATATGCACTCAATATGAACACTAAGCAGATATATGGAATTGAATCCAAGCTTTTGGCACACAGATAGAAAATTATATACCATCACCTCTCTCACCCTGCCGGCCAACATTCTGGCGGTGAAAATTGTTTCGACCAACGGGATTCGAAACCGCTAACCACAGTCTAAGACCATATAGACCTTAACGATCATAGCCACCAGGCGGGCTTACCATGGAATAGCATATTAATGTGAATACTTCTTTAAATTTCCTCCTATACAAGAGCCAGTAAGTACACAAAACCTGATGATGACTAATGAATGGTAAATCAGGGGGATACAGTTTCACGTTGCAAATCTGAAATTTTTTATCGAAAACATATAGTACCCTTATTTAAATAAGTACTATGGGATGGCTTGTATGTATGTATGTATGTATGTATGTATGTATGTCCATCCTTTGTCCCATTATTTTACGGGGTCGGGTATGATAAATAAATAAATAAATCAAAGAATTCATTTCATGTACTGGAAATTGATTTGCTATATGCGGGACGCGCCAACATTATTTTAACGATTAGCGTGATCTGGAAAATTTCACCTTGTATAATTTCTGTCCCATTTAACGTTATGTCGATGATCTCCTCTCAACAATTATTTCTTAAATCGTGATTCGATCCACCCACATCACCTTCAGGATTCTTCTGTAGTATCACATTTGAAAATCTCCTACTCTCGTTCCTTCTGAGCTCGTTACCGTCTATGTGTCACTTGTGTAAAATGCCATGCTCCAGAAAACATCTTTATAATTCCTATATCAATGTTCAAAATGTGCTATTTTCTTCTCCTAAGAAAGGCCTTCCTTACTCGTGTTGGTCTGCATTTTTGTCCTCCTTACTTCAGCTATCGTTAGTTATTATACTACTCTAGTAACAATATTCACCAACTTCCTTTAAGATTACAATTCCTGATATAATATTTCTTGCATCACCGAACTTCATTCGACTGCACACCATTACTATTGCTTTGGACTTATTTATTTTCACCTTGTATTTCTTGTCCAAGAGTCTATCCATACAATTCAGCAATTTCTCCAGACAAAATAACAATATCATTGGCAAATCTCAGAGTTTTGATTTCCTCTCCTTGGATAGTGATCACTTTCCAAATTCCACTTTGATTTCCTTTACCGCTTATTCTATATAAACATTGAAAAGATTGTACATGCTTATACCGCGTGGTACAGCTGCCCCTATTCACTCAGGTTTATGCAACCCGCATATTATAGTCTAACATAAAAATATTGACCTTGGCTACTGACACCAGTGTCTGGTCTAACTTCGCTTCCTATGATTCGTTTATTCGTGTCAACCAAATCAGCATTAATTATAAAACACCGAATGATGGTAAAGAATCGTGAAAATTATGTATCACAGCAACGTCATGTATAGAGAATAGGATGGCTGAAATGACTAGAATGGACATAACAGCGGTCAAACACAACTTGTGATATTCGAGCGTTCTGAAAGTTGGAGGAAGTTACAGGTGCTCGATAGTCGTAGGTTCGAGTCCGATGTAGGACCATTATTTTTATTTCGTTCTTGATGTTCGTGTGAGTCGCGTTTTCTAGGACAAATCTAAATCATGATCAAGTATCATATTTCAGGTACTCTGTTTTAAAGTAGCTCTTAAAAGAGCTATTGCATGAAGTAAGCTATTACCGACAGAGGTTCAATGGGCTTGTGTATGGTCATTCGATTAATGAAGCAAATGTTCTAAATGAACACCTCCTTCGTTAACGCAAATCTGAGCACGGTGGAGGAGAGATATTCTTGCTTGTTGCAATATAGGAGATATAAACTACCTGCTGGCTTCAGTGATGAGCCGCCGTAAATCATTCGGGCTCTCTGACCCCTGTTCACAGACTATTTCCTTTAAATACCCCCAGTGGAAGAAATCTAGTGGAGCAGGGTCAGGTGATCTAGCAGGCAATGTGGCTGGACACCCCGTCATCCAATCCGTCGTCCAGGGAATGTCCTATGCAAGTGGTTCCGTACTGCCAACGACCAGTATGAGGAACTCCGTCCTACTGGAAGCACATCCTTAACCGTGTCATAAGGGTCACATCCTCCAATTAGAGCGGGGGAAATTCAGGAATAAACTGTACATAGTGTCGTCCCGTGAGGTTTCCTTCCAAGAAATATGGCCCGACTATCTTGTCACCTATTGTACTGCACCACACGTTGACGCCCCATTGTACCTGAAATCGAACTCCCCTTATCCAGTGACTATCTTCAACTTCCATTAATGGAAGTTATGACGATGAACAGTTCCGTTGTTGTGAACTCTGAATTCGTCACTAAAGAGAATGTCCATTAAGAAATCCGCATCAGCTTCAAATCTTTCCCAATATCCATTGTGAAAATTCTATCCGTTTTTTGAAATTCATTTCCCTGAAGTTCCTGGTGTATTTGTTGGTGGTCGAGGTGGAATTATGGCTGTTTAATACGCACAGTACAGATACATGACTGATGTTCATTTACAATGGTCCGTGAGCTCGTATGCGGGTTGTATACTATTGCGTTTTGAACAGCTTCTTCGTTATTTCCAGACGTCACTGGAGCATCTCGAATGGAGAAGATGGTACGAAATGACCCCGTTACACGCTAGTCGCACTAACCAATACAACACAGAGGTGAACCTTTTGGAGACTTAAAGAAGTTAAACATTAATTACGAATGCATTTAAGAGTATAATATACAAATAAAATAGAAAATATCGTAAAAAGATTCAAACTCTGAATCCATGGAACACATCAAACGCTGGCTGCGATTAGTACCGTACAGCCACTCCAGACGCCAAACAGTACGTCTTGTAACTTCGAAACTAATTTTGTATGTTACAAATTTTGAATTGCAAACACCACAGTGTGCTAAAGAATCATGTCTCTCCAAGCCCAGGCACAATGCTTTAATACGGAACAGCTTCGCATAAAATGACCTCGTATTTTAAAACGGGATTTCTACGAAATTTACTGACAAATTTACTGTTATTATTTCACTCAGACACGGTTTAAAGGGTCATAGAATACGTTACACTTCGTGACAAATTCACCGATATGCAATACTCAACACTACGTACAGCGCTTCTATCCGATTGAAAATGGATAGCCACGGATCCCTTTTGCACCAATTCCATCAAAATTCAAACTGAAAATTTTACGTCGAATAGACATCTTAATTTGACATCACAAAATATAAGCAATAAATACACGGAAAATGACGATCTACTTTGGACGTGATATCTCTTCGAAACCCTCATTAATAACTTTTACAACATTACACGGCACTCGCAATACTTTAACATTTTATCCAAGCAGAAAATAAAACAGATGACCCTTTTTCGTCATATTCTGACATTCACAAAACATATGGGTGACCAAATGCGTCATAAATACCCACTTCAAATACCTATAAGTTTGACATCATGAAACAAGGTATAGTAGGCGTTAAGATGGCATGTCACCTACCTTAAGTCACGCCAGTGTTCATCTTTGGGCTCCCCGGCGACCCCTTTTCCTTTAATTAGCCATTTTTACATTTTTGGCTGTACATAGCATTTTTCTTCCTGTTTCCTGGAAATAAAGCATAAAAAAGAAATGCCCTTCACTTGTTGATTTGTTGATCGCACTCGACTGATAGTATTTATTTCCCGCATACGAATTACTTTCTTTACCACACAACAATTTTATAAAAACTTCTTCGGTATCTTGACCGTCCTTTTTATACAATTACTTATGCTCAAGGAAAAGTATCTCCACATTGAGTCAAGACCCCAGCGACATCGGCTAAAATCTGTTGGTTGGACTTAGTCTACTTGTCCATCGATTTACAGAAACAGTTCAACCCTCTGTCTTCAGCCTCACGATACAAAATGCAGGGCTTTCAACATGGCGTCCCTTCTATATTTATAGTCAGTACCCCCTCTCTCCAGGCATTTTCCCTTTGCCGCCAAGAAAATTTGCGTAACTTTTACGACATAAATGAACTGTATTTAAAAGAGTTTTGGATGTAACCACATACTTGCTACATTGCTGGCGGTAGTGTTCCTCGACATTTAAAATTTATTCATATTAAATTAACTGGTTAAATGACATCATTAGATAGGCACTATTTCTTTGTCGACTCGGCGTGGGTAAGCTAGACACGCGCGTCCATCTAAAATAATCCCCATAAATGGCTTAGCAGTCTCAAATCCGTCTTACTAAAAACCTATTGTCTTTTAGATAAATACAGGACCCTCATTATTTTGCATTCACCACTAATTCTTTCATTTAATTATATTTATTCAACATAAACTTTCTTCATTATCCTTCCAAATTCGACACGTGCGGATGACGTCACATTTCAGAGCGTGGGACGGAAAGTAGTTACCTCCTTGCCACGTGTCACACCCGTGATATCAAGAAATGTTCAGAAATGTAGTAACTTTTCATACTTAAAATTCTTAGGGCACAAAGTTCATGGGTTCAGTATGGTAATTTTATTTTCACAAAGGGAAAATTGGTTTCTTTTTCTTATCTAAAATGTTCTGGCACACGAGGTCATGTGTGAAGAAACACCCAATGAAGTGTGTATAAGGTAACATCTCAATTTGAGTTGTAACTTACTGCACTGGAGATGGAGAAGACGCTGCAGCAGTAGCAGCGTGCGTGTTGAGTAGCACGGGCAAGTCACGCGAGGGCTAACTGACCTCTCGGTTTGTGGGTTTTATGTCTAGTCACGCTCTTAACACCACCCGCAATATATATCACCGTGAAGGAGACAGAGGGAAGGAAGACAAAAGCGAGAGTTCTGTAACATATACCTTCCATTTAGATAACAAGTCTGCTCACCAGTGTTGTTTGTACATATGCAGTAAATCAAAGACTCTATGAGCAAAGAAATTTGAAAAGGTGTATAATTACACTTATCAAATCAAATACTCCATTTTGGCCTCCCATTAATCTACAATCTTCAGGTTTAGCCTGAATTGTTTTCTACGAAACAGAAGTAAATGTTGATTTTGGTAACATTTTCTCTTCCTTTGAGGAATTATTACATGACACTAATCATTTGGATCGCTTTTCGTGACGTTTCAGATATATTAAGTATCTGAAACTCGCGTCAATTTGAACCAGTATTGCTCTCAATCAGTAGATTAATCTGTTCTGAAATTAAATGAAATGGCATATGGCTTTTAGTGCCGGGAGTGTCCGAGGACATGTTCGGCTCACCAGATGCAGGCCTCGTGCCGGAGAAATTAACCAATGATAGTTAACATTTCCGACCCTGCCTGGAATCGAACCCACGAACCCTGTAACCAAAGGCCAGCACGATAACCATTTAGCCATAGAGCCGGACTAATCTGTTCTATTTGCAAGTATCAGAACTGCTTCCCTTTGGCTGAATGGTTGGCATTCTGGCTTCCATTTCACGGGATCTGGCGTTCGGTTCCTGCCTGGCTGATGATTGTAACTGTGTATGTTCAAATCCTCTGGCTTCCCGAGCGGGTGTTTTTGATCTTGCTGGTTCACTTCTTACGTTTACAGTACATAGAACACGTCACACCTACAGTCACTAAAGAATCACGCAACAGTGAATACATTTTTCCTCAATGGATTGGCGTCAGAAAGAGCATCCGGCCGTAAAACTGGACATTTCATCGACTGCTGACACCCAAAATGTGGCGAAAATACTAACAAGAAGAAGAGATATTTACAAATAACAAATCACTCGTTTAATTATCGATTTGAACACTAAATTACTGTTAGTAAACAAAGAGGTTAAGCCCTAAGGCCTCAGATCACAACCTTTTAAAATATCATACTTCTTCTTCTTCTTTCCGTGCCGTTTTCTTTCGAAGGTTGGCGATCATCTTTGAGTCTATCACATGGAAAAGCGCCATCGACCTCATCTCGAACCAGTCCCTCAGGGCCTTCAACCACGAGATACTTCTTCGGCCAGGATCCTGAAGTTTTCGTTCCGCATCACGTGCCGGAAATATTCAAGTTTCCGCTTCTTTCTGGTAAAGAGTACTTTGGTTTTCTTACATAGTCTTTCCATCGTCTCAGTATTCTTTCCTCTTTCAGTCCACGAGATCTGTAACATCCACCGACAGGTACACGTTTCGAAGGCTTCCAGCTTCTTGAACAAGGCCTCTATTAGAGTCCCTTGTTCTATTTCATACAATAACGTGGGAAATACATAGCCTGTGATTACTTGCAGCCTCAGATCTACATCGTGACTGCGATTGCTGAGGTTCTTCCTTCATTTTATAGGTGTTACGCGCGTGCACAATTTTTGCTTGAATCTCTTGGCTGAGCACCCATTGTTCATTTATATTACAACCAAGGTAAATGTATTGTCGAACACGCTCGATCTCCTCGGTGCCAAGCACTGGTATATCCTGGGTGGACCCCCATTTGCTTACGACCGTGAACGTGGGGAATGCTTGAAGATCATTTGCACCGTGTGCAAGCAGCACGGTATCATATGCATAACGAATGTTGTTGATGCACTCTCCGTTGAAGCAGATGGCTTCTGTTGGGGCTGTCTCCAGTGCTTCGTCCAATATTGCCTGTAAGTAGAAGTTAAAAATCGGGGGAGATAAAAGACAGCCCGGACGGACTCCTCGCTGAATTTCGGTCTCTCCAGATATGCGGTCTTCCACGCGGATGGTGGTTTTCTGGTTCTAGTACAGATTTGCGATTATGCGGATGTCCTTGTTATCGATACTGATCTTCCCTAACACTGTCTGCATTCTACTGTCGTGTATTTTATCAAATGTCTGTTCGTAATGTATGAAACATGCATACATATCTTAGTTCATGTCCTGGCAACGCTGTAGGCTATCAGGACCTGTATGTAGTACGACGCATCCTGCTTCTCACTACAGTTATAGAACCCAAATTGCATTTCTGAGAGTGTCCTCTCACAAAAAGCATTGATTCTGCCATTGATGACCTTCAGAAATACCTTCAGATCATGGCTCATCATGCCGATCGTATGGTGTTCCCCGCATCGCTTTGATTTGGTCTTGTATCAGTAGAGTGACGAAGATAGACTTAAACCAGTCGTTCGTAATTACTCCGGTTCTGCACACCGCCTTGCAGAGGTCTGTTAGGATGTCAGTGCTATCGTTTCCCACCAGCTTTAGTATTTCACGGTACATCTAATACGAACCTGCAACCTAACCACTCTCCAATTGTCCAACAATTCGCCACATCTCGTCCTGCAAGATGTCGGACCATAACATAGAGCCAATTTTAAACTGTACTCTTTATCAACCACGGAATTAAAGACTTATTAACGACACATTACCTTACGCGAGAATGAAAATCATAACGTACCAATTCATTTAAACTACGATAGTCCTTGACAATATTTGGGCGGATTAAACAATGATAAAATTACGTATTACAAATACACCATCTACGTCACGCCGTTACGGGGATTTTATGGTGACGATGGGATAGAGCAGGGCTAGGAAAACATTTTGCGAAACTCTTTGTTAAATTAATAGGGATTGCCTTAGGTGTCAAAAGCCCTTTCATGTTTCCGAAAGCTTCTTTTTCCCGTAGGTATTCTGCTTCTTACTTCTTCTGTACTGCTTCCATTCCGTGTTAAGGAACTCCCCAAATACGTGAATGACTTTACTTGTTCCCATTTCTTCCCCTCTAGTGTTATATTAAAAAAGATTTCCTCCTTTTCTACTCTGATCACTGTAATCTTGCCATTGTTGACCTCCATCCCGAACTCTCTGCCCACTCTTTATATACCTTCCATCATGACATGTAGATCTTATTCTGATTCCGCTAATACCGCCATATCATCCGCTTATTTAATGGCCTTTATTGGTTTTCCACCTACTACAACGCCCCTTGCTTTTTCTAACAGTTTTACGTTATCTACTGTATAGTGAACAGGGCCGGTGACATGTAACATTCCTGTCTCACTCCTCTTCCGATACCCACTTTGTCAGTTTCATATATTCTGCTCTATCACTAAGGAATGTATCTTTATTCACTAGTAGGTTAGAATGCAAACGTATTTGAACAAGGCACAAGTATCACCTATCCGCTCTACAGTTGTGTAGTTGAGTTGCAGAAATTTTAGGGGCGCTGATAGTTCAGACCGCTGATATTTATGCAAATCTCACTGCAGAACCGTCGTACGGGTAGAAAACACTTGCGCCTTGATTAAATAGGTTTGTATTCTAACATATCAGTGCCCCAAATTTCTTTCTCTATCACGTTTTGATCCTTATATAACTCTTTTATCATTCTTCTGCAAAGTATACAGAATGAACCGTCGCGTACTCGGGCGTCGCAGTGCGACTCCTCACATGCCAGCAAAAAAAAATATCTGTCACAAAACTTCGTCCTGCGAGTATATCCAGCAGAAAAAGGACGTTGACGATTGGCAATCTGGCAACACTGTAACTACATGTAGGGTAACGACCTCTGTCAGCATATATTACTCGTACTGTACAGTTGTTGCTGTGGATAGAGTTTTGGGTTAGCATGCAGGAGGTCGAGGGGGCGATCCTGGGTTGAGGCGTATGTTCTTTTTTCTCGTAAATGTAGTCCAGGTGGTATGGTATCTCGCGTATTAATCGTCAACAGCGAATAAATTCACGCACACGACGTGGAAAGGGCGTCTTTCATAGCTGACCAATGAAAACGGTTGTTCGTCCATTTCCAGGATCGTAGTATGTAAGTGCAAATGGTTTCTAGTGGACCCGCTGATATCGCTGTTGACGATTAAGATGCCAGATACCATACCACCTGGACTACATCACGAAATAAAAAACACACACCTCAACCCACGATCGACTCCTCGACTTCCTGCATGCTAACCCAAAACTCTCCACTGCACCAACTGTACAGCACGACTAATTTGTCCTGACAGAGGTCGTTACCCTACATGTGGTTACAGTGTTGCCATATTGCCACTCGTCAAACGGATATACACGCAGGACGAACTTTTGTGAGAGACTTTTTTTATCGCGCTGCGACGCCCGAGTGCGCGAATTTCGGTTCACCCTGTATATTTCAGACATTCAGTTCAAATACATGTCTATTCTAATTTTACAATAATCATTTTCTATATATATTGCTATTTGCTTTACGTCGCACCGACACGGGTACGTCTTATGGCGATGATGGGACAGGAAAGGCCTAGGAATGGCAAGGAAGCGGCCGTGGTCTTAATTAAGGTACAGCCCCAGCATTTGCTTGGTGTTAAATGGTAAACCACGGAAAACCATCTTCAGGGCTGCCGACAGTGGGGTTCGAACACACTATCTCCCTGATGCCAGCTCATAGCTCCGCACCTCTAACCGCACGGCCAACTCACCCGGTCTCTGTATCGTTTAGGCCTTTACGTATTTACTTAACTTTACTTAACCAAAATAATAGGCAAATTGTTACTTATATCACCAAATAAAGCCCAGCTTTAAGTACAGTTCGGTTTTCTTAGTTACTGATAATTCTGCAGGCAATCCCAATTTTACTTATTAAAACAAGCGTTTCGAAACACCTGTCGGTCGTATTCTAAGGTGTTTTGTAAATGTTCCGCAATTATTTCGTTTTCTACATGTACTAATTTTCGTGTTATTGTCATCGGTACTAATTTTCACAATACACAACTGTCCTGCCAGCTGGCTTGAACTAAACATAGCGTATTCGTTGCCAATAGTATATCTTTGAGGTTAGAAAGCATCTTTGGAAGAGCGTTCCGGATGTACCTTTCGAATTCCGAGTTACCGTTAGGCTGCGTGCACACCGAGCGCGCTTCGCATAGTGTGTCGCGTGTTGCTCAACGCTAAGCGTTAAGCTAAGCATAACCAGTGCTTTGTTCCTAAGCCAGGTGTTCACACAGCCCGCGCTCTGCTGCGCTGAACGCCTACCTTACAGCTAAGCGAAGTGCCAGACAACGCGCAGTGTTGGTTAATTGCTTAGCGTTACCTAACTTGTTCTGAAGCTATGGAAGAAGAAATTATTCATGCAGTGTTTCAAAGATAACAGATATGGAACCCAAGACACAAAAACTATAAAAATGAAACTGTTTTGCAAAATAAGTGGACTTAAGTATCTACAACAGTTTTATGCATTCCTACAGTAAACATATACAGTAATATTACTTCTACCGTCACACTTTACTGGGGTTAATACTGTGACAGGATGTAATTGCGTATGCATTTTAGTGTCGGAAGTGTCCGAGGAGAAGTTCGGCTTGCCAGGTGCAGGTCTTTTGAATTATCATCCGTAAGTGACCTGCGTCGTGATGAGGATGAAATGATTATGAATACATACATACACCCATCCCCCGTGAAATGGAATTTACTAATTAAGATTATAATTCCCGACTCTGCAGGGAATCGAACCCGGGACTCCTGTGACCAAAGGCCAGTACGGTAACCATTTAACCATGTAGCTGGACACTTTGTGACGAAGTGAATACAATCTCCCAGACTCTCTCATATCGGTTTCTAATTTTGCCATTGGAGGGCGGTAACATGGAGAATATCACTCTGCTGGCTAGTAGTGGGCTTGGAAGTAAATATTTCTGTTTATTAATTATATTTGTCAAACAATAACTCCACTTTCGTTACGATGATTGTGTATGTTAATTGTAACAATATTGCAAAATACTATTTATAATTATTATATAACGAGCGTGATTAAGCCAGAAATTTAATTTCCACGTGTTTACTGCCCGGTGCTCCTAGACAATTCGGAAAATTTAATTTCTCCCAATACTTCTCCGCTACTTGTCGCCACATTTCAGTTGCAAGGTTTGGAAGATCAAAGGTATTTTATGTCATTCTTAAGCAATCATAAAATTTATCGCGATAAAGCTTTGCATCTCTGTACAAACGATGGAATTATCCGAAAGTAGTTCGTTCTTCATAAAATTCATAAACCCACTTTCGATTCTTGTTTCTAATTTTATTTTAGGTAACTGTTATCCATCAGTAAACTGTTTCTAGTGTACTTGGATAACGGCATTAGTTTGTGACCACCCTAAAACGCCTCGCGCCAAACTAAGCTGAGAGCACGGCGTAGTTCCGGTGTGAACAGCAAGCACGCCTTGCGCTATGCATAGCAATACAAGCTACACGCCACACTCTATGCGCTCGGTGTGCACGCGGCCATGGTCTCTGGCATGGCGTGTGTGGCCATTCTTTTGCACAAAGCGCATCAACATAGACGTATTGTATTAACTGGTTTTATCGGGCGAGCTGACCATGCGGTTAGGAGTGCGCAGCTGTGATCTTTCATCCGGGAGGTAGTCGATTCGAACTTTACTGTCGGTAGCCCTGTAGAGGGTTTTCCGTGGTTTCCCATTTTCACACCAGGCAGATGTTAGAGTAATACCTTAGTTAAGGCCACGGTCGCTTCCTTCTCACTTCTATCTCTTTCCCATTCCATCGTCGCCATAAGACCTATCTGTGCCGGTGCGACGTAAAGCAAATTGTAAAAAAAAAAAGGTGTTTTTCTTTAAGTTTTTGAGATATTTGAAATGGACTCGCCGCCCGATATTTATGACGGTACTTCGACACTGAAAAGAAAGCCATCGTTTAAAACTGAGAAGGCAAAAGTGAAAAATAAACGCACATCTTGCTTAAGAGGAAAACCAACACGCACACTTATCTCCTGATCGAAGTAACGTCCACAAGCCTTTTTGTAAACTTCACAAGAAGACGTTCAGTTCTTTTAAAACTTTGTTTTACGTCGGCCGATAGAGAGAGGTCCTACGGTGACGATGAGCGAGAAAAGGGTTAGGAGTGGGAAGGATGCAGTCGTGACCTTAATTAAGGTTCATCACCAGCATTCGCTTGGTGTGAAAATGGGAAAACATGGAAAAATGTCTTTACGGCTGCCGACAATGACCGTAACCACACGACCATCTTGTTCGATTCAGTATTCTCATGGACGGTTCTACGACGTGACGAGATATAACAAAGGCGAAGAACAATAAAAATGAGTGAAAACATATACTCGAGTACTCTTGGTCCAAAGAGAGGGAAACTGGCAACACAATGCTTATTAAAATGTTAACATTTTTTCATATTTAAAATTACACCTAAATATGTAGCTGTCCCCCAAAAATTGTGGAATGTTGCCCTTTTTTACTGACTTGTCCCCCATTCCTTCCTTCAGCAGTCGATAGCCATACCTGCCGGTCAAGCACTTCTCGGCTGGATATTTGGCCTGTTCTTGGTAGATACTGCTAATTCTGAAATTTGCTGCTTAAAAATGAAACGTCAACGAAAGATACAAACAGAAGTCACTGACATCGCAATCTATTGGCCTATCAACAGCGGGTCCTTTCTGTCAGGTATGCGATAAATGATTCTATTATGGTGAATGAATCTCTGTTTACCAACAAATAGAAATGCTGTGAAATATTGATGAGTTTCTTGAACGATCATCATTCAAAATGTATTTATTCACCAACTACTTAAGTCGACGATTTAGATGGCGTCTGCGGAGTTAGGGTTGACGATCAAGTTAGAGTGTAAATTTGGCTTAATTTCAGTTTGAAATTGCCGGTTCGTTGAAAGTAGCGAGGTGCAGTAAATATTCATGGCTTTACATGAGCAGTGATTTGAAAGTTAAAGAGGGTGGTGAATGATAAACAGATGCGGAGCTGGGCTGAACCCACCGAATACTTAAAAACATTGACACACATCCTGGTCGGATTAATTCATGAGTGGGAGACTGTGGCTCGAGGAATGGACGGAACGCTGATTACCACAACTGATCTTTATTCTCGGAGCTGGCGATTATAACTAATTCATTGAACCGATCGAGAAACGAATAAAAAATCTTTAAATTCACTTCGATATGACCCAGTATCAGTGGAAATGGAATATTCTCTAGAAGCAGACATTTTTAATTATTTGAGATAATTATTAACACATATGTGGAAAGAAACTTAGAATAATATATAGAACTTGATTTTGAAAATTCAGCGAATACAACACAATAATGTAAAAACTCAAGTAATTTGTAACTATACGAATGAATGAGTTCCCATAATTTTTCTAGCGAGTTATATGCCACTTTAATTACATTCTAATTATTTTGAGAGTTCAGATTCTAAATTGTTTTCCCTTTTCTAATGTTATCGTTGGTGTGGAAGGGCTCTCTTCACCTTTTACGAAACCATTTCTACACTCGTCTTAGTAGATTATCTAAAACTCACCGTAAATATTTTCGTGTACTTTAATGACGACCTTCTTTTTTTTTTTTTTTTTTTTTTTTTGCTAGTTGCTTTACGTCGCACCGACATAGATAGATCTTACGGCGACGAGAAACGACGACTATTTTTTGTATAATATTATTTGTCGTAATGGCAACCCATAAATAGACTCTGAATTTTCATGCAGTAATAGGTCAGAATACAAACCAATTCGGTTATTAGGTGGTGTCGTCAAGACAGCTCCTTCGTAATGTAGTGAAAGTAACATAAATTCTAAGGGTTCAATGGGTCGATCCCCTAATGTTTATACAAAACTCATGGCGTAACCGTTGTGCAGATTAGACTATTCTTGTTGTCCGCATCAGTATGTTTGCATTCTAAGCTATTACAGCACAACGACGACGACGACGACGAACCCGATCTTTCATCGGCACTGAGGCGGAGCCTCAGGGCCGAGAAGTTTATGGCTTGTCGACCGGTACCGGTCTTGAATGCCCTATCTTGAATTTATTCCCTGACTGAATGGTTTTAGGGTTTCGGGTTAGAGACGGAGTTGGTGGTATCATGGCTGACCAGTGTGTGGCCTAGCGCAATGCGCTGTCTAATTCAGGATCACCTTGGGTCTTTTGTGCTTTAGGCCCTCGGTTTCATAGTTGCCGAGTGATGTGATGAGGGGATTACCCGCATGGGGTATCTTCTTGTAGAATTTTACAGCCATGCTCCGCCTTCTATCCCTGAGGGTTGCAATGTGGCATTCTTCATGAATGTCAACATTGCGCACATACCAATCAGCACCCGTGACAAGGCGAAGTGCCCGATTTTGGACGGCCTGCACCCTATCCAAGTGCCAATCGGCGGCATAGCCCCATATAGGACAGGCATATTCCAGTAACGGTCGCACAAGTGTTGTGTACAGTAGGAGTTTGTTTCCTGAGGATAGGCTGTTTTCAGCTTTTAGTAGTGGGAATAATTTAGAGACCCTGCTATGGGCCATGGCCGAGATTTGTGATATATGCTGCTGAAAGGTCAGTCCTCGGTCCAGGGTGGCGCCCAGATATTTCGTACTCGAGGACCATCTGATAACTTCTCCGAAGAAGCGCAGACCGCCCTCGAGCCGGCCCATGCGTTTAGTGAATAGTGTGGCATGGCACTTGTTTACATTAATTTTGATTCTCCATTTCTCTAGCCAGGGCTCGAGAATGGAGAGACTTTCCTGGAGATATTGCTCTACTCTGGGTGCTTGCCATGAGACCGAGGAGAGAGCCGTGTCGTCAGCATATATATATAATTTGGCCTTCGGAGGTTTAGGCATGTCGGAAATGTAAATTTTGAATAGGATAGGAGCTATCACACTGCCCTGGGGTACTCCAGCTGTGATTTCCCTGGCAGTAGAGAGCGCCTTTCTTACTGATATTTGAAATTTTCTCTGAAGGAGGTAACTCTGGATTAAAGTAGTAAGATAGGGCGGGAAGCCGAATTCTCTCATTTTATAGATAAGACCGTCATGCCAGACCTTGTCGAAGGCTCGGGAGACGTCCAGGAAACAGACTCCGGTGTACCTATTGTCATTGTAGTTTTTGGTGATGTCTTCCACAAGTCTTAGGAGTTGGTGAGTAGTGGCGTGCCTCTTCCTGAAACCGAATTGTTCGTCCGGTTCGAGGTTGAGCTCGTCAATAATCACCTGGAGACGGGATAGGAGAATCATTACAAAAAGTTTTGAAATGATAGAGAGGAGTGAGATGGGCCTGTAGTTCTGTGGGAACGTCGGGTCAGTTTGAGGTTTGGGTATCATTATCACTTTCGCAGTCTTCCAGCTACCCGGAAAATGTGCGAAGCGAAAAATGGCGTTGAATAACTTGGTCAAGAAAGTAATAGCCTTCTTAGGAAGGTTCTTTAAGAATACCGCTGAGATTTCGTCCAGGCCTGGGGTTTTCCTGTTTTTCAGCCGTTTGATGTAGGACAAGACCTCAGACGGTGTAACAAATTTGAAGTCTGGAGGCAGGTGGTGGTCGTCTGTTACAAGCAGATTTTCCTCCACCTCGTCAATGAAGTCGTCATTGGAAGGTTCGGTGTTGGGAGCGCACGTTGCTTCCAACGTGTCTGCCAACGCCTCAGCCTTCTCCCTGTCTGAGTAAGCTAGTCCCTGTTGTCCGTGGAGTGTGGGTATGCCTGTCCTAGCACCTGTAAACCTGCGAGCCATGCGATAAACAGAGCCGTCAGTAGCGCTTAATTCAGATAGTTTGGACTGGAATGCAGCTCTACGATGGTGTGCCAGTAGAATTCGTAGATTGCGTCGTTGACGATGCCAAAGGTATTTCAGACGCAGATCTCTTGTTAGATTCCATAGGCGACGAGTCCTGTTTTTAATTTTTATTTGCTGGAGGATGTGTAGTGGGAGAGTCTTGGTTTTTGGTTTATAAGCCGTCGGTCCCACGGTGGAAGAGTTAGCTGCGTTCCGTTATAGATTGGTGAAGTCGGTAGCAAGCGTGTCGATGTCTTCTTTGGAGCGGATGCTGGGATTGCCATTAACGGAGTCATTTATGTTATTGCGAAAGAGTTACCAGTCTATAGCTCGGAGATGTAGGGGGATGGTTTCGGGTTCGTAGGTGGGAGCAGCATGTAATGTGAGGAGTACTGGTTTGTGATCGGAGTCTAGAAAGTCTTGCGTGAGTAGGCTAGGGTATAGGTTTAAGTTTCTGGATAGGGCTATGTCAAGGTATTCCTGAAGGACGTTTGAACGGTAGGAGAAGTATGTGGGTTTATCAGTGGAGTGGATTAGGACGTTGTTTCTGTCGCAGAATCTGGCCAGGGTTTCGCCTCTGGGTGTGGTCATGCGACTGTTCTATCTGGTATGCTTGCAGTTTAAGTCTCCCGCGAGGATTACTCTTGGGTTTATTCTCAGTATTTTGTTAAAGTCGTCGGTGTTAAGCGCTACTTTAGGCGACAGGTAACAGGAGGCAATCGTTAAGGGTTCTCTACTGGTTTCAACTTCTACTATTGTGGCTTCAAGAGTTGTGAGGTCAGTAGGTGTTGGTATGCGTGTGTGACGTAGTGTTCTTCTAATGAAAATGCACCTGCCGCCACCGTCCTTGGTGCCGGGGCGGTCGTTCCGGTACAGAAGGTGGTTTTGTAGGTGTATTTTGTTGGGAGGTTTAAGGTGGGTTTCCCCTACCAAGATGATGTAGGTGTGTAGCTCCTGAGCTCTGCGAGCGAGTTCCTCGGTTTTGTGTAACAATGACTCGGCATTCCAGTAGAGGATCCTCAACTGCTGCGGTCGTGTAGAGGGCCTAGTTCCCATCACTGAACCATGAGAGGGCTGCCTCTAATATTATTTCAAGTTTTTCATCTGTAGTAGTTGCAGTGCGAAGGCGCTTGAGTGTGCTGATTATGAGAGAGATAGTACCTTTGATGGATGGGTCTTTCAGCAGTTTGATGAGTTCCATTATGTCAGAGGCTTGGTTGTTTGTGCTCTCGGAGGGGGCGAAGTGCGGGAGAGTAGCATTAGTTTGGGGGAGTGAGGGGAAATCTTCGGTATTGAAGTGTGGAGGGGGGTGGAGGATGATTGAGTTGGGTGCGAGTTAGGGTTCATTGATTCTGCAAATGAGATTCCAAATCTCGTGTGTGCTGATCTATGGATACGGTTAGCTGTGGGCGCTGGAGGTCCATTTTTAGCAGAGGGAAGCCTGTTGTTGTTTCCATTGATTATCTTTTGGTAGAGGCTGCATTTTCTGTAATTAGCGGTGTGCTTTTCGCCGCAGTTGGCACAGGTGGGGTTGAATTCCTGTTGCCCACGCCTGGGGCATTCCGAAGCATAGTGGGGTTGTCCACAAATAACGCACTTCTGGTTGCAGTGGCAACCCGAGGAGCCGTGCCCGTAGGCTTGACATCTGTAACATTGAACCGGGCCTTGGGTGCCGCGGTATCTCTCTATTTTTACTATGGTGGCTGCAAGGTTCTTGATTTCAAAAATGGAGCTTTCTTGGGCATTGGTGCCGTTATAAGTCACAAGATAAAGTGGGATTTTCTGACGGGTCCTCTGGGAGGTCAGTTGTTTAATGGATGCTATGTCGTATCCGTGGGCAACGAGTTCTTCTCGTACCTCATTCATATCTTGCGTGGAGTGCAGCCCTCTAATTACCGCTTTACGGTACCGCTTATCTAGTAGTGGCCTGGAGTGATATTGCCATGTGCGAGCGTTAACAATTTGGGTGACCAGCTCGTGGTCTTCTTTAGTCCAGGTGTCAACCCTGACCCCATCGTGGAAGTGCTTGAGGCGGTAGTCTACTTGGTTATCGTGGAGGGACTTGATCAGTTCATTGACGTCCTTCACATATTTAATGTAGATGGGTGGAATTCTCACTTTTGATTGTCTTGGCTGGTTCAGATTTTGGCTTTCTGCCTGCTGGGTCGCTGATGCTTGCTGTTTGGGGGCCGGAGTGGTAGGGTGAGTCTTTGGCGGGTTTTGGTTTGCGGTTGAGGATGAATTGGGTAGGGCGGTAGATGATGGTTGGTTTAGAACGGCATATCTATTGTGGGTAGGGAGGGGTTTGGACTGAGGTAAGTTGGTAGGCCTGAGGGCTTTGGTTGACTTCTTTCTCTTCTTGTTCACCACAGTGGTCATATCTCGTGTGTCATCATACTCAGAGTCAGTGGAGTTTACTTCTGATTCAGTAGTGCTGTCACGATCATCGCTGGCAGATGGTGAGAGCGGAGAGATTCTCGTAGAGGCTGGAGGTGGAGTTTCAGAGTGAACAGGGTTGTTCGTAGAAGTGTTCATTGTTCTGGAATTGCCAGGGTTGGCAGTGCTCGCGGGCAGCGGATTCAGTGATGGGGGGCTCTGTTTATCCCCATGGGATTTTCGAGCTTTTCTGCACTGTCGGGCCGGCCCGGCATGCTTAATTGAAGCTATGAATGAAGGGGGGCCGACTTTAGTCATAATTGTGACTTCAGGGGTGGATTTAATTTGGAAAAGTGTCAAATGAAGTAATTTATCGTCTCCTGCCGAGGTCAGGAGACAGGTCGTTGTATGGGGCTATGCCTAGTATTGTCTGTGTAACCATTCAGTCGTTAACGCAAGTTGGAATATGGTAGAGTGGGGGGAGGGGTCAAACACCCGAGGGTGGACCAAGGGAACCGCGCAACGGCTTGCCACTGTGAGCCAAGGTTATGTTGACACCGTTAGGTTTCGGCGAGTCTCACAGTGGGGCCGGCTGACAAGCCCAGCTACGAGGGGAGATTATGATGGCCGCTATTCGGCTGGAGAAAAAGTATGGGGAGCCTACTGTTAGTCCTAGGCCCGCAGCCTGGCGCTATGCTACTACCTATCTACCGGCCAGGTGGCGGGGTCCAACGGTGGAAGTCAGGAGTGCCACTAGACCAGCGGAAGGCAGACCAAGTAGCCGCAAGACAAGTTTTGCTCTTTTTGATTTGCTCTTTCGGCATGTGTGAAATCCGGACTCTACCTATAACTGTGCACTAATTAAATTAATTGGTACGTATCAGGAGGGGAAGTTACATGAATCTTCTGCAGTCAAAATTACGCTACCGTATATTATGTTTTCATCTGAGTTCATTATTATTATTATTATTATTATTATTATTATTATTATTATTATTATTATTATTATTATTATTATTATTGAACTGCGCGCCTTCTATAAGGCTATCTGTGCTATGAATCTTGAACTAATGTAATAAAAGGTATTTGGACCTTCAACCATTAGATGTCTCTACCATCGGCCTATGTACCCTCTATGGTGGGATTATGGAAAATTAATTCTTGAGGTAATTTCGATTTTCAAAGTTTGTTAACCTTAGATTTTGTAGATTATTTTATGTGTCAAAGTTGTCAACACTCCTACGGCTTACTTCTTCCTTAGTTGTTATTATTATTATTATTATTATTATTATTATTATTATTATTATTATTATTATTATTATTATTATTATTATTATTACAAAATAGGCACTGCGTACCTGAGGCAGTAAAGGTACGCTTCCTTCTCCAGGAAGGACGTGGGTTTGTTTCCCGTCTAACAAATGAAGTGGAAAAGCATATGATCACGAGATTCACTCAACCTATGCAAGAAAAGAGAGTACCAGATTCAAATGGGCTAAAGACTGCCATACACGGATCTAACCACACTGTCTCACTTTATGCCTAGGCTACGAATAGAGGAAGCAATAACTTTTAACATTCAACTCCTTCCGGGGCTTCAACTGCCTGTACGGAGGAGATGACTTAGCTGCTATTATTATTAAACCTCGTGTAGATTTAGCAATACGTCTTTGCAAAGTCCAAAGAAGACTGGAACTCTACACTCTCTCCATGATGTTGCGTAGTCACAGAGTACGCATTGTTTGTTTACTACGTTTGGCGTAACTAAGAGAACCATCTTTACAAAGGTGACCAGCACTCTTCGCATGGTATTGCATAGGACACATGATCTATATTGCATTCAAATGTGGTGGTAGGTATAAAATGTGACCCAGTTTAATGGAGATGATTAATTAATTTCGTGTGGCTATTTCTAGCCGGGTGCAGCCCTTGTAAGACAGCCCCTCCGATGAGGGTGGGCGACATCTGCCATGTTTAGGTTACTGCGTGTTATTGTGGTGGAGAATAAGGTTATGTGCGGTGTGTGAGTTGCAGGGATGTTGGAGACGGCCCAAACACCCAGCCCTGGGGCTATTGGAATTAACCAATGAAGGTTAAAATCTCCGACCCGGCCGGGAATCGAATCAAGGACCCTCTGAAACGAAGGTCAGTACGCTGACAATTCAGCCAACGAGTCGGACTATGGAAACAGTAAATGAAGATAACCTCGGAAAACAGCCGCTGCCTGGCGATCGCCAGGGCACTCTTGTAACCACTGCAAGCAGTGACAGCATGCAAGCCAGTGGTGGTTGGATGGTGAGCTGACGGCCTCCTACCAGGAGGAATCCCGAGGAGACTACAGTTACCGAAGCCAAGGAACACAGTGTTGCGCAAGACCTCATGACAACCACCACTGAAGGTGCTTTTGCAGAAGATGCAACCACCAAAGTGCGAAAAGTCCGTGCTCGAATGAAATCGGACAATTCTGTCAATGAATTTATAAAGAGGGCTTACTGTACAGTTACCAGGCTGCAAAAGAACACGACAGATTATCGACAGAAGCTATACACGGTTTTCGAAGAACAGTACCCAAACACACAGGAAAACAGTTCTCAGTAAGATTCAACAGGAAATTTAAAGTGAGCTAATGCGTCCCTTGGAACCTTCAAGTGAACATGGAGGCATTGCATATGAAACGAACAGACACACTCTACAGCAAAGCCATGGGCCCACAAAATCTCCAAGAAACTGAAATTTACACATACCAACAGTAAGCAGAAAATGAACGGCAAACTGAAATAGAAGATGAAATCCAAGGAGCACTTACTGAGTTTACTGCCCAGACAGAAGCAAACTAAAAAGTTCACACAAATAATTGAAAAGTTGAATACAAACATTCTACCAACATATTTAGAAAACAGACAATCCTCCATGTACATACTGCAATCTACTATACTGCAGTGGCAGGAATCAGGGCAAATGTGATAAAAGTAAGATATGCAAATAGATCAATGAACCGAGTACCTAGAGAACTGCCATGGCATTGCCGACTCAAATCACGAACTGAAGACCTACGACGGAACACCAATCGACTTGCTCAATACACCAATGTTCATCGAAGTCCTCGGCTTTGCAATTGCGTAAGGAAAATATTGAGAAAGCCAGAAACCACTCTACTAAAGATGCAGAGAACTCTCTCATCACCGAACATCTAGACACAATGAAGCAAAAACTAACTGCGCTTGCTAAACGTCTCAAGCGCTATTCTTAGGCAATACAAAGAAAGACACAAAACTCTCTTTTTAGTGGGAATGAGAAACTATTTTACAACAAACTTAGGACACCTGAGACACCTAACATGAAGAATAGCAGTGGGTTACCAACTGCGAATAGCATAAGAGAATATTAATCAACTATATGGGATGCAACTCATAGAACATAATGCAGAGGGACATTGGCTTAAAACTATTTTAAAAAATCTGACAATATTGAAAGCATTACCCAAGCAGATTTCACAATAAAGGGAGTTGTAACAGCGATAAACCACTTACATAACTGGAAGACCCAGGAATAGACCGCATTCACAATTACCATTATAAGAAATTCACCATTGTACACAGATTACTCACCTACCACATACAAATCTTTTTCAGTAAATCAAATGCCCTACCACACTTACTCACTACAGGAATCATGTACCTAAAATCTAAAAATAACAACAGAACAAATCCAGATAACTACCGGCCAATCACATGCCTACCAGCTCTATACAAAATTATAACATCACTTGTAGCAAATAGAATTCAGAAGCATTTCAGGGACAATGACATCATCACTGAGGAACAAAAGGGCTGCAAACGGTTCACAAAAGGCTGTAAAGAAAAATTAATAATTGGTAGTATAATCATGGAACGAGCATGCCATAACAACCGAAATTTGCACACTTGTTTCATAGGTTATAGAAAGGCATTTGACTCAGTGCCGCATTCCTGGCTTGTTGAGGTCGTAAAAGTAAGTTGATCCTATAGTAGAGACATTGCTAGCAACTACTATGGAGAATTCGAAAACTACTATTAACCTTCACCATGGTAAGAATGTGTGATAACTGATCTCATACCAATTTAAAAAAGGCATATTTCAAGGGGGTTCCTCCAGTTCGCTATGGTTTTGTCTTGCTCTGAACCCATTATCAGACTTATTGTGTTCAACACCCTATGGATTCACTATCAAAATTAAGCAAAGAACAGTCCACAAAATCTCTCATCTACTGTATATGGATGATCTGAAACTGTATGCTGCTTCACAAAGACAACATGAACACCTTGTCTCAATTACCCACACTTTCTCCACAGACATCTGCATGAAATTTGGACTCGATAAATGTGCTACTTAGAACATAAAGAAGAGCGCTTTCTCAGCACAAGACATCCACTCTGATGCAAAAGATATCTCAGCACTAACAACAAATGAAACATATCGATACCTTGGATAAAACCAATCAGCAAGGATTCAACACAAAGATACAAAACATGCATTGAGACCGACATATATTGAACGAGTAAGACAAGTTAAGTTCACAGGAAAAAGCATCGTTAAGGCCATCAACACGTATGCTATACCTGTTCTCACATACACTTTTGGAGTCATAAAGTAGGCTACAACTGAGTTGAAGGATCTTCAAACGAAATTTAATATGTTTCAGACAAAACACCACATGCATCATCGAAAATCAGCCTCAGAAATACTCACTCTGCCTCGTTCTGATGGTGGTCGTGGACTGATAGACTTTGAGAAATTACACCATGAACAAATTGCATCATTAAAGTGCTACTTCAAGCATAAATCAGAAAACTCTGTCCTACATACAGTAGTGCAATGGTTGTTTCAGATAACGGTTTTACACCCCTCAATCTTAAGCACCCGGCTTTACTCACAATTTCAGTCTCCACAAATGAGGAAAAGATCGTTCTATGGAAAAAGAAACCTCTTCATGGACGGTATCCACATGAGTTAGATCAGCCATATATCGGCAAACAAGCGTCGTCTGAGTGGCTGACACACTCGAATATATACCCAGAAACAGAGAGCTTCATGTTAGCCGTATAAGATCAAGTCATTGCCACAAGGAACTACAGAAAGCACGTACTCCATGATTAATCTGTCTATGCAGATAAGTGCCGACGATGTAAAACATCTCCAGAAACAATCCAGCTCATAACCTCAGGTTGTCGATTTATGGCAAATACATGTACAAACATGATTAAATTGCAAAAAAAATCACCAGAAATTAGCCCGATAAAATAACCTAATCCATTGTACTACAGCATGTTGGAAGTACAAACCCCAATCAGTCTTGGAAAGTGAAAAATACGAACTTTATTGTATAGAAGTATAATCACTGATAAAAGTAGGCTATTACCTGCGATAGACCAGATATAACTTTTGTACATAAGAACAAGAAAAACAGCTTAATGACTGACATAGCCTACCCTAACCCTCATAACATCCAATCAACACATACAGAGAAGATTTCCAAGTACCGGTACGCATATATGGCCACAGAAATAAAAACCATGTGAAAACTCAATAATGCTATCGTCATTCCAGTAGTAATTGGATGTAATGGTATTATACCAAAGACACTACACAGAAGCATCGAAGCAATTCATTTCCACCCTCTCACTTACAGAGAATTACAAAAATCAGCAATCCCGGTCACTTGCCATGTAGTAAGGAAGTGTATTGATATGAACCATCCACCATATACAGAGGATTAATGAAAATCGTCCACTAATAATTTTGATTATTTATGTATAATAAATATCCTATAAATATCATTCTGTCAAATTTATTTGTGAACAATTTAAGTATATACCAGTATGTATGGAGCATATGTGCCTATGTACTAAATAGTACTTCTTTCATGCACATTGTACAGAAGCAGTTCGTAAACCCAATTGTAAAATTGTGAATTATATAATAATAATAATAATAATAATAATAATAATAATAATAATAATAATAATTGTACCGGGCGGTACACCTCCACGCCGCTAATTTAAAATGCGCGCCAATTGAAACTCCTCTGCTGGAGGAATTCTGAACTTTATCGACGGTATTAATTTTCAAGTTTCCCGGAAGATGTCACTACTTGGAAAGTTTGGAGTTTTTGAACTGTGCCACTTTTGATGTATTTTTGTTTTACCGGTAGTAAGAAGTGTGAACTTTCTCTTCTAGAGGACACTACTGAAGTACTACAATAGTGCACCCTAGTGCGAAGAAAAAGAACTGTTCTTTTGGAGAAAATTTAATTTCAAAAGTTTGTTCTTTGTTAAATTTCTTTCTGTCATTGTTTAAGTTGGCAATATTAACCCTTTCTTTCCCCTTGTTTTAAATTTAGCCAATCCCGAATTTCTTTCATTAATTTCTGACCAATCGGATGTATCTTCCCCCAACTTGAATATGTTGCTGTATCCTACCCAATAAAGAGTTTGTGGGAGGGTGTTCTCATTCCCCTAACGCCTCGAACTTTCCGCGAGAGTATATAAACTGCTGATTTTAGGGTCTCCGGGCCACTTCTGTTCCATCTTTTCGTGTGTAAAGTACATAGCAGGGGGCGGGAAGCGCCTCTTTCTTCGGCGGCAGTCAACAATCAGGTAATGGCCGATTAATTACTTCTTTTCTTGCTTGCTCAGCAGTTTAACTCTCGGGGCGGGTCCGAAGTTTTTTCATTATGTAACCTTCCTTAAAATGTAAAGAAACTTGTATCTATTCCATCTTATAAACTGCATATCAGGATAGAGAGTGCTTAACCCTCTCGCGCTCCCAATCATATTGTTTTGAGGTGAACTTATTTTTCTCAACCTATTCTTCGTTAACGTAAAGCAATTGTTCTTTTCTAAAGTCACCTCTGTAGTATGGGATTAGCCCTTGCATTAGTGGCCTAGAGCCAGATTAGGTTTTAAAAACAAGTGTATTAGGAGTGCAGATCGCCTCCTCTCAAATTGTTATTTTAGAGGTCATGTAATTAACCTTCTTGTCATTTAACAGACCTCAGTAGGTTGGGTATTTTACCCCTGTGTATATGTCCTGAAAGAACAGCTTGAAAGTGGAATTAGGTGGGGCCTTTGACAGGCCTGAATTTTGAGAGCAAGTTGCTCTTTTTCTGAAAATTTTGTTTTCTGCGCGCCTCAAGGAGGCCTTACTGTGTATTTTGGAGCAAGTGCTCCTAGGCATGAATGGGGTTCTCTGCCCCTCTGTTGACACTTGTGTTTGGGGTAAAACTGAGCTAATTGCTCAAGGATTGTGATCGCGGGGCTCGAAGCCCAAATCCTGTAAATACTGTAATTGTACTTTTGTTGCCTTGCTACTCTGTACCTGCCATGTTTGTTATTTCTTGATTTTGAAAAGAAAATATAACCTTGTTAAATTTTAAATTCACTTTAATTTCGTAGCCTGAGAACTATTCACCACCCCGCACCTTCTTTCACGCATAACTACCACAAAAACACGGTAACAAGTGGTAGCAGAGCGTGGTTGAATGGGTCTCATTTTAGCCCATTTTGACGGCTAAACATTGTTTTGATACGAACTCTAACCATTTTCTCAGTTGCTGGAATTTTTTGAGTTTTTCCAAATTGTTTTGTCATCATGCCCGGTCCTCGCGATGTTCTCCGTCTTAACTATTTGCGCAAGGAGGAGTTGATCTATGAATTGACTATTAGAAATGTGCAATCTGGAGGCACGGTTGCGGTAGACACAAACAAGCTTAGAGAGTCCCTTGATTTGCCCATTTCCATCCCCACCTTGGGAGAGAAAGAAATTGACGACTCTCTTTCCACGATCGTCGAGAATATTACTGGGCTAGCATCTGTAGTTAGCTTTTTTGATGAAAATGATCCTTCTCCTAATCAAATTAAGCGTGTGCAAGCCAGGCTGTTTCATTTTTCAAATAGAGTTAACGATCTGTTGTCTCTAAAGTTGAATGACGTTCAGAAGAAGGAAGCTAGTACGCTGCTTGAAAATATTTCTGAGTTATCTAGCAAGGTCACTCAATTGTTAACTGGGGAAATTCCTCCCAAAATTGATCAACCCACTACGATGAATGCAGGTTCCGAGGAAGAGCCTCCTAAGGGAGAAGTTAATAGGATAACCGTTGCTGCTCAAACCATCTCTGCCCCATTGGACAACGAGTCTGGACGCCGTGCATCGTTGAATAATATACGTTCGGAATTAACTTCCTTGCCATTGAAACCTTCACCTACTATGTCACCCGGGTTTAGCAGCTTGCCTCATCCATTGGCAATGTTGCTCAGAGGTATCTCTAAGTTTTCCGTTAATACCACCAGTGACGTAATTTCATTCTTAAGATTTTTAGTTGAATTTCAGGACAATGCACTTGTGTTTTCTCTTTCTCCATGCCAAATTTTGCAAATCATCTATCCTTATGCAATTGGTATTCTCTCTGACAAAATAGTAAGAGCCATAGCCGAACAGTCATCTATTGAAGATTTTCATGCACACTTGCTTGCAAATTTTATTCCCGCCCGCGCGAGGTCATCTCTGATTCAGAAGTACTATTATCGAGTACAGAGATTGGATGAAAATCTGGCTGATTTCATACAAGACATTAAGTTTTATACTAGGGTGTTTGCCCTTCATTTTCCTGAAAATCAGATTGTACAGGCTATTGTAGAAGGAATTTCACCACCCTATAGGTCATATTTGTGTTTCGCGGCGTGCCCGCAAACTTTCTCTGAACTTGAAGCGTTGGCCGTCTCAGCGGAAGGAGTGAGGTACGCCGATTCCTTGCGTGTCGCGAAAGAACCCCCACCTTCCTTTAGTAATACTCGGCCTCCACCTCGCCGACCAGTCACACCCCGTAAATGCTATGCTTGCGGGTCGCCCGACCGTCTGCACAATAAGTGTCCACTGATCAAGTCGAGTGGGACAAGGAATGGGGCTGGTTCATCACAAGGCTGTTTTAAATGTGGGGCTTTCTCACATATCGCCAAAAATTGCCCAAATTCAAATAGCACCCCCTCCTGCTCAACTTCTGGTGCAACTTCCAACAACAATCAAAAGTGACTAGTGGCTTCGGCTGAGTCAACTAATCCATCTTCCCGAGACTCAGCCCCGGGTAAACAGGTTGTAAATTCAGGGAACGATCAGTCTTCAAATTCGTCTTTTGAGTGCCCTAAAGAGTGTCTTAGGATTGCGGCGGGTTCCCCCGCGCCTGTTCCTTTTCTTAAGATTGAGTTAAATAATGAACCTGTAACAGCTCTCTTAGATTCAGGCAGTGTTTGTTCGATTATTTCGGCTCAATGGTATTCAAAATTGAAGTCTGTTTGTAAACTACCTGACTATGTCTCTTCTCCTGTTCAATATGTTCCGGCTAATTCATCTTCATTGGAAATCCTAGGTGCTGTAAATGTCAAAATTCGTATTTTTAAATTTACATGGAAAATCAAATTGTTTGTGGCTAAGCACTTGTCTTGCCCCATTATATTGGGAGCTGACTACATTTCTTACTCTGGTCTTGTGCTCGATCTCCAGAGTAGGTCGTGCACATTCAAATTTGCGTCCAATTGTAAAATTCCCTTGTTAAAGTGTAATTCTGTATCATGTTCATCTATTTCGCCTACCCAGGATGAGATGTTGTTAGACCTTAGACATCTACCTGAGGAGCAGGCTGATAGTATTCGTAAGTTGTGTCAGTCGTTTCCAGAGGTGTTCTCTGATGCTCTTGGTGTTACTGACCTTATTGAATACAAAATTGAGGTCACGGATTCGATTCCTGTCCGTTTTCCACCTTATAGGCTATCTCCACCTAAAATGAAGGCTCTGAAAGGAATCATCGATCAGATGTTGAAGGACGGTATTATTAGGCCCTCTAAGTCGGCGTATTCTTCGCCTATTTTTCTAGTCCCGAAACCCCAAGGAGGCATCAGGCCTGTCATTGATTATAGGGCTCTCAATCGGAAGGTGGTGTTGCAATCTGTGCCCCTTCCCGACCTTCATTCTTGTTTTTCATGGTTTCGTAAGGCCAAGTTCTTTACTATCTTGGACTTGAATCAAGCCTACAATCAAATTCCCCTGGCGGAAGTGTCTAAACATCTTACGGCGTTTGCCACGGACTGGAATTTATACGAATACAACCGCGTGCCTTTCGGGCTCCCCACGGGAGCAGCTGTACTCACTAGGCTGCTAGATAGGGTCTTCTCTGACATCAAATTTGAGTATTTGTATCACTATTTGGATCATGTCGTCGTATTTTCGGAGACCTTTGAAGAACATCTAGATCATCTGCGAGAAGTTCTCAATCGCCTTCGTAAGGCTGGGTTAACTGTCAAGTTGTCCAAGGTTGCCTTTGCTAAGCCCTCTATGTCATTCCTAGGGCATATTGTGTCACCTGATGGTGTAGCAGTCGATCATTCTAGAACACAGGCCATCCGTGATTTTAAACCTCCCAAGGACATTAAAGGTATCGCCAGGTTCATTGGTATGGTGAATTTCTTCAGGAAGTTTATTCCTAACTTCGCTAATAGAGCGGCGCCCTTAAACCTTCTTCGTAGGAAAGGCATCAAATTCGAGTGGGGACCTTCTCAACAAGCCGCTTTTGAAGATCTTAAATTAGCTCTCTGTAATGCCCCTGTACTGGCTAGGCCAGATTTCTCAAAAAAATTCATTGTCCAAACCGACGCGTCGTCATCAGCAGTAGCTGCAGTCCTTCTTCAAGAGACTGAACTAGGGAGACGACCCATCGCCTATGCATCTAGGACCTTGTCGGCTCAAGAAGCCAAGTATTCCATCTATGAGCTCGAAGGTTTGGCAGTCTTATTTGCCTTAGAAAAGTTCCGTCTCTATCTTGAACATGTCAAATTCGACCGGGAGACAGATAATCAAGCCTTAAGCTGGGTCTTAGGTAGGCCGCGTCGTACTGGTCGTATAGCCCGTTGGGCCATCCGTATTTCTGCCTTCCAATTCGATGTCAGGCATATCGGAGGTACCGAAAATGTTGTTGCTGATGGACTCAGCCGTATGTTTTCCAACGATGTCGAGACCCATAATCCGGTCGATAGTTCTTCACCTCCCGAGTCCATGCTATCTGAGGTTAATGCCATCTTAACAGTTGCTCCCATGCTCTTTAGGGATATCGAGAAATACCAACGTGAAGATCCGACGCTGGCTCCGATAATGGAAACCCTTTCTTCTGGGGAACATGTTGTCCCTTATGTTCTGAGGAATGGTGTTCTATGTTGCCCTTCGAGGCATGATAAGATGATGAAGGTTGTCGTTCCAGCTGTCCTTGTACCTATGATCTTCAAGTACTATCATGAGACCCCATTAGGGGGGCATCTTGGTATCTTTAAAACTCGTGAGAAGATTCGTGAAATGTTCATCTGGAAAGGTATGGACGGTGAAATCCGTGAACTAGTAAAGGCTTGTAAATCTTGTTTGCTTAGTAAACCAACCATGTCCATCAAGGTAGGCCTTCTGTCTTCGCATCAAGCGTCGCGCCCCATGGAACGCCTGTATATTGATTATGTAGGACCCTTCCCCCAGTCAAAGGGGAATGCCAACAAGTTCATCTTTGTATGCGTAGATGGTTTTACAAGATTTTCCTGGTTATTTCCGACTAAGCTGGCTACCGCTCAGTCCACCATTACTTGCCTAAATTCTATTTTTGCTTCTTTTGGTCCGTGCCAATATATTGTGTCTGATAATGCTAAGGCGTTCACATCAAATCTTTTTCGTAAATTCTGTTTTGACTTGTCCATCTCTCATGTAACTACTTCTGCTTATTACCCTCAAACATCTCTGGCTGAACGGGTTAACCGTAATCTCAGGTCCGCACTTATTGCCTATCATCATGAAGATCATTCCAGGTGGGACACGTCCTTGCATTGGTTAGCTTTTGCTTTGAATTCGGCGGTTCATGAATCTCACAAGTTTACTCCAGCTTCTTTAATGTTCAAGTTCGTTCCCAACACGCCGCTCTCTAACCTCTGGTCTCTGAGTGACATTCTACCCGAGACAATAGATCCGGACAACATTAAAGATCTTTGGAAGAAAGCTAAAGCTAATCTTAAAATCTCTCATGAAAAGGTTAGGGAAAGATATGATCGTGGACGGAGACCCACCCCTTTGAAGGTAGGTGACCAAGTGATGGTCAAGAGTTTTGTTCCCGCGGGCAAGCCTGCCCCCGGATTTCATGGGCCGTGTACTATTTTAGATTTCCTTACGCCGGTTACGTTGTTATTAAGTAATCCAGCCACCGAGAGGATATTTAGGGTTCACCTGTCACAGGTGCAACCGGTGTAATTTCTGTGTTAACTTGCTTCATATAATCGTGAAAGGAATATGAAGGTTATATATATATATATATTTTTTTTTTTGAGTTTTCACTTTTAAGGCTTTCTGCCCCTTCTATAGTATTTTGTTTTATATGTAAGCATTTTTGTGAAACCTGCCCCGAACCATTAAACTGCCATCCTGTCCTTGCCACGGCCATTACCACGCTCCCGTCTCCTGCTCCACTCTACACAGTGGCTTAATTAATGCAATGAATTTCTGCACGCCGCTGGCCCCTCAACCTCTCCACAAAGCCTGTGCCCTCAAAAAAGATGATGGTCCAACAAATTCTGCCGCCTAGTTTTAATGTTTCAGTGCCCCCGCAGCCGCGCGGCGCCGTGCTGCGACTGGGTTAGAGGATGGGCCCCCTCTTCCCCAGCGAGGACCACATGTGCACGGCGAGCCGGAGCTCTCCTCCCGGCCAAGGCTGATGTGCGGCGCACGACCTGCTACTTGCCCGCAGCCTGTATATGTTCACCGCGGGCGCGGCGTGCTTCAACACCTCCGCTCCCCTCGTAGTGCGGGCGAGCGGTATCTCAGGGTACTTGTGGGGTCCGAGCGGCCGCCTTTGGACGCAAGCTGCAACGGCCGGTATGGCCATCCAACTTAATCAACATCAACTATATGGACATTGCAGATCAACCTTACTACCTTTTCTTGGGAATTCTACTGCAATATTTGGTGGACTTAGAAAATTTTCCTCAACTTTAAAACTAAAGTTTTCCTTCTCAATTCAACCTTCTACAAACATTAAGACAGTACTTCCGCTGTTACTAAAAGAAATTTTGAAACTGAATCAAACTAAATTTCAGCCATTTCGATAAATTCTTCGGCAATTAATCTCCGTATCAACATCAAAACTTGGACCTTGTTTTCAAACAAATTTCATGTGTCACCCCTGGAGGAACTTTTGGGGGGGGGAGGTCTGTACCGGGCGGTACACCTCCACGCCGCTAATTTAAAATGCGCGCCAATTGAAACTCCTCTGCTGGAGGAATTCTGAACTTTATCGACGGTATTAATTTTCAAGTTTCCCGGAAGATGTCACTACTTGGAAAGTTTGGAGTTTTTGAACTGTGCCACTTTTGATGTATTTTTGTTTTACCGGTAGTAAGAAGTGTGAACTTTCTCTTCTAGAGGACACTACTGAAGTACTACAATAGTGCACCCTAGTGCGAAGAAAAAGAACTGTTCTTTTGGAGAAAATTTAATTTCAAAAGTTTGTTCTTTGTTAAATTTCCTTCTGTCATTGTTTAAGTTGGCAATATTAACCCTTTCTTTCCCCTTGTTTTAAATTTAGCCAATCCCGAATTTCTTTCATTAATTTCTGACCAATCGGATGTATCTTCCCCCAACTTGAATATGTTGCTGTATCCTACCCAATAAAGAGTTTGTGGGAGGGTGTTCTCATTCCCCTAACGCCTCGAACTTTCCGCGAGAGTATATAAACTGCTGATTTTAGGGTCTCCGGGCCACTTCTGTTCCATCTTTTCGTGTGTAAAGTACATAGCAGGGGGCGGGAAGCGCCTCTTTCTTCGGCGGCAGTCAACAACCAGGTAATGGCCGATTAATTACTTCTTTTCTTGCTTGCTCAGCAGTTTAACTCTCGGGGCGGGTCCGAAGTTTTTCCATTATGTAACCTTCCTTAAAATGTAAAGAAACTTGTATCTATTCCATCTTTTAAACTGCATATCGGGATAGAGAGTGCTTAACCCTCTCGAGCTCCCAATCATATTGTTTTGAGGTGAACTTATTTTTCTCAACCTATTCTTCGTTAACGTAAAGCAATTGTTCTTTTCTAAAGTCACCTCTGTAGTATGGGATTAGCCCTTGCATTAGTGGCCTAGAGCCAGATTAGGTTTTAAAAACAAGTGTATTAGGAGTGCAGATCGCCTCCTCTCAAATTGTTATTTTAGAGGTCATGTAATTAACCTTCTTGTCATTTAACAGACCTCAGTAGGTTGGGTATTTTACCCCTGTGTATATGTCCTGAAAGAACAGCTTGAAAGTGGAATTAGGTGGGGCCTTTGACAGGCCTGAATTTTGAGAGCAAGTTGCTCTTTTTCTGAAAATTTTGTTTTCTGCGCGCCTCAAGGAGGCCTTACTGTGTATTTTGGAGCAAGTGCTCCTAGGCATGAATGGGGTTCTCTGCCCCTCTGTTGACACTTGTGTTTGGGGTAAAACTGAGCTAATTGCTCAAGGATTGTGATCGCGGGGCTCGAAGCCCAAATCCTGTAAATACTGTAATTGTACTTTTGTTGCCTTGCTACTCTGTACCTGCCATGTTTGTTATTTCTTGATTTTGAAAAGAAAATATAACCTTGTTAAATTTTAAATTCACTTTAATTTCGTAGCCTGAGACCTATTCACCACCCCGCACCTTCTTTCACGCATAACTACCACAAAACACGGTAACAATAATAATAATAATAATAATAATAATAATAATAATAATAATAATAATAATAATAATAATAATAATAATGCCATTGACTTTACGTCCCAATAACTACTTTTTAACAGTTTTAATGGCCGGGCTGAGTGTCTCAGGCGGTTAAGGCGGTTCGGTCCTGGCTCAGTCCGATGGTATTTGAAGGTGTTCAAATACGTCAGCCTCATGTCAATAGATTTACTGGTACGTGAAAGAACTCCTGCGGGATAACATTCCGTTACCTGAGCGTCTCCAAAAACTGTCGTAAAGTAGTAAGTGGGACGTAAAAGCAATAAGATTATCATTACAGTTTCCGGAGACGACAAGGTGCCGGAATTTTGACATGAAGGGGTTCTCTTACGTTCCAGTAAATCTACCCACACGAGGCTGGCGTATTTGAGCAGCTTCAAATAGCACCGGACTGAGCCAGGATCGAACCTGCCAAGTTGGGGTCAGAAGGCCAGCGCCTCGACCGTCTGAACCACTCAGTGTTTAGGAAAACAAATAAGATGTATCATGAAGAAGGAAATCGACGGCTAAGAATCAGTACCTCGTATATCACAATGCTCTTCCTGTCCATTAATTTCCTTAAGACTGGTCACGCCTCCCAACCCCGTATGGATACGCAGTCTCTCAGAACAACTTCCGTTGTGTTCATTTTGGTAAGCATGTGTATAAAGGAAAATGGACCTTACATACAGTATACTGTAGGAGAGCGTAAATGAGTCATGCAAACATAACTCCCAACAGTGGTGTATGGTAACGTATGGTATACGTAACAAAAGGAAAATGAACAACGTAAATTGTTCTCAGTGACTGTATTTCCACAAATGGCTGGGAGGCGTGTGTGGCCTGTCGTTAGGAACATAATTGATAGGAAGAGTTTTGTGGGATACGAGGTTTTCATTCCTAAGCGACGAAATGTTTCTGCAGAAGCAAATCGTCATTGCACCTGCGAAAACTCTTATGTGAAATATTTCAGCTTAGAACTTGTTGCCCCGTAAAGTTCAATACCGTGTGAGTAATTTCAAGGAATTGTCGCTCTTTATCGTATATGTGGTACGGGTTAGTATTTCTCGCACAATATTATTACACAGCAGTTTTCGCAGGCGCAACGACAAAATTATTTTAAACCTCAACAAATTGCAGAACTCAAGATTGTAATTTCTGCAACATTTAAGCACCTCCTAGTATAAGCCAAATTTTGTCTAATATTTTTCAGAAGATAGTTTTCACATATCTTTGAACGTATTTCGAATTACACAACCATTGTAATCGTACCGCTAATAGAAAAATCTTGTCTGTGTTAATATCAGTTATAAGCCTGTAAATAGGAAGATTAACGTTTGTTTACAATTCAATATAGCATTTGACAGACTGTTAATACATGTTTAATATATGTATTATATTCTCTTAAATAATACAGTTCGTTCCTATGAATAACAAGTAAATAAATTTATTAACCCACATTTATTCCCTTCCACGATGTAAACATAGGACATAACTTAATTACTTTAACTGGTGACGTAACTTATGGTCCTCGCTTGTACACGCGAAGTAATCTTGGACCAAAGTCAATATGAAGAATTCAGCCACAGCTGTAGTCGGAAAATCTACATAAGAAAGTTCCTTTAGGTCATGATTCTAAAATTCCTATGGCTAAATTTCGACAACGACCCGTCGTGAAAACTAAAAATTACTGCATATTTTTAACTTTGTGTCCGTGTGGCTCTACTTACAGTGTGTTCAACCACAAAACCAATACGTTGCAGTACATGGGTTTCTAAATTAGAATCCCCGTTCTGAGTTTCGAATTTTTCCAGAATATTCCATAACAATTCCATAAATAGTATGGGATAATAAATTATATCCAACCGAGTGAGATGTCTACGCGATGCGCACCGTGTAGTTGAAATAATTAATTTGGTTCGATACTCTGCAAAAGATTTTCTATTGTTTCCACATTAGGCATGTACTGGGGCTGTAAATAGGTTAAGTCCATGGCTGCTACTTTCCAATGCCCAGCTGTTTCTTCTCCCTACTCACCGAAATCCTGTGCCGTTGTAAATCCAGGAGCTAAAAACGTCCTCTACTAAAACGTCTATTTTCATTACTCTTTTACACTACAACATGTACAGGCCTTATATTTAGTACATTCAAACTACAATAACTACGGTGACATTTTTGGCACCTCAAGGCTTGTCTCTACCTCAAAACGTTTCAAATTAAAGTCATGGAATAGTTCTCAGAAAGATGCACAGCTGGTTATTAAAATATGCCAGATTTATTTCCAAGGAAAGTTAAAACACAAAATGGAAATTCATGAAGTCAGAATCCGCCCAGTAAAACTTGAGAAGTGTACTGATTTGGAAAAAGGCAATATGCAAAGTTGTTTGCGAAGACCTGTTCGCACCAGTCATGTTGAAAAGTCAAGTATTCAAGGAGTCTAACTATTAAATTGTAAGTTATGATCAGTTTTCCAACCGAAACCATCCTTCCACTTCTCTTTGCTTATTCAAGCGTAATTAATTTTCTAACAACCTACGTCCTAGGTTACCATATTCATCCATTAAGTAACAGAACTATCGCCACAGCGTGTGATATTCTGTGATGTGGTTTGAAACCAGACGAGAGAAGCATAGGAGAGAAAGGGAATCCTTTGTGTTCAGTCATAACCAAAATTCTTGACCCAGCATTAGGGCATAGCATTCAAAATCCTTTGTGAGCACAAATTTCTTGTGCTCAAACCTACCATCTGGAATATGGAGGTGAGATTTATTGAAGAGGAAGGAAATTAAGTTTTTACAGCAGTTAGGAGAATTATAAAATTAATGGGCAATGAAAGTTAGTTGGCGAGTGAATTTGAGTTATTAAAACTGATGATCCGTCAGTGGCGTGCGGTGAACATATTCATTACCCCAGCTGCAAACGTTTTTAAATATAAAAAATCGCACCCCCACTATACTCTCTAAAGTCAACATTACCATTTTATAAGGCTGCATTTTACGTGGAAATGTCTTCCTGAGAAACATATTTCAAGAATATTTTCAACCACACGCTCGCACATATTTCTAAATTGATATTCACGGCAGTGACGACACCATCATAACTAAATTTATAGCTGATTTTAAACAATATACTTACTGTTTCATCCGGTGACACTTCGTGATAGTACAATCATGGATTTCGCTAAAATACACTGGGACGAACTATTTGTTTTTTTACTTAAAAAGCCTAATCTGAACTAATCAGCAAAATGTAACTGGTATTTTACCGTCGTTGAAGTTTCACCCTCTACTGCATACTGTTGCCATTAGGCAACAAATAACTTTTCACCTGTGTAAATGGATAAATATTATAGACAAAGGTAGTTTTACGGCACACCTTCAACTGTACAGTCAATTAAACACATATCCCAGTGATGCCCTTTTTTTTTTTTTTTAACATAACATAAGACAAAGACATAAGACCTCAAAGACATTACCGACCTCTGTGGATCCGTGGTAGAGTGTCGGCCTCCGGATCCCAAGATAGCGGGTTCAAACCCGGCAGAGGTAGTCAGATTTTTGAAGGGCGGAAAAAAGTCCATTCGACACTCCATGTCGTACGATGTCGGCATGTAAAAGATCTCTGGTGATACATTTGGTATTTACCCGACAAAATTAATTAAATCTCAGCCATAGACGCCCAAGAGAGATCCGGTTTACTCTAGGTCCGCTAGATGGCAGACAGAGTAAGCCGGAACGTCGAAATTGACGAGCAGACAGCCAGATGGCGTCAAATCGAAATGTCTACAAACGGTAGCTGAAGCCATACGATTATTATTATTATTATTATTATTTTTATTACCGACCTACGGTCGTGCAAGTATACTTGCGCCTTGCAATACGTACCCATGGCCAGTAGGCAGTAATGTCCGGTCTTTGAATGTTAAAAGCTTAGCGTAAAATCGTAAAAAATCGTATATATATTCCAATACGGCAATCCACATCACATACGAGTGCTAAGCTACTAGGCCCAGTTAAGAATTGCTGGTACATCTAAAACACTGAGCGTATGTTGAACATTAAAGCTTGAAAATTTCTTCACCAAACGGAAACGAAAAATAACTCATGCAGTAGAGGGTTAAAAAGCCTAATCTAAACTCATCATCATCATCTGTTTACCCTCCAGGTTCGGTTTTTCCCTCGGACTCAGCGAGAGATACCACTTCTACCGCCTCAAGGGCAGTGTCCTGGAGCTTCAGACTCTTGGTCGGGGGATACAACTGGGGAGAATGACCAGTACCTCGCCCAGGCGGCCTCACCTGCTATGCTGAACAGGGGCCTTGCGGGGGATGGGGAAGATTGGAAGGGATAGACAAGGAAGAGGGAAGGAAGCGGCCGTGGCCTTAAGTTAGGTGCCATCCCGGCATTTGCCTGGAGTAGAAGTGGGAAACCACGGAAAACCACTTCCAGGATGGCTGAGGTGGGAATCGAACCCACCTCTACTCAGTTGACCTCCCGAGGCTGAGTGGACCCCGTTCCAGCCCTCGTACCACTTTTCAAATTTCGTGGCAGAGCCGGGAATCGAACCCGGACCTCCGGGGGTGGCAGCTAATCACGCTAACCACTACACCACAGAGGCGGACCTAATCTAAACTAATCAGCAAAATGTAACTGGTATTTTACCGTCGTTGAAGTTTTACAGCTTCACTCGCATATTAAGTATACGTGCATCAACGACAAACAAGGAAAAATATTTTAACGATATATAATACACATTATATTCATAAAGAATACCACAGAACTCGCGAAACCTTCACCTATAATCCAAGAGGAACACTACAAAAATTCACCATATACTACTATCACAGACAACCATTCACGCTTAACTCTGTGTTCATGCTGGACAACCTAAATACTTTTCTGCGGCTATCGGAACACATGCGCTACACGTGCCATCAACGAATTGCTCGAAAAAACTGTATACATGCCAAAACCCAACACTAAAATGTAGTCTTCACTATTACAATTGATTTCATACACTGGCTCTATTTTTATTAGCAAGACTAGCGAATGTACCCGTGCTTCGCTACGGTATTCTACATTGTATTCGATTATCGAAGTAAATAGTGTACATGCAGTAAGTAAGATTGTTTTAAAATAACATGTCTCTTAGCGTTATCCGAGAAAGAGCATGGGGAAGTCCCCGTACGTTGTTTCCAATGTAAAGTGTTTGTTACGGATTTGAGATATAACGGCAGGCTCACTTGCCTACTGCCCTTCACAATCGAGTTGGGAAGTTTACATTATAACTGCAGGCCCCATTGCCTACTACGCGGACAGAATCGATTAGGAGAGTTTTCGTTAAAATGGCAGCCCCCTTTTCCTACTTCCAGACAGATTACCGTTGAGGAGTTTTTATCATAATGGCAGGCAAATACCGTACTATCACTCGAAATTGAGTTTTGCAGTTATCATTATAATGCTAGGCCCATTTTCCTACTGCCAGCCAGCTTACTGCCAGTCACACCAAGTTGGTGAATTTCCATCAAAATAGCAGGCCACTATGCCTAATGCCAGTCACATTTTAGATGAGGACATTTCTTTATAATGGCGGGCACCCTTGCCTACTGCCAAACACAGTCGGGTAGGGGAGTTTTATACAAAACTGCATGCTCACTTGCCTTCTGCAAGTCAAATCGAGAAGTGAACTATTCATTACAATTTTAGGCCTTCCTTACGAATGGCAGTTACACAGGAGTTGGAGAAGGAACCCTTTCATACTGCCAGTCAAAGTCGGTGTGGGGAGTACTGATTAAAATAGCAGACCCACCCTTTCTCGATCGCTACAAATCGACATCAGTGAATATATATAGATCGGCATACGAAAGTATATGCCTGTTTACAATATTGAAGACCTTCATTTACAGAATAACTGCTACTAAACGTACGTCATATCGACAAAGGATTATACCATAAGACACGCCGGATTTAGTGGCCTAAATGGCTGGTCCTATGATATGTCGTCTATTCTTGGGTCAGATTGAGTTAGAAACGTGGAATAGGGTAAAGTTTTTGTAAGATTATCTCACATTACATTACTTTTCGGATAATTATGTGACAGCTACATACATAGCATTTGGCTCATATATGGCTACTGGGTGGGTAAATTTTCGTGAAGAGTTTGATGATTCTGTATTTGATATAAGTAATTGAAAGTATGAATTATGCATGTGAAAATTCCAAATTGACTTAACATCGATTAATAGAGAAAAATCAAACGTAAAATGGATACAGATACGGCAAAAAGTCATAAGACCAAGGTTGTAGATCATTCCAAATTGAACGGAGATTGTGCAATCCGTTATGTGATAGGAATTTCCGAAGGTGTGCACCATCATTGAAATTGCCTGCATATTTCGATATTCTTCGGAGATAAAAAGTAAAAAATTTAATGATCTTGGTAGTTTTCTGTTCATTACAGGCTAAAACGTATAATTTTGTCAAATTTCAATTATCTTCTTTTTTCTTCTGGCAGATTATGCCGCAATGTGGACTTTGGGCGAGGCGGGTAAAAATTAGGACTTTCAGGAAACTAAACCAAAAAATCATGCAGATGGTCATTATTACCCCTTAAACGGAAAGCTGTACGAAAATTTCGCCAAAATAGTCAGTGTAGAGGCACACAGTCGTTACGATTTGATTTATATAGATAGGGAATCTGCTCCATATAAAACAACTTTTGAGATATGCCCGCTGGACTTAACCTGCAAAACTGACCATTCATGATATCTCCCTTATTAATACTCCTGACGAAAAAATGCACATGAAAGAAAGGTTTAGAGGTGGAATTCCATTACGTTTGTTCGATTTCCAGTCATGTTGGTCTTGTTCTGTATATATTGTGGAAGAGTAAAATCACCATTTCGGTTCCCTATAAACCGCCAGTCCATTCCAGAACATGAAATGTTATTTACGTTTAAAATATTCCCTTGGACAGGTGGATGCTAAATATAAATTTTGGTTCGAATGTCTTCAGTAGTTTTCAAGTTGTAAGGAATACGCTTTACACGCACCCGCTCGTGAGTCAAGTCCGATGGGACTTGTACAGAAAAACGGTCCGTTAATGATATCTCCCTTATTAATCCTCGTATCGAAATGATGCACATGAGAAAAAAGGTTTAGAAATTAATTTCTACCAAGGCAGGTAGATTTAAATTAACGTTGGTTGTGTATATTTTGTGGAAGTGCAAAATCACTGTTTCGGTTTCGTATAAACCCCCAGTCAGTTCAGGGATTTAGAAACAATATTTGCCCTAAAACCTATCAAGGACAGGTGTATTCTAAATACGAATCTTGGTGGAAATACATCCAGTAGTTTCTAGCACTCGCGTACATACGGCGTAATTAAGGAAGAAAATAATACAGTTAAGAAAGTTGAAAGTAATAGAAAATGGATTATAACTGAGGACAGCCGGATAACGACAAATATGTAAATGCCAAGTTAATGTATTGGAAAATCAAATGCCCCTCAATAAATTATGCTAGTATGAGTTATAGATATAATAAAGCGGTAACAGAGGAGAAATTGAGGTCCAGTGATTTTTAGGTAAACAAATAATAAGAAGATGACTAATGGTGTTATTACTTAATCTATTCGAGGGCGGTTATAACCTCCAACGATATTCCTCCAATATCCCGCAGATGGGCCGAATGACGCCTCTCTTGCCATCTACCCAAGGAACAACCACGAATGTAAAGCATGATGAGGAAAATGGCAATACGTTACTTCCCTACTGGCATGCAGTCAGAGACGTTGCCATGGTAACCTGTAGGTTCGTTGTCGGTCTGTCGGTCACTAAATGCAGAGCATGATACCAGCAGAAAATTGTAAATTTCTCCGTCATGTGAAGAGTAAGGTAAATGATGAACATAACGAAAGTTGTTTCACGTACGGTAAACGAAGTTTACAGAAAATCAATAGTATAAGAGAAAATGGAGGAAAACCATTTTGGTTTTCCTATAAACACCCCTTCTATTCAAAGATTTTAAAATTATATGCATATTGAAACCTTCCCCGGGATGAGTATACTCTAAATATGAAGTTTGGTTGAGATCTATCCAGCCGTTTCGAAGTGATGGTGGTAAAACCATTCTGGTTTTCCTATAACCCCCCGTCTATGCAAAGATTTTAAAATGATATGCATATTGAAACCTTCCCCGGGATGAGTATACACTAAATATGAAGTTTGGTTGAGATCTATCCAGCCGTTTTGACGTGATGGTGGAAAAACCATTCTGGTTTTCCTATAAACCCCCCGTGTATTCAAAGATTTTAAAATGATGTGCATATCGGAACCTTCCCCGGGATGAGTATACCCTAAATATGAAGTTTGGTTGAGATCTATCCAGCCGTTTCGACGTGATGGTGGAACAGACAAACAGACAAACAGACAAACAGACAAACAAACAGACACGAAACGTAAAAACCACCTATTCGGTCTTGAGTTGACCTAAAACGGATAAATATCTGAAAAATTGGCAAAACAAAAGAAATTACAGACAGCGGACCCCCTACAATTTTATTTATATAGATGAGGTGCAAGTGGCTATACTGTTATGATGTTGATATTTTTCTTGCAGTCTTTAGTGTGTGGCGCTGAAGACTTCGAGTAATAATAATGACGTATGGCCTCCGGAGAAGCCTGGTGCAGGTCTTTTTCTAGTAGACGGCCTATTATGCGACCTGCATGTCTGTGAAAATGAGGGCCCTACCTAGGATGATTTCTAATGTTGAATATGCCACACACACCCAGCCCCCATGCCATTGGAATTAACCAATTAAGGTTAACATCCCCGACCCGGTCGGGAATCGAACCAGGGACCCTCTGAACCGAAGGCCAGTACGCTAACCATTCAGCCAACGGGTCGGACAATACTTCGAGTGTCACGTATTAAAACTAACAACCCTTACCTAAGCTAGCTGGCCTGTCGCCGTAAATTGCTGTCGGGGGAGGGGCCACAGCTCCACCTCGAGGAAGCTTCAAGTGCATGTGTCACCCGGATTGTAGAGACATCTGTACTTGGCTTGGCTTAGATGTTCGCAATATTTTAAACATTAAAAAAAGCATTCTCAGGAATAATTAGAAAATGTTAACACAAAATTCTTTACCCCAGCAGTGCTGGGGTAGATGGGATTCAGTGCACGTCACTGTTGATCCGTTATATAAATTAACTACAAGGGTGCTATTTTCGTGTAGAGAAATTGAAGTGAAAACCGACGGATATTCATGTTTCCTCTCAAATTAATTTACCAACACACAATCAGCATAAATAATTAATATTTACTCTAATAACAAACCTTGGTAGCCTCTGGCTCCATGGCTAAATGGTTAGCGTGCTGGCCTTTAGTCACAGGGGTCCCGGGTTCAATTCCCGGCAGGATCGGGAATTTTAACCATAATAGGTTAATTTCGCTGGCACGGGAGCTGGGGGTGTGTGTTGTCTCCATCATCATTTCATTCTCATTACGAATCGCAGGTCGCCTACGAGAGTCATATCAAAAGACCTGCATCTGGGGAGCCGAACTTCTCCTCGGACACTCCCAGCACTAAAAGCCATTCGCCATTTTTTCGTGGTAGCCTATGGCCAACATACTTTCTCATGGTAATCTGTCATACGCTTCCTCCAAATCTAGAAAACATTTTTATGATCATCTGCCCCTCTCATTGTAATTTTCATTTGATTCCTTTGTTAAGAAGGAAGCCATACATTCCAGTGTCGGCACAGTTAAATGTACCGGCGAGTTGGCTGTGCGTTTAGGGACACGCAGCTGTAAACTTGCACCCGGAAGATAGCGGGTTCGAACCCCACTGTCGGCAACCCTGAAGATGATTTTCGTGGCATCCCACTTTTACACCTGACAAATTATGGGGTTGTATCTTAATTAATGCCACGGCAGCTTCCTTCCCACTACTGGGCCTTTTCTATCCCATCGTCACCAGAAGATCCATCTGTGTCGGTGTGACGTAAAGAAAATTATATAGTGAAAACAAATCAGTTTAACTTAAAGCTTTTCAGTGTATTTTTTTCTATTTGATTTACGTCGCACCGACACAGATAGATCTTATGGCGACGATGGGATAGGCCGAGGAATGGAAAGGAAGCGGCAGTGACCTTAATTAAGGTTCATCCGCAGCATTTGTCTGGTGTGAAAATGGAAAACCACGGAAAACTATCCTCAGGGCTGCCAACAGTGGGGTTCGAACCCACTATCTCCGGATTACTTAAGTCCATAAGACACACAAGTTAAATATAACTATTACACTATAAAATACCTACAAAAAGAACACATCAAGCAGGAAATAAAAATACACAGCATTAAGCAAAGAATGACATGTTTCGTTCTTAGAAGAACATAATCAGATTCTATCAAATCACATTCATATATTTGGAACATTTGTATTTATTTCTGTTTAATACTTTGGAACTTTAAATCTGGAAATTATCTTAGCAAATGCTGGGTTAGAGGCATAGGAGGTAAATATTCTAAATCTGCATTATGATCTGATAGAATCTGATGCCATTCTCTTTTTAATAGTGCGTATGTTTATATCTTGTTTAACAATGTGGTTTCTGCAGGTATGTTATAGTGTAATATTCGTATTTAAGTTGTGTGTTCGACAGACTGAAAAGATGTTATGTTACATTTAAGTTTGAAGGTTTTCACGACCGGAGTCAATACGATAAAGTCTTCCAGGCTATTCTACCGTCGTCTACTTCTCTCATTTCTACCAGACACTTTAACTACTGCTGCGCTAGTCTTAATCTGTGGCGTCGCCAGTGGGATATAGCAGAGAGTACTTGGACGACGCCACAGAAGGTGACTACTGCAGCAGTAGTTGAAACGTCTGGTTTGAATGAGAGGAGTAGACCAAGGCAGAATAACCCGAAAGGCATTTATCATACATTTAAGTTACTTCATTCACATGGAAAATACATTTGACTTCCTGCATCACCCCGAGAACCGAAACCATACAGGTTTTCATACAACATACACTTCACAACTTATTTCTACTAAAAATAACAGCAATTTTATTGGCATTAAGTCAAGTTTTTCTACGATTACGGAGCTCGATAGCTGCAGTCGCTTAAGTGCGGCCAGTATCCAGTATTCGGGAGATAGTAGGTTCGAACCCCACTATCGGCAGCCCTGAAGATGGTTTTCCGTGGTTTCCCATTTTCACACCAGACGAATGCTGGGGCTGTACCTTAATTAAGGCCACGGCCGCTTCCTTCCCACCCCTAGCCCTTTCCTCTCATCGTCGCCGTAAGACCTATCTGTGTCGGTGAGACGTAAAGCAACTAGCAAAAAAAAACTTCAACGATTTTTGGAGATGCCAAAATGCCATCACTTTAGATCTGCAGTATTTATTTTCCGTTGTGGTAAATATTTCGACACAATGCTAGCGTATTTCACTACGTTCAGATAATAAAATACACTTACACTGAGAGTTTTTGGTATCAAACCAGTTACTATTGGAGCGGGAACGCGGAAGATGGAGATCAGGAACTTGGCCTTCGCAGATGACATCGCGATCCCAGCCAACAACTCTAACGACGCTGCTGTTGGTGTTCAATCCCTACAGGAGACAGCGGCGAAGACAGGACTACAAATATCATGCGAAAAGACCATGTACTTTGAGGGTAAGCACATCGGGAAAGCCCCTTTAACGACCATCTATGGAAATATTGGAAAAGCCAGTCGATTCCGGTCTCTTGGTGAATGAGTCCACCCTAATGGTAGAGATGGATCCTCCATCTTAGGCAGATGTGCCGAACTCAATGCAGCATACCAACTGTCGCAAAACCGTTACAAGAAGTGCATTTCGAAGAACGCCAAAATATGTCATTACAAAACTGTTGTCAAACCTCAGTTTTTATATGCTGCGGAGACTTTACTGAAGAACAGGAAAGGCACAATGAACGACCTGGAAAGACATATCCTCCGGAAAATTGATGGGCCAAGATTTCTCCCACAAGGAACCTACCGACTGAAAGCGAACTCCCAGTTTCACACCAGGCAAATGCTGGGGCTGTACCTTAATTAAGGCCACGGCCGCTTCCTTCCCACTCCTAGCTATTTCCTGTCCCATCGTCGCCATAGGACCTATCCGTGTAGGTGCGACGTAAAGCAAATAGCAAAAAAAAAAAATTAAAAATTCCAATACAGCGGTCAAAATGACCGCATAGGTGGTTCTAGGTGTACAGTATGTCCTAGTGTTAAAAGGCTTAGCTTCCTTTGGGATTTCTGATACAGATGTCGCAGACCAGTTGGAAACGGCTAACACTTGCATGTGGCGTAGGCGTCTGAAAATTTACGGGCGCCTTCTGAGAATGGACAACGGTAGGCTTACGAAGACGAACTTCTCACTCATCAAAAGGTACAAGACTAGAAGCATGTGGCATGTGCAATGTGTGTAGTAATGAAGGTGATGGAGCCGTTTCAAAAGAAGGGGTGAAAAGTGACTACCGGCAAATTTATTTACAACAGTGAAACTTGGTAAGAAGTTGAAAAGTAATGGTACGAATATTGTTGGAACCATTAGACATTCAAAGAGAGAAATTCCTAAAGCTATGAAGGCCATGAAAGCTAGCCTTTACGACTCAACTCTCCTGAAACGTTCCAATGACACACTGTTTATCAACGTAAACGAAACAAGAATGTCCTTCTATACAGTATTCAGAAGTCGAATTTCAAGCTAATCCCAAAAAGATTCCCGAAACAGAAGGCTTCTACAACAATACAAAATATGGTGTGGACATGGTGGATCAAATTAAAGAAAAGAAAATATACTGTTCGATCCGCTACACGAAGATGGCCTGTTCATATAATTCATAATATTCTTGACTTGGCAGCTATCAACTCCTGGATCATTTTCAAAAAATGACAGGGAAGATGATCAGTAGCCGAAATTACATCCTGAAGCTAGCAGAGGAGATTCGTATGGGGTACATGGGATCGAAACCTAAGTCTGTGGATACAGAACCCGAGTTGAGGGAGCCTGTGGAAGGAAATGTACAGAAGAGGTAATGCCAAATGAAGAAATGCACGAATAAGATAAGTTTTACCCGCAGAAAGTGCAAACAGCGAGTTTGTGGTTCCTGCTCAAAGGACGTAACTGAGGTCCTGGTATGTAGTTTCTGCTTCTAGAGACGCAGAATTGCGTCAGCGTGTGCAAATAAACTCAAGGAAAAGAAAGACACAAATATGTTGTGGTACGTGAATTTGACAAACATGTTTCAGGTCATAAATTGCAGTAAATGAAATGTTACAGTAATTTTCTTTTCTGATAATGACTAATAAGTATTCCACAGTTTAGACTTAAAGAATTTGAAGTACAAACCATGTTTGTTTATTAGATAAGTGTGTTTTATTGAAACGTTCTTGTGTTTGTAATAAAAGAGAAAAATATTACATTTAAAAAATTATTAAATAATTTCTTTTCAGTGTTAGATCCCATAATTAATGTTTTATAAACTTAATAATACATATTTGAAACGGTGATAATGAGTTACTATACTTATTGAGAATAAAATTAATAATTCCAATACAGCGGTCAAAATGACCGCATAGGTGGTTCTAGATGTACAGTATGTTCCGGCGGTCCTAGTGTCAAAAGGCTTAGCTTCCTTTCGGATTTCTGATATTGATGTCTCAGACCATCCCAGATTTTGTAAGATGGTAAACTCGTTGTCTCCTGTGCCAAACATTGTTAAATCTCGCATAGCTATTTCACAGGAAAGAAAGGAAAAACAAATAGCAGGACTCAAGAGCTACTGGGAACGAAAGAGAGCGTCCAAAAAGAACTAGTCATAAGCGCTCCCTGCTGGACTTAAATTATTACTATTGATAATAATAGTAGTGGCTGTCTGGCCGAGGCGGTAAAGGCGTGCTCGGTTCGCCCGGAAGGGGCGAAGGCGGTCGGGCGTAAAGCTAACCACTCTACCCCATCAGGTGCCGAAGTTACGGATAGTGGAAGCCTTTACCTTCCACCGCTCCACAGGCCTTCATGGCCTGTACGGAGAAGACTTTGCTAATAACAATAATAATAAAATATCACCGGAAAGTGCCAATACCACTTTGGCCTGTACTATCCGAGCCATTCAACTCGACTGGGGAATAAATTGGCCGTGGTGTGTATATTGATACCATACTGTGACAAAAATGACAAACTGAGGTGTTCATAAACGGCATACCACTTTCAGGATAGTTTGAGATGGAATTCGAGCCCATTCATCTTCTCAATTATGCTTTGGATGTAGGGCAATCTTTTTCTTAAATGCCATTTGTTCGGGGCGTCGACCTATATAGATTTTTGCTCCTACTTGCACCATGTGATATGAACCCGCGTGTAATTGGAAGGGAGAGAGTGTAGAGTGTTGAATGTGAGGAAAGGAATTTTCCCAGGCCAGGGATATTAATCATTTACAATTAAAAAACCCTGACCCAGCCTGGAATTAAACCCGGGGCCGCCAAGTGACAGGTGGATGCGTTGTCCCCTAGACCGCGGAGCCAGAGTAGTGCAATCCTTACGCTAAATTTTAAATTTACCACTGAGTAATAGAGAATAAAATCCATACCGCCCGGTGTGAAACTTCTCCATAAATGTATGAACTAAAGAGGAAGAAAAATACATTTATACACTTTCCTAATAGGTTGGCTATGGAAATGAGTTTGGTGCAGTTTTATGGCTATATGCTCTTCCTGAGGCCAGACCCGTGGTGAAGGATGTATTCACTATTCCATGTATCTGTAGTGGTTGGCAGCGTGCTGTGTCGACCAAGAACATTAACCTACACTTTCTTCAAAATTAGTTGTGCTTCTTACCGGGCGAGTTGGCCGTGCGCGTAGAGGCGCGCGGCTGTGAGCTTGCATCCGGGAGATCGTGGGTTCGAGCCCCACTGTCGGCAGCCCTGAACCTGGTTTTCCGTGGTTTCCCTTTTTCACACCAGGCAAATGCTGGGGCTGTACCTTAATTAAGGCCACGGCCGCTTCCTTCCAACTCATAGGCCTTTCCTATCCCATCGTCGCCATTATACCTATCTGTGTCGGTGCGACGTAAATCAACTACCAAAAAAAAAGTTTCCTTCTTAACACTTCGCTTTACGTCGCACCGATACGGATGCGTCTAATGGCGACGATGGGATAGGACGTGAGAAGGATGCTGCCGTACTCTTTATCAAGTTACATGGCCTTGTGTGAAATGGAAAAACCACGGGAAACCATCTTCAGGGCTGCCGAAAATGAGGTTCGAACCCACTATCTCCCGAATGCAAGGTCACTGCTGCGCGCCCCTAACCGTTCGCTTAGCTTGCTCGGTTCTCATGGATGTGATTACATTTTCGATATAATGGTATGTAGGATCTCTGTTATAAACCCAGACAGAACCCACGGTGTTTCTACTCTGCCCTTCGGCAATTATCTCAGCCGAACTTATGTACAGCGTGGCCGCCCTGCTTTAAGCGTGTATACAATCTTATATGAAATCTTACCTTATAAAAGACGCTGGAAGTGTCGTCCTTCCTGGGTTATACAGGCTTATATCTGGTAACCACATTCTGGCTGACGCGAGTGAGTTATGCCACTGTAGTGTTTAGGATTTCATTCGTAAAGTTTTCTTTCAGTTTCTCCATTATGCGAGGATTTGCTCGATACAGTTTTTCTTTTAGTTTACCCCACTAGTAAAAATCACACACTGTTAGATCTGGAGAACGAGGGGAAAGGAGACCAGCACTTATCACTCTGTCTGCAGACACTTCCGATTTTTTTCTTCTTTGCTTCACTGATGGAAAAACGGTTTCAACATTTCATTTTGGTACCTCTCTGCATTTATTGTCGTCTCGAGAAAATAGTCCCAATTATTTGTCTTGCGCTAACAGCTCACCAAACACCAATCTTCCTATCGTAATGAGGGACTTCATAAACACCATTAGGATTTTCTGCACACCAATAGCGAGAGTTATGACTGTTTAAACGACCATTAAGATGAAACCAGAAATTCTCCATACGAAAATACGGTGTTACAATGATAACTGTCTTACCATGTTAACAGCTGATATTCAGACTGGCAACTCATGCTTGCCAGGTCGAACACGTGCAGGCTGCTATTCGCGAGCCTCCCATACTGCAGCTGCCGTAGCCTAGAGTACAAACACCGTGCGTTCTGTCTGCGTTTATAAGAGGGATCCTACAGTTCTTCTCCTATGCCCCTCGTAAGTTTTAATTGGGTGGACTATATTCCTCAACATCTTACGATCGTTGACAGCTAATACCTTTAGAGTTTCTTTCTTTCTTATTCTAATATGTATAGAACCCAATGTTATACTGCCGTACTGTGTTCTAATGGTGGAGTTCAAAATTTTCTGGTAGACTCTCTTGTAAACGTTCTTACGCATGTGATATCCATTTTGTAGTTCGGTACATTTGATATCCATGAGTAGGTTTTCGTTTTGCTTCAAAACATTCCGGAATTTATTAATAACGCAAAATAAATTTCATTTAAATATCATTTCTTTTAAAAAATCGAGTCCGCAGTGACACCTTCTACCAACGCAAATAAATTGTTTGGTAGATGCGCTAAAATACATTCTCTATGTTCTCATCGCGTTGGGAGTGACTTCTTCAACCCTGGCGAATCGTTACCCTTCATATGATATTTTAAACCACAGTGACAAATCCGAAGAATACAGAGGTAACTTTATATACTAAAATTGGTCGGTGTGCCGGTGAATTATCGAGCAAACGAAACCATCTATTTTCTGACCATAAGCATATTAATTTCTTTGTGTACAGTACAACTTTGTGGAATTAATTAGTGGCGGACAAGAACGTGACTATCAAGAAAAATTCTAGCATACTTTTGCCCTTGCTAGTGTCTTTAGCGAAATGTTGTTTGCGAGATGTTTATGATTTCTACTCACACGCCTGGCATATAGACACCAGGTCGTACCAACAGCACCAGGTTAATTCAGCTATTATGTTGGTACATAATATCGCCATCTTTGTCATCTATACTGATTAGGTCCCTAGTAAGGGTCATTCGTGTCTATTATAAATAAATAAATAAATAAATAAATAAATAAATAAATAAATAAATAAATAAATAAATAAATAAATAAATAAATAAATAAATAAATAAGAAGAGACAATTGCTAAACTAGGTCAGCAATGGCTATCAACATGAAATGTATACACTAGTGACGTCATGAGTTCTTCCAATAACTTATAAAAAGTGTCCTACACGGCTTTATTAAACCAGCTGGAAAAATGGGAACATTTAGATCCTGGTTATATCTATTTATTAATTGATTAATTATTTAATTCCTGATTAATTTATCATAATTTCCATTTCCCCTTGTCCAGCTCCTGCCAAGTCAGGGTGTTGATGGCACTTCTCAACCTTCGCGTCTCCTTCTACCACCTCTTCAGTAACTGTATTCCAGTCCACTCTTCATTTTCTTATCCTCTTCTCGACAGAGTCCATCCATCTTGCTTCGGGCTTCCCTCTTACCTTCTTTCTATCGTAGCCACCAACACTTGTTTTGGCATCACTCCTCCGTCCTCATAACATGTCCAAACCATCTTCTCCATCCTATCACTCAGATTTTCTACCCCTATCTCTTCTCTGACCTCAACATTTCTTATTCTGTCTCTCCTACCATACGACTCAGGAACTTCATCTCACTGGTCTGAATTTTACTCTCATTTCTTGCTGCCAAAGTCCAAGTCTCTGATGCATACGTTAATACAGGGGTATAGTACATCTTGTACATTACATTTCATAGGAACTTCTCTGTTCCACCCCAAGTTCCATACATTCTGGTAGAACGTATTCCAAACGTGTACTCTTCTGCTAATCTCATTATCCAACCTTGTATCTTGCATTATTTCACTTCATAAATATTTGAGGTATTCAACAACCTCAAGGTTTTGTTCCCTGATACTAACGATTCCTTCTCTTTCTCCTCTTGTCATCACCATTCTTTTGCTTTCTACGCACTGATTTTCACACCATATTCCACAATATTATCATTTAACGCCTCTAGTTGGATTTGCACTTCTATATTGTTGACTCCTCAGGTCAATATGTCATCTGCAAAGAACAATATTACCGGGCGAGTAGGCCGTGTGGTTAGAGGCGCGCGGCTGTGAGCTTGCATCCGAGAGATAGTGGGTTCGAATCCGACTGTCGGCAGCCCTGAAGATGGTTTTCCGTGGTTTTCCATTTTCACACCAGACAAATGTTGGGGCTGTACCTTAATTAAGGCCACGGCCGCTTCCTTCCAACTCCCAGGCCTTTCCTATCCCATCGTCGCCATAAGACCTATCTGTGTCGGTGCGACATAAAACCACTAGCAAAAAAAGAACAACAGTATTTTCTTATCCCCTCCATACCTTTACTTTACAATTTCATCCATAACCATTATAAACATACGTGGAGACAATACATTTCCCTGCCTTAGTCCAGTCTGGCTTCTAAACCAATCTGTTCTCCCCATTGGAGTCTGGACACAACTGGAACAATTCTTATACTTTACTTTCAGTAGTTCCCTTACTTGCCTTCCACATCCTTTTGTTTCCAGGGTTGCCCACGCCTTCCTCTATTAACACTATTAATGTAGGCCCATATATTTATTTATTTAAATGTACGCATCTTTAAATTTAATACACGTACTGTACTTTCAAATTCTGCTATACGTTACTGCAAAATGCTTCTCTTTAGTAGACTGATCATAATCATTCATACGTTCAAAAACAACAAATGTCATATTATACGTTTGAATTAATGAAAATATATTGAAACCTTTAACACGTTACGAACACCATTCTGAAAACTACTCACCCCTTCACGCCTGAAATATATGTGAATCAAAACACACAGATATGATGACATTTGCTGGCTAACTAGCAGCGCTCATTTTCCCATAAATCTAGTGACAATCCAAAATAAAGAACCTGTTGATTATTCGAGAAACAAGCGGACAGCAGGACATTAACAGGGCTGCATCATGGCATCACACGTGTCATGCTTGTTTCACCGTGCCGTTCTGTCAAATATTGCCGTGTTGTTTTCTTTTGCACAGCAAAACTATCCTATCCAACAAAAACGGTTTATGTATACCAAGTTATTTAATGCATGTAAAATGCACTAAATGAGAACATTTACAAAATACTGTGAGAGAGCATGTGAAAAGCGACTTGTTTATGAATGCATTTAGAGTGCTGGATATTATTCAACGCACAAATACCTCTCTCGGAATCAGAATCTGCACAGCAAATAAATCTGGATTCAAATATGTATTTAGCTATAAATCACTGGTAGATATATACTTCTTGTAATTATTTTTGCTAGTGGTTTAACGTCGCACTAACATATCAAAGGGTTTCGGCGACGCAATGATGTGAAAGGGCTAGTAGGACTGGGAATGTAGCATCCGTGGTCTTAAGGTACAGCCCCAGCGTTTGCCTGGTGTGAAAATTTCAGAGCTGCCGAAGCGACAGTGAGATTCTTCGAATCCACCAGCTACCGAACGTAAGCTCATAGCTACGCGACCCTAACCGCATGGCAAACTCGCTCGCATTGCACTATTTACTCAGTTTGATTTATTCTAAAATAATCTGTTGCTTGAACATGGATCTAAGTAGTAACTCTAGCTAAGCCAGGTGACGTCTGGTTGGACACTCGGTGCAACTTTTAACTATGGTAGGGTGTTTAGTTCTTTTCTACTCATCGCCCAGCCACAAACATCGACTATGACCAATGAATGTCATTTAATGACAGATTTATTATGTGACTTTGAGTTTACCGAGCAAGTGGTGGCCACGTACCTATCGGCTTGCATTTGGGAGACACTGGGTTCGAGCCGCACTGTCGGGGGCTCTTCAGAAGGTTCTCCTTGGTTTCCCATTTTCACACCAGGCCACGGTCACGTCCTTCCCATTCCAAGTCCTTATGGTCGGCAGTTGAAGAGTGGGCTTCGGCTGGTACGACAGCTTTGCACTCCGACCGGCCAACCGAGAGGAGGAGGGGTGCTGCCGTAGCTCTACGCCTCTGGATTCGGAAGACGGAGAGGGTCTGGTCCTCACCATCGACTGTGCTGAGAATGGTTTTCCGTTGTTTTCCATTCTGCTGCACTAAGGTGAATGCTGGGACAGTTCCTAGCATAGGCACCCCACATCGCCTTCACCGCAACAAATCTCCTGGCCTGAGAGACGGCGTCACCGACTAAGAGGCCCGCCTCCCCCTTCAGGGGAGGAAAGAAAAAATAAGTAGTAGTAGTTCCTATCCCATCGTCACCAGAAGACCTATCTGTGTCGGTGCAATGTGAAGCACATTGACAGTTTTTATATACACTTCATGAAAACAGGAGAACAATGTAAACAAGATGCACAGTTATCCTGGCCTACATGTCTCTATTCCCCGCTGTGTCGATCGACAGGAGCGGATATGCTGTCAGCAGGTATTAAACACATTCCGAATTCAGGATGGCGGTAGGGACAACTTAATTCATACCCAAACTCGTGAAATGGATTTTAACGTCTAGCAATTTATGAAGAAAGAAGGTAGAGTCTCTTTCTCCGTTGAATCCACAATGAAACGAGTGGCCGAAGCAAATGGCGTACCCTTTACTTACCTACGGCAAATTAAGAAAGACCTCAAACTTGCCCAGGCGGGTGAATCCTGATCATTTTCAGCACCTCACTAGGAAAGGGCCAGAAGTTCTCGGAAAGCAACTTCAGACAATTTAAAGTCATTCGCCGTGGGCACATAATTTGTAATTGTAGGTAAAAGGATACCCAAAGAAAATTCATGCACTTTTTTTTAACAGTTTGGCTTTACGTCGCACCGACACAGCCAGGTCTTATGGCGATGATGGGATGGGAAAAGCCTAGGAGTGAGAAAGAAGCGGCCGTAGCCTTAATTAAGGTGAAAA